>NC_063333.1:102988088-103028869 GCF_021869965.1 Rhincodon typus | reverse complement strand
AGAAAGGGTCTAGGCCCAAAACGTCAGCTTTCCTGCTCCTCTGATGCTGCTTGGCCTGCTGTGTTCATCCAGCTCTACACTAGATTAAACATGAATTAACAAATAGTATCTCATAGGAATTATAAAATATACTTTAAATATCTAATGCAAGCAGGATAGGCTTCAGCAATGTCTCCAGTCTTTAATCTAAATTACAAAAGCCTACAAAATTCTGTAATTCCCGAATAAAGTTTCAGTTCCTTTATTCCTGCAGGAG
Organism: Rhincodon typus; assembly: GCF_021869965.1. Taxonomy (NCBI): domain Eukaryota; kingdom Metazoa; phylum Chordata; class Chondrichthyes; order Orectolobiformes; family Rhincodontidae; genus Rhincodon; species Rhincodon typus. Next base: position 103,028,613 of record NC_063333.1, on the reverse strand, counting down.
TTAGACCTTGCTGCAACTTTTCCATACTGAGATCCAAAGAAACAATGTTCACCAACAGTCATACTTTTCTAGCTCTTCACAGTGCATTTCCTGGAATCAACTTTTTTGACCTGCTTTTCCAAGTGGGCTATTACTTGCCCACTTTATCTTCCATGTACACAGCCACTGTCCTACTCTTCTTCCGCTGAAAGCTGACTTTTAGAGTCTTGCCTACTGAGCACTGAGTGAAATTTGACCACGAGTCTGGTGTTTGTTTTCCTCAACCAGCTTGCGTTTTTCTTGCTACCTACACCACAAATTGAATATTCAGAAGTCTGAGGTCACACTCAGAAATTCCAATGAACAGTGGATGCTGGAAATCAGAAAGAAAAATAGAAATTGCTCATCAGGTCTGGCAGCATCTATGGAGAGTAGGCAAAGTCAATATGAAGAAGGGTCACTGGACCCGAAACATTAACTCTACACTCTCTAAACAGATGCTGCCAGATCTGGTGAGTTTTTCTAGCAATTTCTGTTTTTGTCCCTTCTAGAAAGTTGGACTCTTTCTGTTTGAGTTAGGAACTGTCTTGGGAAAGATATGTTTCTAAACTACAGTTTTTGTGCACAATTGCTTACCTACTATAGATTGGTAAAGATGCATTTAAGGGATAACTGGATATGCATTTGAGGGAGAGGGTAATGGATGGTTAGATTAGTCCATTTAGATGAGAAATGTTGAGAGCTGGCTTAACTGAAGCATAAACAGTGGCATTGATCATTTGGGGTGAATGGTCTGTTTCTGTGCCATATATCTTGTGTAATCCTCAATAAAACAAACTAATGAAACAATAAAATGTTCTTGACTTTCCACTTATTATTGTCTTGCTGAAAAAAAACACATTTTCCCTGAAGTAAAAACAGCAAATGGTGGAAGTGCTCAGTTACTCTTTGAAGAAAAAATAAAGTTGATGTTTTGGATCAATGACCTTTTTTTTAGAAAGGCTAAAAATGTAAACGTTTTAAGTAAGTAAAAGGAAGGAGTGTGGAAAGAGAATATAAACAAAAAAAATCATTTGTGGAGTGGAAAATAGGAGCAATTATGTGACAAAAGTGTGGGTAGTGCAGGGCCAGAGAATAGAGTAATGAGACAAGGCAAGACACAAGTGAAGAATTAAATGTATCTAAAGTAGGTGTGAGTGGCAGAATAATGAATGGCTGATATCTGAAAACAAAACATGCGAAAACAAGACTAAACTCAAGACTTGCAAATGTGAAAGAAAGAAAATTGAGTCAAAGATTACAGTTTGAAACTGTTGAATTCAATGGTTGGAATTTATGTCCTTCACTGTTTTTTTTTGTGGAGGTCAATTCATTGGACAGGAGTATGAGGGGTGGGGACCCTTCCACCCTCTTGCCTCCACCCCAATTAAGTCCCAATTAATGCCCATTAAAAAATCCTTCTCTGTACCACTGTTATCCCAACAGCAGGCATGGAATGCAAAATATGGGGATCAAAACAATTAAGATCATACCAACTGAGCCACGTCTGTGCCCTTGATGCCAAATCCACAATCCCCTTGCCACCCTCTCCATCCCATGAATCCCCACTCCTGGATGGTGTATGGGTAAAATTCATTGCCTTCTTGTTGCACTGTTATTCATTACGGTTAGAGACCTTTGATAGCTCAACAGCTCAAGGTCCCCATTAGCTTCCTTGAACACAGCCCAATGTTGACTCTGGAAGGCTGTTCCTCAAGTTTACATTGAGCTTCTTTGGAAAACTGCAGGAGGAAGACTGTGAGAAGCAGACGGAAAATTAACATTACTTGCAACCAGAAGCTTGTGATCAGATCTGTGAATTAAATGGAAGTGTTCCACAAAGTGTTCATCCATGGTCTTCCCACTTGAGAGAAGGTCACATTGCGAGCAATGAATGCACTACTGTTAATTGAATGAAACACAAGTGAGTCATTGTTTCACCTGTGAGAAGTGCCTTGGGCCTTGGACATTGTGGTGAGGAATGGAACTACCAATGACACGGTGGACAGCCTGATCAATTAGGGTGAAGGGGAATCATTGATTGAGGAGAAAGGGAAGCACGTCCGAGGAACCATGATGGAAGGTGATATCATCACCACAGATGAAACAGAGATTGAGAAACTGAGAGAAACAAATGGAGCGCTTAACATTTGTTATTCACCGTGCAGTCTGCCAACTTGGATCCAAACTCCTCTAAGCTCCTTACAGTGACAGGTGCCTGCCAGGCAAGCCAACTAGTGCAGCCTAACTTTATACATATACCCATCAATATTCTTCTGTATGACATCATGTTGAGATTCTCGTCTGAATCCTTTGGAGCAGTAATCAGCTGCCACTCCACCATCTGGTGAGCTAGGAAATGAATTACCCTTTAGGTCTCGTGCCCATTTATAAAACCAGGTGCTGACTCCAACTTTAAAGTAGCCAATGAGGTATATGAAGTGTCAATGCACTGGAGTGGTGAATGGTATGCAAGATTACATGATGGACCCACTTCATTCAAATTGTGCTGCTGCTGCTTCCTCTCTTCCTAACTGTGGCTGGACATGTGGTTATTCTCGGATGTTTGAAAATACTTAAAAAAATGGAGGTTGGGTGACAGAATGAGAGTGGTGTGGGGAGCAAAATGTCTACAGACACATGATTAGCTACATGTCAGACAATAGGATGAAGGTGAGCTGGCAGTTGAGAAGGAACATAAGGACGAGATGTGTTGACCCTCTGAATATTATCAATCCCCTTCTTGGCTATGGAACATGTGGTTTTGAAATAATATTGCGTAGCGTGGGAAAGTGGGACTGGTGTAGGCAATAGTTTATTTTTAATGCTGTAAACTCAGTGGGCCGAAGGGCCTGTATGATTCTATGAATCTACGAGAGTGCATTAAACCTTTGTGATGCCCTCCTTGATTTGAACAAACATAGTTCATTATGGTTCTGAACATCCAACATCCAAAAACTCAGCTCTCCAATTTTAGTCCATCAAATTTTAACAATGCCAGTTTGATTGTTATGATTTGAACTTTCGTCCCTAACTCCTTGTCATCTTCAAATGTGTAAATCTGCCCTGCTCTTTCTCCTTTGTACATGTTCAGTATGTTGTAAACGAGGGTCACAGTCTCCTATTCAAACTCATTTTCCGAAGAACTAGGACCAGGGAAGTTATTTTATTTCTCTTTTCCATGTATTTTTCAGCTTTTGAGAGCTTGGTTTAGTGTCACCTTTCACATCCATCTCCTGCTTCAAATGATTATCCAGAATAAAGGATAAAATACTTGGCAGACACAAAAACAGACTGTGAGGTCTATTGAAATTCATGATTAAATGCATTTTCCAATATATGATAGAGTTAGTCATAAGTTTAACAACCCTTTCAACAAGTAGTTTGACTTCTAACTGTGTATGGACATTCTCTTTTTAATTGTTAAGGACTTTGCTGCATTTCAAGTCTGTGTTTAAACAGATTGTAAAGAAATGATGCTACCATTAAACAATTAAAGACAATGATGGAGAAGACAAAAGTAGGTGACAGAACAAGCATAGGACAGACCACTCTCTGGTAGCAACATTAGTGCTGTCCAGAACACTCAGAAATGAATTGGACAAAGCTGGCAGAATGAAATGCAGCAAAAAAAGTTAACTCATAAGTAATTTTTTTGACCATTATTTGCAGAGAATGTTATGTGGTTTCTGGGTAAAACACCACTAATATCACAATAAGGTCTGACAGTTCCCTGTATGTTAGTCCATGTAACATATGTCATAAAGTTTGGATTCTTGTTGAGACAGATATCTCCTTGATAACCACTGGGATAGGATGGCCACCCACCCCTTCTGGTCTCAGATTCCACTCTGTGAAAGTGAATTGAGACTGAGGTGGTAATGTGTTGATAGCCAGGAAGAAAGTTAATATATTAGACGCCCCATTTCTGCCACTAGGGCGGGAGAGTACATTAATGTACTGCTAAGTGTTGTCACAAATAGAACAAACCTTATATGATAATCAGTGCTTCAAAAAGTGGTATCTTTGATTTGTCACACAATATGAAATTTGGTGAAGTACTCAGTGATCTGTATGTAATGGTGTCCTTGGACATGAAAAAGATCAGTTGCACTCTTGGACCACGACTCAAAAGGAGTTTTCTATGAAATGAAAGGTTCTGTCCATAGCTGTATTTGGTGGAATTAAAATGCTTCACATAGCTCAATCAGTTGATTGATGTCTTTGTTGATGCTAGACCAGTAGATGGATCTCATAGATTTCTTTTCTGCGCCCGGGTGATTTAGATATTGTGGTCTAGCATGTTTTGATATAGATCTTGTGGAATTAGCATTTGGTTTTCTTTAAACATTCCTGGAGGGTACAAGATTAATCCAGATTAATGGCAAGAACCATTCTTGCTCAGGGACCTGTTGAATGCAATTAGGATCAGTCGCTAATGATGATCTTTTTTGAGTTGTAGCTGTACCTGGACATTAACAGACTCACTGAATCTTCTCTGCTTTGCTGTGACTGGAGTGTATGAGATAGCGTTTAGGAGAATGAGAGGTGATCTCATTGAAATGCATAGGATCCTTAAGAGGCAAATACTGAGAGGATGTTTCTCCAATGGGAGAGTCTAGGACGAGAGGACATAGTCTCAGAATAAAGAAGTGCCAATTTATGACTGAGATGGGGAGAGATTTATTCTCTCAGGCATATCATTTCCAATAGTTTGTCATCTGTATGAACAATGATATGCTTGCCAAATAGGGAAATGTGCATCATTCCAAAAACTGGATCAAGCACGGTGGCTCAGTGGTTAGCACTGCTGCCTCACAGCACCAGGGACCCAGGTTTGATTCCACCCTTGGGCGACTGTCTGTGTGGAGTTTGCACATTCTCCCAGTGTCTGCATGGGTGTGCTCTGGTTTCTTCCCACTGTCCAAAGATGTACAGGCTAGGTGGATTGGTCATGCTAAATTGCCCGTGGTGTTCAGGGATATGTAGATTAGGTGGGTTATAGGGAAATGGATCTGGGTGGGATGCTCTGTGGGTCAGTGTGAACTTGTTGGGCTGAAGGGCCTGTTTCCACACTGTAGGGATTCTATGAAATTCTTTTTCAGTGGTCAAGTAGTTGAGCTATTGAAAGGACCTTAAGCCTAGTGTCATTGGATATGCCATCCTGTAATAGGATGCCCTTACTTCCAAGATAAAGGAATCATAATATTGAAGTGTACTTACTAGATGATCAAGCATTTTTGAAAGATTGGATAAAATGCTGGTGATCTTCCTGCCTCATATATGGTACTTGTTCGCAGAGAAGACCTCAAACAGGAGAAACCTTGGTTGAAAATATCAGAATGTATGGGGATAAAATGTTGAAGAAACCAAGATACATTTGTAAGTTATTACTGTCTTGTGGCATAGGCATCTTCTGTATGCCTTCTGTTTTGGTAGGATCAAATCAAATACTGACGACAAGTAGATTAATCTGAAGGAATGGATTTGGTTCATGGTGATTTGACATTTTTTACCTTTGAAAATAAGACCGTGTTTCCTTACCTCTGTCATGAGTTAATGGACATTTGCGTCACACTCATGTTTAGTTCTTCGAAGGACTGCAATGTCATCTGTGATTCGGAGACAACTGATCAGGATCATATTATTTAGAATTTATGTTGCTGAAGTCTGTCCTAGCTGTTTGATAACACAAATGGCATTCTGAGGAAGCAGTATCTAGCAAAAGATATCCTAAAAGTTGTCAGTTCTTGTGACTTTGGGGAAAGATACATGGACCATATCAATTCTTGGAATGAAGCTTGGAAAAATTACTTGGTACCTGGGAATTTGGGATTAAACTCTTCTAAGGCCGGAATCACATGTGGGCATCTCTTCAGAACAATGTTCAGTTGCTTTGGGTTTAACGACATTTTACAGACTGGTTCAAGTCAAACCCTGCAATTTGCAATGTGTAAATAAGTTTGAGTCAAAGTGAAAGGTAAAAACTTTGCAATTCTTAATTTGGTCATTATTTATTTTGAGAGCTTTAATTGTTCTTAAGACAGACCTCAAAAGCTTTAGCTTATGCTTTAAGCCAATACTACTACCTGCACACTAAGATACTGATCTGGACTATCTCGGGCTCTAGTTGTCTACACAAATATTGTCCCTGAGATTTCTTGCTTTTTATCGCTAAATGATGTTCTTCATTTTCTTATGTCCTTTAACACTACTTTATTTATATCTGTACAAAGCAGATTATCAAATACAGTTCTCCAATGTAATCTCTGAGACCTCACCCTCTTCACATGGTCAATCTAGACCAATGTCCTCGCTTTCACTGATGTTTAAGTCACGTGATCAGTTACATTGTCATGATACGATTCTTGTTGCACCAGATTACAAATGGAATTAAAACTTCAATATTTCTTCCTTTTAAGTCCATACTTTGCCTAGTCCAACATCTTTTTAGACCCTTGTTCCCTGAAATAACTTTTACAGCTATATTTTACAATGATATGTTTTACTTACTTTACTGAGATTGAAGCTGTCTGTATAAGAAACATAAAAACATTCTGTGGCATTCACCCACTTAGTTGTGCAGTTTTTTTGTGCAGTTAGAATAACAATTTAAAATTAGCACTACAGAAGTTTCAAAATTTGGATCATTCTGCAAAGGTAATGAAAATCGGATCTGCAATTCAAGCATCAGTGTGAAAAAGTATCTTTACATGTAAATTTGAATAGATTAGGCAGAATTTAATAATGCTGGAACTCCAAGAATTAATGTACCACTTGGTGTTGCCCTTTACTTGAGGTATTGAATAACTATAACCCATCCCAGTAAATATATGGTTCTTACAGATTCTTAAAGTTAAGCAGAAGCCAAAGAAAAGTGAATTATTGGTATAATGCACACAGGAATTTGTCAGAGTACAGTGTAAACTTACAGTTGACACAAAATGAGTAACATTACAGACATGCAGTTGAATCGGATATCCTGATAAATGCATGAGTGGTTGCCAAGAAACATTTTGACATGGATGAGAATTGTGCGTGGAACAGGAGCTCCCAAGCCTCTTCAAAAATAAACTGAGCAGTCTGCAACATTTCTACTCCAGACTAGTTAATCATTCAGTTGAATGTACCTTCTTTTTTCACAAAATATCATGGATTAGGAGTTGGGCTGCCTTGTGTTTGGGCATGAAATCCACTAGCTGTAATCTATTTTGCCCATACAAATCATGTATAAATCACACAAATTTGGTGCATCTACCTGATCTGTGTGAGCAAAATAGATTGCATTAATAGGCAGCCAGCAGCATTAAGATGATGACAGCAGTACAGGACTTATTAGATGTTGTCATCGTACAGATGATGTACGAATCACACAAATTTGGTGCGTCTACCTGATTTGTACGATGACAACATCTAGTAAGTTCCGCACTGCTGTCATCTTCTTAATGCTGTGGCTGCCTCTACACTTAGCAGGGGAGTTCACTAGTTCCTCAGAAACTACATGGTGCAGCCAACCTGTTTTAAATGAAGGCAGACTGCCTGTGTTAAAGTGAAGCTGCATTGAAGAATATTGCTGCAATTTAAATGGTGTCAAAGTGATGCCAGGTTACTGCGAGGATTTTAGAGTAACGGGCATGGGAGTGATGGCATAAATGACAGGAGGAGAAATGCTGTGGTTATGTAAGTGACAGGAAGTCCTTGAGGACCGCCCTAAGATAAAAGGAAGCATGTAGTCAGCGCAGGTCAACTTCCAGGATCTGTATGCAGCAACCATAATTATGTTGATTTAAAGCTTTCATGCACAAACAGGGGACATGAGCCATTTCCTTGTTACAGAGAGCAACCAGTCATGTTGTCCATGGGAAGTGGTGATACATCATGGTACCTTTCCAGTGCAGAGCTTTGCAACCAAATCTCCAACCCTCACAGGCAAGAGAAGATAGGGGTAGAAGTAAAATGGCTTCCGAGTTAAATATAAATGAGATAGGTGAACTTTGGTATTCATAGTGAGAGTTCACAATGTTGAAATGAAACAGATGTAAGGAATTATCTGCCCAATATCAAAAAATTGCATCCCCATCCAAGAACATTAGCATCCAATTTGTGCCACCTTCCAAGAGACCTCATGGTACATCCCCAATTCAATTGCTTCTGCACCTTCAATGCTGTAATGACCGTAATGGCTACAATGGAGGGAAGGTTGTTGACAAAGCTGTTGAAGATGGCTGTGTCTAGGATACAGCAAGACTGAAGTAATATGAGTTTGGTACCCCTCGCTAAGGGGGCAAAGTGCACAAGGACAATGCATGACAATAATATGATGAACATCCAAGTCGGCTCAGAGTGAGTGAGCACCAGAACAGTGCAAAATCCCCAGAGCTGCAGCCCACGAGCTGGGTACAAGTCACTGAGTGACATAGAATCCCTACAGAGCAGAAAGAGGCCATTCAGCCTATCGAGTCTGCACCTACCCTCCAAAGAGCATCCAACCCAGACCCAGCCCCCATCCTACACCATAACCTGCACTGACATGGACTCCACATCACTGAACCCTGCAGGGCAATTTAGCAAGGCCAATCCACCTAAAATGAACATCTTTGGACTTTGGGAGGAAACCAGAGCATCTGGCAGAAACCCATGCAGTCATGGGGAGAATGTGCAAACTCCACATAGCCAGTCATCCAAGACTGGAATAGAACCCAGGTCCCTGACTCGGTGAGGCAACAGTGTTAACTACTGAGCCACTGTGCTGCCCTTGCGCAGATCACAGTGTCCTTGCTGCAGCTTTACAAGGATAGTTGCTTTGCAGCCTGAGGTGCAGCAATGAAGTGCAAAAGTCTCCTGTAAGTGGATCAGAGATGTGCCTTGAAGATTCTTTGATGCTGGGACATAATAGATTGTGTGTGTGTGTGTGTGTCATGGAATGGGACTTTGAAGTTGGTGCCTGGTGTTCAAAATGGAGCAAGCAAATGATCAGCTGAAGTTGCCAAAAGCTCATTCTGATTGTGTGTCAAGATTTGTCAGCATCTAGTTTGTTTGGTAGGATAGCAACAATCACTTTTAATTCACAACTTGCAACTAACAGTGAGAAAGTCACCACAACACTTGTCAAAAGCATAAAAGATAGAGCATAAGCCTCGACAGACCTTTTGGGCAATTCTGACTGCTACAAAATTCTACCCAAAGTGTCAAACTCTAGACTGACCAATAAATTTTAAACAGAGATTTAGTTTTCCTATAACTGACTTAAAGGATTCATACAAGAGTTCAGTATTTATGACATTTACCTTTAAAAGCAAACTAACATCAACTTTGAGTGAATACCACATAGTCAGTAATAATACTTTAAATTACAGAACAAGCATTTCTTGTCAGTTTCTTAACCCTATCTGATAACCCTATCCGTCTATGTCCATGATTTCGGAGTCAGTAATGTAGGAGTCTAGCTGTTTCTTTTTTATGCTCAGCTGTTAAATCTGGCACTTGGGTTTCAATTGAAATTGACACATGCCCTCTGTCACCACAGCAACAAGGTGACTTTGGTTTATTGCCAGGCAGAACTAGCAGATCAAGATTGTCCAGCATATAGCCTGCAGGGCAGTCTCTGGTTGCATTTCTCCTAAATGCTGTTCAAAATATACATAAGCAGAGGTGACAAAGTTTGTAAGAAGCTGCTCCTCCAATCATAGACTGCTTTCAGCCATTGGTAGGCTTATCAGTGATCAGTAAACAGAACTGAAACAGTCTATAATCAGAGGAGTACCGAGTAAGAAGTGAGTTGAAATGCTCACACTGAAGCTTGAAGAACTGAGCAACAGCAGGCATTCTGTCAGAGACAAGAGAGGCTATCTGCTGGGATTCAGGCTGGTGGTGAAGAGGTTGCAAGGACAACACTATCTGCAAGGGCAGTAGGCTGGCACATGGAAACAGTCAGGCAGTTGATATCATATGTCCTCTATGATTTTCTATGTAAGTAGGGAATAGTGGCGAGTCATCAGCCACTGAAAACCTCATCCAAATCCAAACCTATCCTCTACGATGCACCTTCCAGCAAAGATCACTGAGCAGTGATCAAGCACAGAATTTTTTTCTTTCATTTCACTAAGTGAGGAGTTCTAAGGCCATTTTCATCAGACTTGTTTCCAGACCCACCAAGGTCATCCAGTCAGCACGTGAATATGGAATCATTGAGGTCAATATGAGTCTACACCACATGTTGCAGTACCTTTAGCTTTGAGCCTTCAGGAATATTTTTCTGCACTGTCTTGGGAATATATGCATAACATGGAATATTGCATTATTTTAATAAAGTGAATGTTCCCATTGCACAAAATACAACAGCAGGATCACGGTATATGTAAAGTTTTACTGATGTTGGCTTGAAAAAAACACATAGGCAATATTTGGATTTTTGTTCCTTTTATTGCACTAAGTATTTGAATTTCGTCCAACCTTCATTTGATATGTGTGTTGATGCACACCTAAAACCTGAACATGGGGTGAAAACTAATGGCTATTATTGTGACAAGGATCGATGAGAAGACATTGTCATTATTAACAGAGAACTGTTTCAGCACATTTAGATATTTTCTAATCAACATGTCCAAAGATGTCATTAGACACTTCCAGAGCAGGTGGGACTCGAATGCAGATCTCTTAACCCAGAGGTAGGGACACTACCACTGTGTCTTAACAGCCCTTTCAATAAATACAAACTATGATATTATGACAATTAATATATTCATTTTTCCCAATTAACACACAGAAATGCTATCTTAAAAGGATTAGAGATTAGGGAGAAAATTCCTCAGTCAGGTAAGTACATGAATAGGAAAGGTTTGGAGGGATATGGGCCAGGATCGGGCTGGTGAGACTAGTTTAGTTTGGGATTATGTTGGGCATGGACTGGATGAACCGAAGGGTCTGTTTCCGTGCTGTATTACTCTATGACTTGTGATTGTGACTGTGCTTTGAGGAAATGTTGATCTGATCTGTTCCAAGAATACATTCTGAGCTGTGCACACATAGGAACATGAAAGGTGATTCAGATGCATAATGGACAATTGTTTTATCAGTAAAATAAAACAAAGAACTGCAGATGCTGGAAATCTGAAACAAAAACAGAAATTGATGGTGAAACTCAGCATCTTTGGATAGAATGCAGAGGTAATGTTTCAAGTCTGGTGACTCTTCATCAAAATTGTGCAGTTTTAGCAGCAATTTCTGTTATTGTTTTAGTAGTGCTGATTTTGGAATACCTATCACCATGATGTACTAAGTAACTTGCTAGATACTTCACTAGATTAGTGTTCAATGTAATGAATAGAAAGGAGGCTAATTAATTTGTCTTCTCATTTGAAATTTTAAGTTTAAATTGAAAAAACTTGACTTTTTTGTTTTGACAGTAGCAATATTTTATCTTTCCAAAATTTTCTCACTAACCCAGTGAGCGAAAATAATGTAGAAAGGTGTTCCTCCACAAAAAAAATTGGATACCCTTGTAGTAGTGGACATGTACTGCATGTTACATTCAATTAACAGAGTCCGTTTAAAGCATAGCCTTCTTATTTCATTTCAAAGTAAGCGATGGTGGCCCAAAAAGCATCAGTTGTCTTTTTTATAAACTGATGTTTGATTAAGAATAAAGGAGATCTCAATTTTCAGCAGAAATTATGTAGCTAGCATGGTATGAATGTGTTATATAATATACATGTAAAGGCAAGTTTCTCAGCTCCCTTTCCTGAGGGAGCCTTGCTGTTCAACAAAGAAAACCTCTCAGAAATTCGGGCACGTGCTGTGAACTATTTTCTCAGCCTTTATTTCAATGGTCAAAAAGAAAACATTCGCAGTGTGTGTCTGAATTGTAGATGCATGATTCTCAGTGGACAAGTATCTGTGAGAGTACCCCAACATTGACTCACAGGTCACAGCTCAAGCCAGTGTAAGTGTGCTGACTGTCAGGAATTTTAGGGCACAGTCAGTTCTATGTTTTCTGCAGTTACAACAAAGCCTTTATATCCTTAACCCAGCTTAGCCCATGAAGTACATCCTTACCATCACCACCAGGGATGCTCTTGTCAAGTCAGTGGCTAACTATACGCCATACATCACAAACTTAAAGGCCAACAAAAACCTCCCTGTCTCTTTAATATGACAACTGAAGCAGACTTTAAAAAGGATTTTGCTAGTTGGTTAAACTGCTGTTTGTAGATGAAGGGATTTAGAACCTCCCAAGAGACTGTGTTTTCCAGCTTTCTTCTCACAAGTCTACATTTTTAGCTTCTGCCTCCTATGACCCTCTGTCTTTCTTTTTTGTGTTTCCCATGAGTTTCTGTGTCTGACTTTCAGCTCAAGCTTCTATGCACGCATATTTTACTCACAATAAGCCTGAAGATTTCTGTTCCCACATGTATGATGTGTGTCATGCCTGCACGAAATTTACCTCCAGTGTTCAAACTGCTTCCATTTAACTATACAGTTGCTGCAATCATTTGAATCATGGTAAATTTCTATCTTTTTCAAATATCTGATATTTTTCCTTTATATTGTGTAAAGACATAACAAATATCCTGTGTGACTTTAATGTCACAGAGGAAACAGTCTTATTTTGGTGCTCAGGTTTAAAGAAAACAGTGCCTAATGATGCAGCTTACTTTTTTAATGTCTGCCGGTGGTGGGCAGCCAACCAGGCGACCTTAAGTACCTATTGGGTTACTCTTCACATGCCATCTGGAGTTTTCCAGATGGAAATCAAGTCCCTGGTTGAGGGTACAGCCTGCCAGGTGGATGGAGATGGCCTCCTAGTGGCAGACCAGGAAGGCCAGTGATGTTGCATTTAACTTGCCTCAACTCCACAGCTATCTCTGTTAAAGGGTCACAGACACAGCAGCTGTGGCCAGATGTTAGTTTTCAATCTTCTGCAGTCTTTAGAAGTCATGTAGCCGTCTTCTTCCCCTACTTACATCATTATTGTCCATCTCTCCCAATGAGGTGGTTAGCAACACAGAGGCTTAGACATTCAATTGCATTTCCTGGTTCAGTAGCACATTCACCATTTATAATTGTATGGGGCACTTAATTAGCTGTTGCCTCAAAAATCTCCAATGGATTCCAGCTGCCGGAATTTAATGGATTCCCAAATCCATATTTCATTCTGGCAGCTGGATTGGGACCACAAAATCATAAGACATGAGAGCAGAAATAGATTATTCAGTCCACCAAGTCTGCTCCATCATTCAATGTGATCACATTTGATCTGATAAACCTTAACTCCACTTTCCTGCCCTTTCCCCATAAGCCTCAATTCCTAGACTGATTAAAAATCTGACTGTTTCAACCTTGAATATATTTAATAATCCAGCCTCTACAACACTCTGTGGTAAAGAATTCCACTGACTCACTAAACTCAGAGAAGAAATTCTCCCTTATCGCTGTCTTAACTGGATGATCTCTTGCTCCTGGACTCCCCCACAAGGGGAAACTGCATTCACCCTTTCAAGTTCCCTAATAATCTGGGTATGGTTCAATAAAAGGGTATCAATTTAAGACGGACATAAGGAGGAATTTCTTCTCTCGGAGGGCTGAGAGTCTTTGGAATTCCTTGCCACAGAGAGCTGTTAAGACAGAGTCCTTGAGCTTATTTAAGGCTGAGATAGTTAGATTCTTGATCAGTAGGGGAATCAAGGGGAAAGGGCTGGAAAGTGGATGTAAGGAGGGTCAGATCATCTGCAAATGATAGAAAATCTCGAGGGACCAAACAGCCTACTCCTGTTCCTATTTCTTATGGCCTTATAAGTTGCCTTTCATTCTTCCTAACTCCAATGATTACAGATTCAACTTCTTCAACGTATTCTCATAAAATAACTTCTATACCCAGAATCAACTTAGTGAACCTTCTCTGGATTCCCTCTCATAGCAGTTTATCTTTCCTTAGATAAGGGAGTCCAAAACTATCCTCAGTATTCCAGATGATGTTCAACTAGTGGCTTTCCAAAACTTTCAGCAATACCTCCTTACTTTTATAGTTCATTCCCTTTGAAATAAAGGCTAACATTCAATTTGCCTTTCCTATTACCTGTTGAACATGTGTGACAGCTTTTTGTGATTCATATTCAAGAACCTTCATTTACCTCTGTGCTGCAACTTCCTGTAGTCTTTCTCCATTTAAATAACATCAACTCCTTTATTCTTCCTGCCAAAGTGCATAACCTCACATTTTCCAACATTATATTCCATCTGTGTAGAGCTGGATGAACACAGCAGGCCAAGCAGCATCAGAGGAGGAGGAAAGCTGACGTTCATCCACCTTGTTATCTCAGATTCTCCAGCATCTGCAGTTCCTACTATCTCTGAAACGATTATATTTCCATCTACCAGGTTTTTGCCCGCTTTTGTTAACCTATCCGTATCCCTCAGTAGACTCTTTGTGCCATCCTTTCCACTGGTCTTTCAACCTATTTTTGTGTCATTAACAAATCTGGTTAAAGCATGTTCACATTTCCATCCACATCATTAATATGTTATAAATAACTGGGAACCCAGGAGAGATCCCTGTGGCATTCTACTAGTTACACATTGCCAACCTGAAAATGTGCCCCCTATTCCAACTCTCTGAATTCTTTTAGCTAGCTAATCCTCTATCCATGCTAATATACTGCCTTCAATAAAGGCTGTTATCATATTAAGTAGCGTAGTATGTGGTTTCTTATCAAGCACCTTTTGGAAATTCAAATATGCTATATCCATTGCCTTCCCTTTATCAATCTTGCTGTAACCCTCTCAGAATTCTGATCCATTTGTAGTTATGATTTCCCCTTCATGGAATCTTACTGACTCTGCTCGATTATATTGCATATTTCTAAATGCTTTGCTATTACAAACTCTTAACATTTTCCGAATAACAGATATTAAGCTAAATGGCTTCTAGTTACTGTATTTGTTTTTTTTGTCTCTTTCCCTTCCTAAATAAAGGTGTTACATTTGTAGTTTTCAAATCTCTGGCTCTTTTTCATAAGGATTCTTGGAAGATCATTACCAATGTATTCATTATCTGTGTTGCTACTTCTTTTACTATCCTAGGATACATCTTTTCAAGCCAGAGGGGATATCATTCTTTAGCCCATTAGTTTCCATAGCACCTTTTCTCTTATATTAATTGTTGCATTTATTTTGTTTCCTCCTTTTGCCCCTTCATTGTTTACAGCTTTTAGAATGCTACGAGTGTCTTCTACCATGATGACTAATGCAAAGTGTTTATTCAACTCATCTGTCATTTACTGGTCCTTGATTAATCTTTCTCCAGTGTTATTCTCTCTGAAAAGAAGCTCTTGCTGCCCATCTTGACATACATTGCGGGGTTTACCCTCAAAGTTTACCTTCTTCCTCTTCCTTTTGTTTTTTTTTTAGCTTTCTCAATCCCCTGATCACTAATCTTTAATATATTGTAAGTATTTTTTGTTCTGTCAATTTGATGCGATCCTTAATTTCCCTAGTTTACTCTGGTTGGCTTATCCTCTGTCTAGAATCCTTATTTCTCACTGGGATATGTCTTTGATGCGAACCATGATCTATTTTCTTAATTGTCTGTGATTGTTCCTCAACTTCCTTTGTTGCTGAATTGCTTTCCCAGTCCACTCCATCCAACCCTGCCCCTTATTTCTTTGTAATTACCTTTATTTTAATTTAATTTACAGTTGTTTCAGGCCCATGTGTTTCCCTTTCAACGTGAATGCCAAATTCTATCATATTATGGTTACATCTTCCTCGAGGATATGTTAATCAGAGATCATTTATTAAACCTGCCTCATTGCACAGCACCAGATCTGAAATAGCCTGATCCATGGTTAGATCCACAACATGTTGTTTTAAGAAATTGTCCTAAATACACATCATGAATTCTTCTTCATGACTACATCTGCCAATCTGAATGTCTGACTGAATGAAAATGCAATTCTACTTGTCTTGGATCTGAATTGTTTGCTCTGGAATTGTGCAATGACAACGTTAATAATAATAACTTGCATTTGTAACATTTCTTCCACATACATAAACTAAATTCTCAGGGACAACTTAGAAAAGAACAACAAATAAGTGATTAGAATCTTAGTGAAAAAGGTAAGTGAAAAGGTGAAAAACTAAAATAACTAAGTAAGGTTAAGTAGGGTGCTCAAATGTAGAAGTGCAGTGCCTGAAGGGTTATAGGGAGGTTTTCCAGAAAATGCAATATGAAGCTTCTCACTTGGCCACTGAAGAACTAGTGCGAGTTCCATGTTGTTTCTATTTGGGAAGGTCTGATGGAATTAAGTGTGCAGCAAGGAATTAGCTGGCCAGTGTTGGAACGCAGGCCCACAGGAATAAAACTCCCACTTATTGCAAAATGCCAGCTAAACAAGGCCATCGTAACGTGGGTTGGTGTCAGTAGGTCCCTCCTTGATGCCAGGTCTCTCAATCAGACACTGAGTGCCTCTAATCCAACAATTTACCTGGGTGACAGCAACCAAAACAAAGAGGGTTTGCTTGTTAGTGACCCAGTATAGGGATTCCTCTTCTAACTGCTTAATTACCAGTAGTGGTGGAATGAGACCCTTAAATGGGTGTTGATGCCCTCTTAAGGTTTTCATTCAGTCTACCCACCTGGACTCAGTCAGCTGGAACTCAGAAAATTGGTAGGATTCCTAACCCGCATTCTCTAGCCTGATTATAAGTGAAGATTAAGATTAAGATTAAAATTACAGATTAAGATTTTAGAATTATCATAATTATTATAATTTTCTCTTTATTTATTATGATTGAGGCTAATTTCATTGCTTACTATTTATTAGGAAGTTACATCCCTAATGCATTTGCTTGAGTGACTCATTGTTTAAAGTAGAACACTCAATTCACTATATTTTAGGCAGTGCATGCATTATCCAACATGTGAGAGAAGTTACACAAGCTTTATTTCGTTTGAAGAGAACTTCATACATGATTAAATAAGTTAACATCTGAAAAATGATTTGAAGATCACAGTATCCAATTACAGCAGGCACTTTCAATGTGATGTGCGTTAAATTGATCCTGTTTGCCATTTTCCGTATCTGCTTTCTCTCCTCTACAATATTCATTGGCTGCACTTCCCAGCCTGGGGCCTAATACTGTATGAAATCAGTTCTACTTAAAAACAGTCTGCACCATCAAAGGGGAAGTGTGTTGAAGTTGTAACAAAGGAAAGGAATCATTTGAAAACTGAATCTATACTGTAATACTTTGAAGAAACATTGAATATGTGAGCGAGAGCAACGCCAAGATTTTCTAGTTATTGTACTGGCAACCTTGGCACAAGAAGACAAAAAGGAGTGTTCTGTCCACACGAGGCAATATGGCTCAGGAACATATGGGAACAAGTGGTGTTGGAGCTTCAGATCAGGCATATAATTCTAAGACCATGGATGAGTGCAGGATGACTGAGTCATCTGACACTAGGAAATAGATTTTCAAGTTGGTGGTGGAAATCAGGATGTAGAACAAATCTCGCCATTGCAATCCTGCCTCTGCCTTGAGACTACTAACAGTTGGAATTTTCCAGGAATCCAAACCTTACATAATCTAGAGGTGGGCCAGCCACCTTCAGCTAGAGGTTCAGACAGGTTAAAAGACCCACTTCTGTTCACAAAAAAGACTCAGCTTCATGAGTCTTAGCTAATTAGTTATTCACCCACATACAGTTGAACCTTCTGATCACTTTGAATCCCAACTCAGCCTTACCCTTCACACCTTTATGATCTTCATCCTCCCACATCCTCACCCACAGACCCTGCATAATCAGAAGGGCATCATGCAGTATGGGGGAGAAAGCAGGAAAATGGAGTTAAAAGATCAGCTGTGATCTCTTCAATGGCAGAGCAGACTCAATAAGGCTGAATGGCCTAACTTTGCTCCAATGTCTTACAGCCTCAAAGGAGCAGAGTTAGGACACTCTGTTCTAATGAATCTGACAGGGAGGTAATGGTCTAGTGCTATTATCATTGGATTATTAGTCCAGAGACCCAAGTAATATTCTGGGTTCTGAGGAAGGGTCACCGGACCAGAAACGTTAACTCTGTTTTCTCCTCCACAGATGCTGCCAGACCTGCTGAGCTTTTCCAGCAACTTTGTTTTTGTTCCTAATATTCTGGGGGCCTGCATTCAAATCCTGCCATGACAGATGTTGGAATTTGAATTGAATTTTTAAAAACAATCTAGAATTAAAAGTCTAATGATAACCATGAAGTCTTTGTTGATTGTTGGAAAAACTTATCTGGTTCACCAATGTCCTTTTGGGAAGGAAATTGCTATACTTACCTGGTCTGGCCTACATGTGACTCCAGACCCACAGCAATGTGATTGACTCTGAACTGCCTTCTAGGAACTTAGGGATGGGTAATAAATGCTGTGTAGCCAACGACCTCCTCATCCCATGAATGAATAATAAAAACAAAGCCGTTAAGGGAAATATTAAGGGACCTGTCAGACAATCAAGGCATTTAAATATTCTGTCTCTTGTGTAAACAGAAAATCAGTGCTTGCTATTTCACTCTTAATGTTGACATAAGCCCCAAGGACTCTTATTAAAGGATTTATGCTGCATGACTGATTTTACACTCTACCAATATCAACGTGGGCTGCCTTTCCATTCCCAGTTTGATTGAAAACTCCAGTGCTTATAAAATCTTTGAAGTGCTGTTACGAATACAGATTCTTGTTCATATCACAGATCATAAAGAAGCTGATGAAATTGTATTGTATGCATGTTTTCCTCCATCAAAGAAGGTGTTTATTTTAAAATAGTGAATGTATCAATAGAAACCTGCAAGTTACTAAAGTGTTAGTGGGGGAGCACTTTGTGACCAGTGATCATAATTCTATTAGTTTTAAAAATAGTTATGGAAGAGGATAGGCCTGGTATAAAAGTTAAAGTTCTCAACAGGAGTAAGGGAAATTTTGATGGTATGAGACAGGAACTTTCAAGAGTTGATTGGAATAGACTGTTCGCAGGTAAAGGGATGACTGGCAAGTGAAAGGCTTTCAAAAGTGAGATAACGAGAGTTCAGAGGCAGGATGTTCCTATTCAAGTGAAGAGTATGGCTGGCAAGAGTAGGGAACAATGTATGAATAAAGATATTGAGGCACTGGCCAAGAATAAGGAATTTATATATTAGATACAGACAATTGGGATCACGTGAATCTTTTGAGGAGTATAACGGGTGCAGGGACATTCTTAAGAGGGAAATCAGGAGGGCAAGAAGGGGATATGATATAACTTTGGCAGATAAGATTAAAGATAATCCAAAGAGATTCTATAAGTACATTAAGACCAAAAGGGCAACTAGGGAGAGAATAGGGCCCCTTAAAAATCAATGAGGTCATTCATTTAATCTCCACATGGGTCCTGATATTTTACCATTGTGGTTACTTGATGATTGTACAGCCGCACCGTGCAAGCAATCAACAGCTAGTAATGGTTGGAATAAGTTGACATTAAAATTGGCATTGGGACCATAAAGGACCGTGGGAATGGATAAAGGGTCATAGATTGGCATGATAGATATAAGAAGCTATGGGGTAGATGGGGGTTGCAGGGGGTGGCATGAGTTTAATTGGATGGGGCATGGAGTGTGTGCGAGAGTAGGTGTGCTATGTAAGGGATGAGAACCGGAGAGCTGTTTCTGATTTATTGTCTTTTTTGCAGTCAGGACAAAGTGCCAGAACATTGAGACAGACCTTTTCTACTGCCTGTCTTTGCACCCGACAGTCATCATAGCTGTCTCTGAATTCCTCCAAACGGGCAACTCTCCCAACTCCAGCTAAATCTTACCTCTAGAACAAAAAGTGAACTGTCCAATACATCTTCGTGTAAGTCTGCTTTGTGGAGCCAGGAATTTTCCTAACACTGCATTCCTGATTCAGGAGCAAAAATCCAGGCCTTGGTTTCACATTAGGCTATTCTTTCAACAATGTGAAATTCCTACATCCTTTTTATGTATTAAATGAGTTACTTAAATTCATCTTGAGACCTTTCCATGTTTACAGTGTTGATCTTTTACTTGACAGCTTGCCAGCTGGCAGAAATACTAATCTGGCAAACACATCGATTCATGGGTAGTTACATTGTTCGATTACAGCAAGTCATAACTCACCTTATTGAATCCTGACTTAATTCATACTATAGCATTTCCTGATGAACTGTAAAAGTTGGCAAAACTATTTTACTTATGTTTTAAACTCTTCCCAACTTCAATCCATTTTTCACCACTACATGCAGCCAGTATATACCTCAACAGCTGCTGAATTACAGCCGCCTCCGTAAAAGTTAAAGAAATTGTACCTGGTTTCTGGGAAGGTTGAAAGGAGCATATGGGTTTTGGGTGCCATTGTGTCCCCATCCTTGCGAAAATAGAGTTAGGCAGAAATGGGTGAGGCATATCTAGCCGTCTTCCTGGTGGACACCTTTAACAATCCTGCCTCTGTTTGGTCTCAGTAAGGAACCTGAAACTCGGACACACCGTTGAAGAGGATGAACAAGTTTAATCCTCATTCTGCTAACTCTACCACATCAACTGCTCAACTCATCCATCCATCATTGATCTCTACCCAAACAATACCAACTCCTTCAATTCAAATGCATTGCCTCACCATCACTTTGCAGTGTTTCATATTCCATTTGTGACACAGCTTGCGCACATCCACAGCTATTCAACTGTGACAGCTGCAGCACCCAAACTGTGTGAAAGCCAGCCACAGACAACATTACTTTCTTGTTGGAAAAGGTGATGCATAACAGCAGGAGGGAGAGAAGCACAACTGCATGATGGAGGACACAGTGCTAGTCATCTTTAAAAGAGCATTGCTGACTCCATGAACACGGAGTGTTAGAGGAATTAGCTATCAGGGAATCTGCATAAAAATTACCTTGAGCTTTTAATTCTGCTACTTCAACACATCATTGTGTATCCCTGCCAACATTTCTTTCTCGGGCTTGCCACATGCTCCAGTGAAGCTCAAAAGAAATCTGGAGGAATAATACCTCATCTTTTGCCGAAGTATCTTACAGCCTTTAGGACTCAAAATTGTGTAATATTTTCAGAGCATGAGAACCTTCCTGTATGTTCATTGCCCACTGCCACACTCCCAGATTCTTTTCTGGACATCTCCCAGCAGAGCCAACCCATTTTCCACTATTCACATTTCCCAATAACACCCATTCAGCATTTATCTCTCTCCGGCTTATCATCAGCAATTCCTTTGTCTTTTAGCCCTTTTTTCTCTCTCGCTGGGCACTATATTCAACACCACCCCAACTCCCTACCCCATTGATCAGCATCTCGCGGCTGCTTTCAGTTCTCATGAAGATTTACTGTACTCAAAACATTAACTCTGCTTTTACTTCCTCTAAAGATGCCGCCATATCGGCTGAATTTCTCCAACACTTCTTTTGTAATCCTCTTTTTCTATTTCCTCCTCAACACACAAACATTTCAGATTTCGAAGACAAAAGGATTCTAAGCACATAGTTCTTACCTTTTGTTTTAACCAGTATTACGATGCAGAAGGAGGCCATTCATCCCATCATTCCCATGTCAACCAGTTCCCCTCTACTCTCACACAATCCATACTTCTCCTTCACTATCACTGGATCAAAATCGTGACGTTCCCTCCCTGTCAGCACCACAGACACTTTCAAGAAAACGATGCAGCACCACTTTACTTAGGGCATTCGGGGTTGATTATAAATGCTGGCCTTGCTAGGGATGCTGTCTTTTACATTTCAAATTTCTAAGAACTAAGACGAGAAAGAAGATAGTGATGATGAAGGGAGAGTATTGCTTTTATACTCACAGCCAACTACATACAGATTGAAATTGCATGTTGTTTAAATAACACAGAGCAAAGATCTTCACATGGTTGAACATTCGATACAGTTATGAAAAAGCCAGGGTGGTGGTGGTGGGGGTGGGAGTGGGGGGCTGAGCATGGGAAAGATGGTGCAAGTGTTATGTCAGTGAAAGATTAGATCAAATACTTAATGCTTCTGCAGAACAGAAAGCTGAGAACATGGATCATGCAGGCTACATAAGGATGGCTGATGGGTGTGCATAAACAAATATACAATGCATTGGAAAACCAGTCAGTAGATACATGCATAATATCAAGGAGCAAGGGGAGTACAGCACCAACTTGGTACAGGATATTACGCAGAGTTTGGAGTCAATAGTTTTCAACATTGAGCAGGCAGTAACCTCCATCAGCTCACCACTGGTTGCAACATAGTTCAGCATCCAAAGCCAAACTCTCAGCTTCATTTGCAATTCACATAAAATCCAACCAAGTACTGACTGCTGCATTGAAATCCTGAACTGCTCTCAGTCTTGCTCTAGGTGCCACTATTCAAAGTAGCTTCCATGACATTATAACAGCCCAGCTATCTGTTTTCCAATTGATCAGTAGGATTGCTAAGATACTATTTCAGGAAAGTAGTAGCGCCATGATTAGAAACCTGAAGCCCTCACTCCAATGATGGTACTCTTACTCTCATTACTTTCTCTCTGCCAGCACCCCTGTAGCTGCCAATCAGCCAGATTGTCAAGTCTCACGCAACTCAGGCTGAGATGGTGCAGTCTGAAGTCACGTCCTCTAGGCCCGCAGATGCTTGAAATCTTCCACCGTCTGCAGTCTCCTCAACCTACCACCAAGCTGCACTGTGGAAGTACCTTGTAGGACCACTAGGAAAGCAGTAATGCAGTAAATATATAACGGTAATTATGTATGTTTTCATTTCTTAATAACAGAATTGATAACTTTGGATTTGAATTTGTACTTGGTGGCATTTTACTCTGTATTGAACAGAGGGAGAAAAGGTTAAATGTTATCAGAATGAGAACTGTGGGATGGCCACTGAGAAGGGCAAGATATGGAGGAAGGGCCTAGTTATGAATGGGGGTGGGGGTATGTTTGAAACTACAGGAATGACTTGTTGAATAATCTAGTTATGTATAGTCTGGGTAAAAAACATTGTATGCATTAACTTCCCTTCCTCTTGCTCTGCATTTCAGCCTCCTCAACTTAACCCTCCTCCTTCTACTCATATTCTTGTCTCCTTTTGGGGTAGGAAGTGTAACCGAATCTGCCCTCTTTCACAATATTCTGCCTGCCTCCTGTTTTGTGTCATCATGACCCCATGTATACTTCCATTTGTTATCCAACTTAAACCTCTTTGAATTAGTCTATGGTGAGGCAAGAATACTGAACTCAACACTTTATAATCGTACTCCATGAGCATCTGGTCCTCGATCCTGTGCGCATGTTCTTACATGGACCTGCAAGATTAAGGATGGACCTTCCATTAAAATCAAGATATTTTCTAGTTTAAAAGAAAATCAATATTTTATTGCAAATTGGAAAAGAAAGAATTGTTAAGGCAATATGAAGTTATCAGTTATATTGCTAGCACACTTTCTTGTAATAGCTGAACCCCTATCTTCATTGGAATTGGACTGTGTTAATCAATAGGTTAAACTATAACTTTTTGCTTCAGTGATCTCTGTTTACTGGTGAGCTTTATTTCATTTAATTTGCATTACAATTTCAGAGCTAAAGTGCTTCCATATTACTACTGCAAATAGGTACCAGCAAACAGCTGAAACTAAAAATTTTGTTTGTTTGACCTTGTATTGATGAACTCAAATATATATCTCAAATTTAATAAATAGAAGCTTTTACTTCATTAAAAGCAAAATACTGTATATGCTGGAAGTCTGGAATAAAGACAAAATGTGGTGTAACTGCTTAGTAGGTCTGGCAGCGTCAGCGTAGACAGAAACAAAGATTCAAGCTGAATATGACTCTTCTTCAGAGCTGGATAGTCTTCTGAAGAAAAGGCAAATGGTATTCAATTAGAAACATCAACTGTGTTTCTTTCTTTATAGATTTTATCCTTTTTAATTTACTTCTTTGTTTTAGTGAAGGCCATATTTGTGTGCAGAGATTTACCAGGATGTTTCCTACACTGGGGACCTGATGGAAGGATACAAAATTATGAGCAGGATAGATAATAAGAAACTTTTCCCTTTGTAGAGGGGTCAATACCAGGGAGTATGGTTTTAAGCTTAGCAGAAGAGTTCTGAAGAAGTCATACCAAACTCGGAGCATTAATTCTGTTTCACTCTCTACTGATACTGCCAAACCTGCTGAGTTTCACCATCATTCTCTGTGTTTGTGTTAAATGTTAGTTTAGTCTTCTTAAAACCAAAACTGGACCTCACTAAATATGTTTAAACTACCTTCATTACTGCTGCTAGATAAAAGTTTGTATCATTAAAATCCTCAATAATAACCCAAATATATTTAGATTCTACTCCCTTTCACCAGATCTTTTCCCGAGCACATTAATCCCAAGTTTAGGAAATAAAGGAAAGTCAGGTGTTTACTTTACAGCAACAATGAAAATAGTTTCCAACTTTAGTCTGCACCCTAATGATAGCTGAACAGTTTATTTTATTGTCAAGTCTGATGGGGCCTCCATCTTCATTGGAATACCTCAAAATTCTATGAAACGATGCTCCAGACAATTGGCATCATTTCAGGTATTTCCCACAACATATAAATTCCAGACTCCTTTCCTGATGTACAGACTTTGGCTGTTGCACACAGGCGCCCCAGTCCAGACACTCCAAGCGTGATTAAACTGAACTTTTGCTAATCCAAAATCAAATCAGCTTCCATAATTATCCATAAAAGGTCAAAATCAGCTACTCTAGCAATGTAGCAACTAATATTGGAAAAGCAAAGATTAATTTTAGGCCAACTTAGTGAAAGTGTAATTTGTGATGGATCAGTTCTTGGCTCAGCTTTGTTCTCATTCTAACATTTATTACTCCCAAATGGTCTCCTTTCCAGTAATGAAATATAAAGGATGTGGCACTAGTATTACAAGCATTTTTTTTTGACAAACAGTTCAGTTTATGCATCAACCTCATAGACCGCAAAACCACTTTTAACAAAATAATGAAAGATTACTGTTTTAATGACTCAAAAAGAAGGTGTAATGACTTACATTTTTTAAAATGTTAATTGGTGAGTGTGCAGCTTCATTAGAAGTTAGCATTTTCTTTTTTTTATTTAAAAGCAATTTCAGTCCAAATATTCTTATAATAATACATAATTTAATTGTAACGTGAAAATTTTAAATACCTCAAAATTATCCAACAAGGCCAGAACTTCAAAAGATACAGAACACATCTTGGTATAGCTGAGACATTACCCTAAAACCTCAGTTTAAATTCTGACATGAGCATGCTAATCGAGGTAAAGATCTGGATGTTATGAACAAATTTTCTACCTTAAATCACAGGGAAGTACCTAGACCACCGCCTCTCTACCCTTGTAAAGACAAGCATTAGAGTTGGCATTCACTGAATTGAAGCTTTTAGAAATGTTTTGGAAGGTTCACAGGTGAAATTAATTGATCTCAGAGGAGACCAATTACCATTAGCTACTCTATTAAAGTCTCCTATAGTTATTGCAATAAGAGCTGTTTAAGACTTGAAGGCTAAACAGGTTGGGACTCTACTTACTGGAGTTTAGAAGAAAGAGAGGTGATCTCATTGAAACATATTGGACACTTAAGAGGCTTGGCAGGGTAAATGCTGAGAGGATGTTTCCTCTTATGGGAAAGTCTATAACCAGAGGGCATAGTCTCAGAATAAAGGGGGCAATATAAGACTGAGATGAGGTGGAATTTCTTTTCTCAGAGGGTAGCAAGTCCTTGGAACTCTTTGCCACGGAGAGCTGTGGGGGTAGAGTCCTTGTATATATTGAATGCTGAGATAGACAATTTCTTGATATTTAGGGAATCAAGGGTTACGGGCAAATGCAGAAACATGGATATGAGCAATTTCAGATCCTATTGAATAGGCTGATGGCCTACTCCTGTTTCTATTTCTTATGGTCTTACGATATTAACATTAGACAGTGTTCTTCAATCCAAGAAGAGCCTCGGAACACTTTATTTGTGCATTCATGGATGCATCAGTATATAACAATGGATTCATCTTTACCTTCTTCTTAATGAAATGAATTTGAAATAGGGCAGGGAAAAGAGACAGGCCTTTAGTTTACTTGAGTCAAAATGGGGGTCAAACCCTGTGCTGTTGGAATTACTTCGAATCATACAATAGCCATCCAGCCAACTGAATAATCTGGTTCCCCCAGCTTCCCCTCCCATACAAGTAATGCCCACATGATTTGGGTAATTATTAGGTCACTTTGCCACATTCATATTGATGGAGCAGACTGTTTGGAAATTTTGGCACCAAAATAACTCCAGCAGTCACACAAAAAATAATCATTGTATATTGCTGATAAACAAGAGGCATGCATCAAAACTTTTTCTCTTGCTATCATCAGGATAGATACAAGAACACAACATTTAAAATGGAACAACAGTTTATACTGCAAGCAAAACAGGCTTAAGATTGCATGGCAAGTAGATCTGATCGATCGAGGTATTGCGAATTGAAATGCACTAAGGAACAGCCACAGCAAAGCTTTCGTTTACATTAAAATAAAGACAAGTCAACTCTGGTGAGACATGATTTCTAGGCTATCAACTGGAGGTCTCGGTGAATGGGTTGGTGCAGAAAAGTGTTCCCTCTAATTTTTTTTTTCTGAATAGGCCTCTGATGTTTGTGGGCAGCATTGACTCCTGGAACTGGTGGGCAATGCAACGAAGCTATGCACAGGCTCTTGGAACTTATAGGGAATACTGGGATAGCCTCATCCCACAGGACCACTCGAGGTGGTACCAGCATCTGATCATGCCAGCCTGGTCTGAGGTTGCTGCCCTGGCTCAGCCATCTGGAGAATACAATGCAGTGATGGAAGAAGGCCAATGTAAGTGCCACTATCATCTCTCCGATACCTGACACTCAATCAATCTCTGCTACTGTGCCCCCCTTCCCCTATAAAAGCTGATGCTCTGCCACTCCCAATAATGCC
The DNA here is from genome assembly GCF_021869965.1 of Rhincodon typus. NCBI lineage: Eukaryota > Metazoa > Chordata > Chondrichthyes > Orectolobiformes > Rhincodontidae > Rhincodon > Rhincodon typus. The sequence goes on along the minus strand of NC_063333.1, from coordinate 103,001,583 downwards.
TGCAACATCTTCCCCCACTCATTGTCATCCACCCCAACCTTTGACACCATTAACCCTGCAGGTCCTTTGTGCTGCCGGCTCGGGACACCTCTCCAACTGCACCAACAGCAATTGCTGTACCACCCACTTTCATCTGCTATAAAACCTGCCTGACTCTAGGAGGAAAACAGCCCACAATCAGGCAGAGCAAGTCAGGTGTTCTGCCAGACATTTGGCTCCATGCCTCTGATGAGGAGACGATCCTGGTTCTGATCACCCCAAGTGGATGAATTTTGTGAGAAAGCTTCTGGGCTGGTATCAGAGACAACCCTTGACTTCGTGGGTTAGGATTCTCTGAGCGAAGAGTATCCTCCTTGACTTGAATGAGGCTTGCTAACAATCATGATAATCTCCCTGGCTTTGTGTCTTTGCTGAACAGAATGGTCATACAGTAGTACTGGGAATGTGGTATTTCTGACTGAGGGGATGAGGTGTCAAAAACAAGGCAGGGGTCCTGCAAGCATTCAGGTATACTCAGAGTAAGTGAGCGCAATGGCAATGAGCAAAAAACCCGGAGATGCAACCTAGTCCAGTTCATGAGCTAGGTGAATCTCCCTGAACACACAGTGTCCTTGTTGCAGCATTACAATGATAGTTGCAGGTACAGCCAAAATTACAGCATTGAAGTACAGAAGTATCCTGTAAGTAGATTGGAGATGTAGCATGAGAGTTCTTAGAGGCTAGCACATGTCGGATGTCAACGTCCATGGGCATGAGATGGCATGTGGCCGGTGCTCATGAAGTGTGCCTGAGATATCAGTGCCCAGTGTCCAACTTGAAGGTCCTTTGGAACAAGCAGTGAGCTGAAGTCACCAGATACCTGTTCTGATTCATATATTGAGTATTCTCAGGGTCTAGTTTATTCATCCAGTTTGGTAAGATAGAAAGCTCTATATTAATCAGATGATACGTGCTGTTAAGAAAGTCATTGATAAGCAATAAACCCCCTTAACGGGCAACTAACCGATGCCTGGTGAGTAACTTGTCTCGACAAACAGCAGATGCATAAAAAGACCATAAGACATAGGAGCAGAAATTAGGCCATTTGGCCCATCGAGTCTGCTCCGCCATTCAATCATGTCAGATAAGTTCCTCAACCCCATTCTTCTGCTTCCTCCCCGTAACCCCTGATCCCCTTGATAAGCAAGAACCTATCTATCTCAGTCTTAAATGTACTCAACGACCTGGCCTCCACAGCCTTCTGTGGCAGTGAATTCCATAGATTCACCACTCTCTGGCTGAAGAAGTTTCTCCTTACCTCCGTTCTAAAAGATCTTCCCTTTACTCTAAGGCTGTGCCCTCGGGTCCTAGACTCTCCTACCAATGGAAGCATCTTCCCAACATCCACTTTGTCCAGGCCATTCAGTATTTTGAAAGTTTCAATTAGATCCCCCCCTCATCCTTCTAAACCCCAATGAGTATAGTCCCAGAGTCCTCAAACGTTCCTCATATGTTAAGCTTTCCATTCCTGGGACCATTCTCGTGAACCTCCTCTGAACCCGCTCCAGGGCTAGTACATCATTCCTGAGATATGGGGCCCAAAACTGCATGCAATACTCCAAATGTGGCCTGACCAGCACCTTATAAAGCCTCAGTAGTACATCCCTGCTCTTATATTCAAGTCCTCTCAAAATAAATGCCAACATTGCATTTGCCTTCCTGACTACTGACTCAACCTGCAAGTTTACCTTGAGAGAATCCTGGACTAGAACTCCCAAGTCTCTTTGCACACAAAGATGTGGCAATTTACTCCTTTTATTGAGATAGAATCGCATGAGAAGTTTGGTGAGATCTGTCACAAATCTAATTATAGCCCATGTCATTCAGATTAAGATTTAAGCCTTGATTACCACGAGACTAGTTTTTAATTCCAGATTTTTGTTAAATTCAAATGATGCCATCCATTATTGTGGCCTTTAAACTGAGGCTTAGCTGCGGACTCAGTCATCCAGTGATGTCACCACTATCTCCCCCGTGGGACCCTGTGCTCTAAAATAGAGGCATTAAGCTCAAAAAACAAGGATGATACAATAGGCATATAAAACACTGGTGAATTGGAGCATTGTATCCAATTCTGGGCACCACACTTTCGGAAGGATGCGAAGATACAAGAGAGTGTTCTGCAAATATACCTGAGAATGGTTCTAGGGAAAAGGAATTTCAGTTTGGAATACAGATTGAACAAACTGGGACCTTTCTTCTTGGAGAAGTTGAGTGGAGATTTTATAGGTATGTAAGTGTGAATGAAAGAAAGAAATGGAGTTGGTGGCTGGGCAGGGAGATTGCCAGGCCTGACCAAAAAGCTCCTTGTCCTATAACAGGGGAAGAGATAGTGAGCACAGGGTAGGAGTTTGAACCATGGGAAGGAGTGGGCCTGGGAAGTTTATAAACTTCTGGGGAAGGTCTGAGGCCCGTGGTCCCATGTTTGCCCAACAGGCAGGCAGGGTCAGGATCGGGACAGCAGACTAATTGGCTGCTCTCTTGGTGAGGAGGGAAGGTGTGGAGTTTCTTTCTTGGTTCTTCAGTCTACCATCTTCGTGAGGGGAAGACCAGGTCCTTGATTTCCAAAGGGATGAAAGATTATCGGGAATATGCAGGAATGTAAACTTGATCTTAAAATCAGATTAGCCATGATATTATTGAATGGTAGAGCAGGCTCAAAGTGCCAAGAGGCCCATTCTTGTTCCTTGCTCGTATGTTCATATTTTAATCAATGAGACTTTGATCTCTGGACAGAAAGGAAACCCTGGGAAGTGGGCAGATAGGATTTACAAACACTCACTGGAGGCCCCCAACCCCAAATCAGCCTTGTGATTTGATTCTCAGTCTGAAGACAGGAGCTGGAGAACCGAAGCCAAACAAAGGAGGAGGAGGAAGGGACAAAAGTAGGAGTGGAGGAAAGAAATGTGTGCAGTTCTCATAACCACACTATCGAAGGGATGTGATTGTACTATGCGCAAGAGATTTACCAGGATTTTGCCTGGATTAGAGAGGTTCAGTTATGAAAAGAGACTAAATTGGCTATATTTAGTCTAAATATTTAGAGAAATTAAATAGGGTCCAGACTCTAAATAGGCTGGAGTTGTTTTCCTTAGTGCAGTCAAGGTTGAGGGGGAATCTGAAAGGTGTGTACAAAATTATGAGAGCATAGATGGGGTAAACAGAAATAAACTTTATTCCTGGCAGAAGGGTCAATAACCACAGGGCATAGGTTTAAGGTAAAGACCAAAAGGTTCAAAGTTGATTTAAGAAAGAATTTTTTTCACCTAGATTGTGAGTATAGGAAGGCAGACAAGTCACCGGGACCTGATGGCCTACATCCTAGGATCTTAAAGGAAGTGGCAGCAGAGATAGTGGATCATTGGTTATAGTATTCCAAACTTCCCTGGATGTAGGATCATTCCCAGTGGATTGGAAAAACACTAATGGAGCACCCTTATTCAAAAAGAGAAGGAAGCAGAAAGTAGAATACTGGAGGGCAACTGATTTAATATGTGTCATTGGGAAATTGTTAGAATCTGTTATTAAGGAAGTAATAACAGTACATTTAGAAAGTCAAAATAAAACTATGCTGACTCTGAGGGATTGTTTGAAGGGTAAATAATTTGTTAGAGTTCGTTGAAGATGTAATAAGCAAGGTGGATAGTGAGGATCCTATAGATTTGGTATCACTGGACCGCCAGATGGCATTAGATAAAGTGCCACACAAAAGGTCAATGTACAAAGTAAGATCACATAGGATTGGGGTAATGTTTTAGCTTGGATAGAGTTTGACTAACCAACAGAAAGCAGAGAGTAAGGATGAATTGGCCTTTTTCTGATTGGTTACATCTTGCCAAAGAGTGCTAATGAAGGGTGTAAACCCGAAACGTTGACTTTCCTGCTCCTCCGATGCTGCATGACCTGCTGTGTTCTTCCAGCTCCACACTGTATTGACTAAAGAGGTGCTGTAGGGTTCAGTTCTCGGGCCTCAACTATTTACAATCTATATGACTGACTCGGATGTGGGGATAGAAAATACTATAGCCAATTTGCAGATTACACTGAAATTTGTGGGAAAGTAAGTTGCACTAAAGAAATAAGAAATTTACAAATGGATATGGATAGGTTAAGTGAATGAGCCAAAACTTGACAGATGAAGTTTAATGTGGATAAATATAAGGTTATCCATTTTGCTTGGATGTACCGAGAGGCAACTTATTAAATTAATGAAAAGGAACATTAGTGTGCTTCGGTGCAGAGAAATCTAGGTGTCCTCATACATGAATCACTGAAAGCTGGTATGCAGGCACAGCGGGATATAAGGAAAGCAAATAGAATTTTGGTATTTAATGCAATCTATTGATTGGAGTATAAAAGTAGGGAAGTGGTGCTGCAACTGTACAATGCACCTGGAATACAATTTTGATCCCCTTACTTGAGAAGGGATTTGGTTATATTGGAGGCAATTCAGAAAAAGTTTACTGGATTGATTTGAGAGATGAGGGATTTGTCTTATGGACAGAGATTGAATGGTTTAAACTGAGAGTCTCTGGAGTCTTGAAGAATGAGAGCAGATCTAATTGAGGTATGTAATTTTGCTAAAGAGGATTGCCAAAGTAGATGAAGGAAGGATGTTTCCTTATGTGGGAGAATCTAGAACAAGAGGTCATAGTTTTAGGATAATGGGTAGCACATTTAAAATATAGATGAGGACAAATTACATCTTTCAAAGGGTTATGAATCTGTGGAATTCATTATCTCAAAGTGTGGTGGATGCCAGGATATTGAGTAAATTTAAAGAGGAGATAGACAAAATTTTAATTAGCTATGGGTGAAGGATTATGGAGAGCAGGCAGGAAGGTAGAGTTGAGGTTGAGATGAGATCAGCCCTGATCATATCAAATGGCGAGCAGGCTCAAAGGACTGAGTTGCCTATTCCTCGTCCCAGTTCTCATGTTCTTATGAAAGGGTGGTAGAGGTGGGAACCAACTCAACATTTGAGAAGAACTTGGATGATCAAGGTTCTTGAGTAGATGATCACATGAAGTGCCATAGCATACAAGGCTGGAAGCAAAGTGCCGGAAAATGGGACGAGAACAGATAGGTGCTCAAATCCCACATAGGCATGACGGGCCAAAAGAGGCTGGGAGGAGACCATATAGAATTTTATATAATAATAAGGGGTGTAGACATAGTTAATGGTAGTTGTCTTTTCCCTAGGATGGAGGATTTCAAGACTAGGGGGCACATTTTTAACGTGAGAGGAGAGAGATATAAAAAAGACATGAGGGGCAGATTTTCAAAGCAGAGGTTGGTTCACATGTGGAATGAACTTCCTGAGGAAGTAGTGGATATGGGTACAACATTTAAAAGACATTTGGATAAATACATGAATAGGAAAGGTTTGGAGGAATATGCGCAAGGAGCAGGCAGGTGGGACAAGTATAGTTTGGGATTATGTTCAGCATGAATTGGTTGAACTGAAGGTTCTGTTTCCCTGCTGTATGACTATGACTCTATGAGTCTATGGGTCTTTTCATATCATAAAAATTATTGGGTTCAAAATTGAGAGGGATCTGGATACCGTAGATAGAATTGATGGAAGAAGGATCAAGATTCAAGAGAACCATTTCAAATGAGTGGCAAAGGAAGTAATAGCAACATGAGGAAAAATCTTTTTCTTCAGTTACTGTTTAGGATATGAACTGCGTTGCCCTGACAATGTCATTGAGGCGTATTCAGTCATGGTTTTCAAAGAAAATGGATCATTCCTTGAAGAAGAACAAATTCCAGGGCTATGGGGAAAAGGAGGGGAGTTGCACAAAATAAATTGCTCTTACAAAGACCTGGCATGAACACAATATACTGAATGCCCTCATTCTTTGCTGTAACACATATTCTATGATTTAACTCTCTATGGTAGGGTGTCACAACATTGGTGTAGATATACGTGTCCATGTTGCTCCAAGGTGCACCTCACATTGAGCCTCATAGCTCACTCTAGTAAGACTAGTGTTATGATCTCAGCTGATATTAATTACTAGACAGGTAAGATCCAATACTGAAACCTGGTTTGTTAGATCAGATTTTGATTTGTTTCAGTTTTAACAAATCAGTTTCTCACTGAAACATAAGCACATAATGCTGCAGATTTTTTAAAATAATACAACAGAAGTTTATGAACTAAAGAAATGAAGATAAAATGGAGTAATCCAAACCAAACCATCTATTTATGTTACAAACTCAAATTTCTTTAAAACACACAGTAAAAGTATAATCCTATTAATCCCAAAACACTCCTTCATAAACTCAAAAGAAAAAAAATGCAACATTTGTCTAGTACATAAAACACACCCCTGGTACAGTACTCAAAATACAACTCACACACTATGCACACCAGAGTCCCTTAATCTAATACCTTAGTAGGTATAAGTCACTTGTGATTTCAATATGTAGACTAAAACTGTAAATAGTTTCTTTCTGGAGCAATGATACATCTGAACTAAAATGTACTCAGCTTTAAGCAACCTCTTCAGAGTTTTATGTCAATGCGTCTAGTCTGGGAATAACAGTAACTCTTAACTGCAAGATAACCCAGTTCAATATATCCTTTCCTTTTCAGGAGAGTTGGTCTATACAGCCATCCTCATCAAAGGGCTATACAGGAATCTTCTACTCAGAGTAAACCTGAAGCCAAAAGACTCTTAGATAACAAGGTGTAGAGCTGGATGAACACAGCAGGCCAAGCAGCATTAGAGGAGCAGGAAAGCTGATGTTTCGGGCCTAGACCCTTCTTCAGAAATGGGGGAGGGGAATGGGGTTCTGAAATAAATAGGGAGAGAGGGGGAGGCGGATAGAAGATGGATAGAGGAGAAGATAGGTAGAGAGGAGACAGACAGGTCAAAGAGGCGGGGATGGAGCCAGTAAAGGTGAGTATAGGTGGGGAGTTAGGGAGGGGATAGGTCAGTCCAGGAAGGACGGACAGGTCAAGGGGGCAGGATGATGCTAGTAGGTACCCGCGGACAAGGTAGGCGCAGTTGTAGTATGGCGCACTGACCTCTACAATCGCTGAGGCCAGGCGCCAACTCTCCGACACTTCCTCCTACCACCCCCTTGATCATGACCCCACCCCTGGCCACCAAACCATCCACAACCTCATCACCTCAGGTGACCTCCCACCCACAGCCTCTAACCTCATCGTTCCCCAACCCTGCACCGCCCACTTCTATCTCCTTCCCAAAATCCACAAACCTGACTGCCCTGGTCAACCCATTGTCTCCGCCTGCTCCTGCCCCACCGAACTTATCTCCATCTATCTCGACTCCATTTTCTCCCCCTTTGTCTAGGAAATCCCCACCTATGTCCGTGGCACCACCCACGCCCTCCACCTCCTCCAAAACTTCCAATTCCATGGTTCCCAACACTTCATCTTTACCTTGGACGTCCAGTCCCGAAACACCTGCATTCCCCATTCAGATGGCCTAAAGTCCCTCCGCTTCTTCCTGTCCCACAGGCCTGACCAGTCCCCCTCCACTGACACCCTCATCCTCTTAGCCGAACTCGTCCTCACCCTCAACAACTTCTCTTTCAATTCTTCCCACTTCCTACAGACAAAGGGAGTGGCCATGGGTACCCGCATGGACCCAAGCTATGCCTGCCTCTTTGTAGGTTACGTGGAACAATCACTCTTCCATACCTACACTGGCCCTAAACCCCACCTCTTCCTCCGTTATATTGATGACAGTATCGGCGCTGCCTCATGCTCCCACAAGGAGCTCTAACAGTTCATCCACTTCACCAACACTTTCCAACCCAACTGTAAGTTCACCTGGACCATCTCTGATACCTCTCTCTCCTTCCTGGACCTCTCTGTTTCCATTTCTGGCAACCACCTGGAAACCGATGTCCATTTCAAGCCCACCGACTCCCACAGCTACCTAGAATACACCTCCTCCCACCCACCTTCCTGCAAAAATGCCATCCCCTATTCCTAATTCCTTCGCCTCCGCCGCATCTGTTCCCAGGATGAGGCATTCCACTCCCGAACATCTCAGATGTCCTCGTTTTTCAAGGACCGCAACTTCCCCCACACAGTGGTCGAGAACGCCCTCGACCGTGTCTCCCGCATTTCCCGCAACTCATCCCTCACACCCCCTCCCCGCAATAACAACCAAAACAGAATCCCCCTCATCCTCATGTAACACCCCACCAACCTCCGGATCCAACACATCATCCTCCGACACTTCCGCCATCTGCAATCTGACCCCACCACCAAAGACATTTTTCCGTCCCCACCCTTATCTGCTTTCCGGAGGGACCACTCTCTCCGTGACTCCCTTGTCCGCTCCACACTCCCCTCCAGCCCGACCACACCCGGCACTTTTCTCTGCAACCGCAGGAAGTGCTACACCTGCCCCTACACCTCCCCCCTCACCCCCATGCCAGGCCCCAAGAGGGCTTTCCACATCAAGCAGATGTTCACCTGCACATCTGCTAATGTGGTATACTGTATCCGCTGTTCCCGTTGTGGCCCCCTCTACATTGGGGAAACCAAGTGAAGGCTTGGGGACCGCTTTGCGGAACACCTACGCTCGATTCACACTAAACAACTGCACCTCCCAGTCGCGAACCATTTCAACTCCCCCTCCCATTCCTCAGACGACATGTCCATCCTGGGCGTCCTGCAGTGCCACAACGATGCCACCCAAAGATTGCAGGAACAGCAACTCATATTCCGCTTGGGAACGCTGCAGCCCAATGGTATCAATGTGGACTTCACAAGCTTCAAAATCTCCCCTCCCCCTACCGCATCCCAAAACCAGCCCTGCTTATCCCCTCCTCCCATCTCAAGCCCCATCCCCATCTCCTGCCTACTAGCCTCATCCCGCCCCCTTGACCTGTCCGTCCTCCCTGGACTGACCTATCCCCACCCTAACTCCCCACCTACACTCACCTTTACTGGTTCCATCTATGCCTCTTTGACCTGTCTGTCTCCTCTCCACCTATCTTCTCCTCTATCCATCTTCTATCCACCTCCCCCCTCCCCAATTTCTGAAGAAGGGTCTAAGCCCAAAACGTCAGCTTTCCTGCTCCTCTGATGCTGCTTGGCCTGCTGTGTTCATCCAGCTCTACACCTTGTTATCTCAAATTCTCAAGCATCTGCAGTTCCTACTGTCACCAAAAGACTCTTAGCTATGGGTGTTTCCCTGAAGATTAAAACAAATTTTTCAGAAATTTTTAATGAACTCTGAGGTCCCAATACTTTATTCTGGGTTGTAAAACAATACAAGATAAACAAAAATCAATTGGTAGTGCACAAAGACACATTCACTCCAAAGTGAAACTTCAAAAACTAAAAGAAACCACCATGGCTACAGGATTACTCAGAAGTTAATTATCAACTTCCGACACACAGAAACCCCCATGTTACTAACTTAAAAACAAAAACTTACAATAAATGATATTAAAAAATCATATATCACGCAGTATAATAATACTAGCAAGCTGTGGACACGTATTGATCAACTGCAGAAAGCCCACCAGCAAATTACAGTTAGATTTTTAGACATTGATGACAAAGGACATGCTATATAGGGTCAGGTGTCCTTCGTTTATTCATACCTTATACTTAGCATGTGAATGAAATGGGCAGCACAACATTTGCTTGCTGTCTAATTCCACCTCCTGCTTGCAGAAGGTCACCAACCATTTTTCCTCTACTTGAAAAATGGCACCAGTTAATTTTAGGCCATTGTCTCTTTGAAGAAGAACAGGCTTTTATACACAATTTTTGGCTAAAGTTCCTTTGTAACATGTACCCTGTAATTGTTCATTGTACTACTGGGAATATTTAGTGGGGTCCATTCTCCTTAGGTCCTGTCATGGTCCCTATTAATTCTTTGTGTGATTCCCCTTCTCCTTTTCCACACTTGTGGAAGTGATGTCCAAAAGGAAAGTCATACCTTTAAGTGCAAACTGCTCAAAGATTGTCTGAACTCTAGCATGCTATATCAGAGTGATCTCCATATACTTTTGAAATATTTGTTCCTCGACAGAAGTGGAGGAAATTGGTCAGGAGGGATTTCCCCTGCTGCTGCTCTAGTTTATTTTCATGTCAACATTTTTCAAACTTGTGCCTAATGAACAAACTGTAAATGCTCACAATACATGACATGTCAGGCAGCATCAGAAAGAGGGGTAGCATTTCAGGTTGAGAACTTTTTTTGGAAATAGTGACAAATCTTAATAATCGATTTCATATTTTAGTTTCAGTGTTTGATTTATACAAATAGACCAATAACTGTCCAGAATTACTTTTCATGCCTTGTGGAAAGAGGTGCCATGTTGATTTCTTTGCAAACCAATGAGATCAGTCCTAAAATCATTGACTTCATCATGTTGAATGGTGTTTTTTTTTGCAGTTTGTATATTAAAGATTAAATGTAAAGTCATTAATCTTAATATTCTTGGAGTTCAGCTTCATGTAAATTGATGGGTCAGTTCATGACTATTCCATTCGGTGATGGAGAGAAGGCCTGACATAGTTCCAACCAAAATCATAGTCTTCCCTTCCATTCCCAATGGAGAAAGTAAATCTTCTTGGGAAGATCAGTTACCTTTCTTGTAAACAATTTCTTAAGGCCAACAGACAAATTCATTGAGATTTACAGTTATGGAAATGGCAGAATTTAAAGGTAGCCTGAGAATGCTCATAAAAAAAATTCCATATACATAGGGAAGATAGGTGGAGAATCAAATCCACATTCCTCAACCTGAATTGAAAGGGCTATTTCAAATGTAGCAGAATCCTGAGACCCCTAATATCAGTGACAATATCCTTACTCACTATTCATTGTGTAACAATACTACCTCACTTTATTTCATTTTTTGTCTAACCTTCCTAAGTAATGAATACCCCTGAATGATCAGTTTTCAGCCTTGATCACTTTGCAGCCATGTCTCTGTAATTACAACTATATCATAGCCACTTAAGTCTATTTGCGCTGCTATTTCATCTCCTTTAATGAAAATACTCCATGCATTAAGATGCAAAGCCATTAGACTTCTCTTTTTAATCTTGTTCATCATCTTAGTTTTATTTTGCATGATGGCCCCATTTGTTTTCTACACATACAATTTCTGCCTTTCACTTTTGCTTTTGACGTTTCTGTCTTTCGTTTCTATCCTTCTTTCTCCTTTCTCTGTCTCCCTGCGCATGTTCCCATCTATTCTAAAATCCCCACCCTTCTGTTTTAAACCCTCTGTAACAGCAGGAACAAAAACCTCCCTCAAGGATATTGGTGATGGTCTTGCCCCAGATGCAATCTGGCCTGTCTGTATTAGTCCCATCTTCCTCGGAGCTAGTCCCAACATTCCAAGAATTTGAGTTCCTCCCTCCAATATCATTTCTCCAGCTATGTATTCCTCAAACTGTCCTGTTATTGCTGCTCTCGCTGGCATGTACCACTGGTAATAATCCTGAGATTACAGAGAGGTCCTACTTTTAATTTATTACTTTAATCCCTACACTCGGCTTGTAGGAATCATTTTTTTGTCTATTGCCTTGCGTCATTGTTATCGATATGTACCGCAAACACAGGCTGTTCACTGCCCCCCATTCAGCATACACTGCAATTTCTGTGAGACATCCTTGACACTGGAACCAGGATTGTGTCACTTTTGCAGTCGCAGATACTTCTATCTGTTCCCTTACTATTGAATCCCCTATCTCTATAGCCTTTCCATTTTCCTTCCTCCCTCCATATATCAGAGCCGCCCATAGTGCCATGGACCTGGCTTCTGCTACTATTCCATGAGGATCTCTCCTGCTAACAGTGTCTAAAATGATACATCTGTTGGAAAGGAAGATGGCCACAGGGGACTCCTGCAGTTTCTGTCTTCCTCTACTCCCATCGATTGTCACCCATCTCCTTTCCTTCTCTTCAGTCTTTACCTGTGGTGTAAGCACCTCACTGAATGTGCTATGCACGTTAACCTCAGCATCATGAATGCTCTGCAGTGAATCTATCTGCCACCCCAGCTCTAAATTGAGGTTAACCAGTAGCTGCAGCTGGACTCACTTCCTGCACACATAGTTGCCAGTGACAACTATGAATCCATGACTTCCCACATAGACCAGGAGCACCCCACAGACGTGAGCTGTGCTGCCATGACTTTCCTGTAGATTAGGTTGCTTGTTACTCCCATTAAAGAATACTAATTGTGCTATGGACCTTAATTCATTCTAAACACTGCATCTGCATTGCAAAGTCCCTGCCTTAATTATCTGGAGACCTTACTTACAACTAAACTCTACTTCTCTTATGTTACTTATATTACATCATTATGTTGGCTCTAACTTTCTCAGTTAAACTCAAATACAGATACCTGTTAAAAAAGTGCTGTTCTAATTTTACAACAATTTATAAGATCCCTATCGGTGGTTTCTTACCAACCAATTAACATATGGTATTCCTGCGATATCGTTTTTTGTTTCTCATTCTGTTTTGAAGTTAGCATAAGGCAGGTCCCACTACCTCTCCAACTCCCGAGACAAGTGGTGTGGACCTGGAGCTTCAGCGCCGGTTCATAGCCTCCTGCTCATAGTCATTCTGCCGCAGGTCCCACTGTCTCTCTGACTATGATGGTAATTGGTGTAGACCTCAAGCTTTGACCCGATGTACAGCTGCCTGGTCTGAGCTGCTTCTTCAGAGGCCCACAAATTCCACTGCCTCTCAAACTCCCAAGGTAAATCACTTCCCAATGGATGACATGTTATTACTGTCCTGTGGTGAATACTTCCAGAAATTATAATCAAATATGTACCTCAAGGATCTGTTTTGGGGCCACTGCTGTTTGTCATTTTTATAAATGACCTGGATGAGGGCGTAGAAGGATGGGTTAGTAAATTTGCGGATGACACCAAAGTCGGTGGAGTTGTGGATAGTGCAGAAGGATGTTGTAGGTTACAGAGGGACATAGATAAGCTGCAGAGCTGGGCTGAGAGGTGGCAAATGGAGTTTAATGCGGAAAAGTGTGAGGTGATTCACTTTGGAAGGAGTAACAGGAATACAGAGTACTGGGCTAATGGTAAGATTCTTGGTAGTGTGGATGAGCAGAAAGATCTCGGTGTCCATGTGCATAGATCACTGAAAGTTGCCACCCAGGTTGATAGCGTTGTTAAGAAGGCGTACAGTATGTTAGGTTTTATTGGTAGAGGGATTGAGTTTCGGAGCCATGAGGTCATGTTGCAGCTGTACAAAACTCTGGTGCGGCCGCACTTGGAGTATTGCGTACAGTTCTGGTCACCGCATTATAGGAAGGATGTGGAAGCATTGGAAAGGGTGCAGAGGAGATTTACCAGGATGTTGCCTGGTATGGAGGGAAGGTCTTATGAGGAAAGGCTGAGGGTTTTGAGGCTGTTTTCGTTAGAGAGAAGAAGGTTAAGAGGTGACTTGATAGAGACATACAAGAT
>NC_063333.1:102840210-102978088 GCF_021869965.1 Rhincodon typus | reverse complement strand
AACTCAGATTCTCCAGCATCTGCAGTTCCTACTATCTGATTCTATTCTCATGCTCTTTTTAATATCTAAAGATCTCAGGCAGGTCAAAGCAACCCATTTTATTGACACTCCATCAAACACCTTAAAACGTCACTGTGTCCACCACCGTCAATACAGTGACAGCAGTTTGTCCCAGCTACAAGATGCACTGGTCACTGGACAGCACCTTACAGCTCCAAGCTCTATCATCTATCAGAGAAGCAGATGAATGCAAGTTCCCCATTACACTGTTCATTCAACATTGCCGAGTTTAACTCATGGTATTCTTGTCCTAACATGATTGACAAGTCACCACGACAAGTACAATGCTTCCATAAAGTAGTACATTCCCATGTTCTCAAGGGCAATTAGGGATGAGCAATAATTTTACCCTTTACCAGCTACACCCACGTCCTATGAATAAATAGAACAACATCAACATAATAAGCTAAACCAGCTTTTTGAAAAAAAAATTAGCAACAAGAGCTGCAACACTGAAATCCAACTATGCAGACCTTTCCACACAAAGGCAGCAACAGATATGGAGGCTGCAACTGTAGTGCCTACGTCATGTAACATGCCAGAGGTTCTGGAGATGTGAAGTTCTGTGCCAAGTGATTCATTATATTTCAGCGTGAGGTTCTTTGTGCCTTGATATAAGCTCAGGGCTGACTCAGGGCTGTTTACTGTTAAGTAGTGTTTATTATAATACTGTACATTATTGTAAGGCTATGCTCTGATCTGTACAAGGTCCAACTTCTTAGCAGAACATTAACACATTCCTATTGAGGTCACAACATCACAGATTACCTCAGAAGCTCATCTACACGTTCATTAAAGGTTACTGATAAATCTCCCTTCTTAACTTGCCCAGTTTCCAAATAAAAGCTCTGTCTTAACATTCCTACGACTAGATTAAAGCACTTTCTTAACATTATTAGCTAAAGGCATTCCTTTTAAGACTGAAAGCATTTTGAATCGCAAAATTGCCTTTTCCCCCCCCAAAAAAATCTGTTTTTCACAAATTCAAGTGCTGTGGAAATTTCATAATTCACTCTAAGCTTGTCTTTTGAAATGGTGTAGGAGGTCTGTGACAGGAAAACTAGCCTGAAACCACATTTTTAGCAGGAGAAACAAAAGGAACGGGATTCATAACAACATAGAAAAAAATTGTCCAGATCTTATTGTTTGCCGGCAGGGATTGCTTCATTACCTGAGGAGTTGTGACTGGAACTGAACAATCACCAACCATCAGTGAATATTCCCAACTCTTACCTGATGATGGAGGCAAGATGAAACCATTGAAGATGATTCAGCCTAGGATATCTGCCTGAGGAACTCCTGAGGTGAAGAAAATTGGCCTCCAAAAATAACAATCTTACCTATATGCTCGGTGTGATTCCACATAATGGCAAGTTTTCCCCGATTACTATGACAGAGTTCAGTCAAAGGTGGCATTTTCATGATGGCAACCTGTATCTAATGGTATGCCACAGGGATCAGTATTAGGGCTGCAATTATCTACAATATATAAATGATTTGGATGATGGGAATGAATGTACTATTGTCAATTTTGCAGATGACACAAAAATAGATGAACAAACAAGCAGTGGGGACAATACAAAGAGTCTACAGAGGGACATAGACAGGTTAAGTGAATGGCGGAAACTTGGCAGATGGAATATAATGAGGAAAAATGTGAGATTGTACAGTGTGGCAGGAAGAATAGTAGAGCTGAATGCCACTTAATTGGGAAAGACTGCAGAAAGTCAATCATAAAACATTAGCATCCAAGTTCAACTGGTAATAGGGAAGACAAGTAGTTTGTTGGCCATCATCTCAAAGGGAATGTTGTATAAAAATACGGGGGTCTTGCTAATACTAAAAAAGACAATAGGTAGACAATACCTTCAATACTATGAACAGTTTTGGTCCCTTTATCTAAAGAAAGATACATTGGTGTTAGAGGCAAAGCAGAGAAGGTTCTTAGGTTGATTCTAGGTATGGAAGGATTTTCTTATGAGGACAGAATGAGTAGATGGGGCTTGTACTCTTTGGAGTTAAGAAGAATGAGAAGAGAATTTATTGCAATTTATAAGATTGAGGGGAAGCAATGGCCTAGTGGTATTATTGCTGAATTATTAATCCAGGAACTCAGGTAATATTCTCGGAGCCTGTGTTTGAATCCTGCCATGGGAGACGATGGAATTTGAATTCAATAAAACTCTAGAATTAAAAGTCCAATGAAGACGAATTTCATCTTAGCTGCCTTATCAGAGTCTTATAGTCTGCATTCTAGCCCCATTTTATTAAGACCCAGAGGCATTTTGTTGACTGTGAACAAAAACCATGATTTGAGTTATATGAAATTCTGCATCAGCTACAATTTTCTTCTGCCATTTTGTGTCAGTTTAAAAAAAAACTCAAGTAGCCATTTTGTCCTATTCTGCCATGGGTATCTACAACAACAACAACAACCATTGTTGACCGTCAGGAAAAATCCATCTGATTCTCGAATTCTTTTTGGGAAGGAAACAGCCATTGTTACCTGGTCTAGCCTGCATGTGACTCCAGATCCACAGCAATGTGGTTGACTCCTAACTGCCCTCTGGACAATTAGGGATGGGCAATGAATGTTGACCTAGCTAATGATGCCCACATCCCGTGAATGAATTTTTTTAAAAAGTTCTTAGGAGGCTTGACAGGGTAGATATAGAGTGATTGTTTCTTTTGAGGGACAGTTTAGGACCAGAGCATTTAAACTCAGAGTAAGGGGTTACCCATTTAAGAGATGAGGATTTCTTTTTTTCTCAGAAGGTAGTCAATCTGTGGATTTTTTTTACTGCAGAGGGCTGTAGAGGCTGGAACATTAAGTATATCCAAGGCTGAGATTAGCAGATTTTCAGTCAGTAAGAGGATTAAGGGTTATGGGAATGAGTCAGGAAAATGCAGTTGATGATCATCAGATAAGCCATGATCTTTTTAAATGGCGGAGCAGAGTCAATGGGCTAAATGGCCTACTTCTGATCCTGCGTCTAATTATCTTATCATTGGCTTTGTTTTGCTGGAATTCCTTGATGCTAGAGTAAGTTAAATTCTTCTTGTGTCAGTTACTCACCTCAACTCAGACAGTAAATCATAAATGTTGATGCAATTAGCATTGATTTATTAAAAAGGAAAAATATATATCATAGCTAACACAAGGACTAGTATTGCAATCAAAGAGAGATAATGGGTCACTACACTAACTAGAGGGCTTTTGAATTATCCAGACAAGTTCAGTCACATCATTGACTCCCTATGATAACCTTAGTTAAATGACAAATCAATGAAGCTTGGTGATGTTGAAGAGATGTTTCAAGGAAATGAACTTGATCTTGAGAATGACCTTTTCTTGACTTTTTTTACTGGTTTGATGTAATTCTCTATGTGAAACATTTCATTAGTTTCGTGATTGGCAGATAAATCAAGAGGCTTCTTCCCAAGAAAAGCAGACTTCTGAAACCAAGAAAAACAAAAGATGTGAAAGCGAATCTATACCTGAGAAAACCCATCATTTATAGCAATAACACTTATCAACTTACTTTGCATAGAAGAATTCAACTAACAGGAAAATATAAAAGGATTGCAGGAGAAGTGTTACAGCAGGTGGTTGTCAGATAAGACAGCACAACTGTTCAGATTGAAAGATCTTAGAGAAAACCAGGGTTAACCTCATTGGAAGATCCAGTCTACTGCCTATGAGCCATTTCTAATACTAGAGCCCAGTTTCATGAAACTTAGGCAACGCAATTCTATTTGTGCTTGTACTTCTTACCTGCTGGTTTCCCGTTTCAATTTATGGCTCTGGTGATGTCTAAAGGGCTGTTCTTAATGGTTTTTGACTCAGTGTTGGATAAATATTAAATCAGAACACCTTGATAGATTACTGCTCAGAATTTGATATAATGTAGTGCATACATGACAACCAGCAGTGTACTAAAGTGACAATCACTGTTTCTATATGTCAGCTTCTCTTTCACATGAAAATGTTTTGTTTTCCTACTGAGCTTGCACGCTGTCATTAATAGCCAATCAGATCATGAGGGAGGTTGGAATGGAGGCTATCAAGAACAGGTCATTTGATGGTTTCAGATCAGTTAGATAATAGTACGAAAGATTACTAGGACTAATTGGGTCACTTGGTCAGGGGATGGGAGCAAATCCAATGTTAATTTCTCTGACTGTCTTGCAAGTGCCTGGGGCAGAAAAACAAAATGAAGGCTTGGTTTCTGGATATTGGAGTAATTTATCTTGTAACCCCGAGAAATATTGTACACAAATTGTTTACATTTTTTTCTTCAAAAATAATTTTCTGAGATGTGGATGTGCTTGTTTTCTGTGAAAGTTTATTTCTTCAAGGCTACCTTCAGTCACTTTCTAGGTATGCATGAGATAACAAGGTGTAGAGCTGGATGAACACAGCAGGCCAAATCAGAATTCTGATGAAGGGTCTAGGCCCGAAACGTCAGCCTTCCTGCTCCTATGATGCTGCTTGGTCTGTTGTGTTCATCCAGCTCTACACCTTGTTATCTCAGATTCTCCAGAATCTGCAGTTCCTACTATCTCTTCTAGGTATGCATAGTATTTTTAATTTAAAGATTTAAATTAGGTTAAAACTTTGTTACTGCACTTGAGAATTGCAAAGATTTAGAAGTAAAATAAGGACTAGAATTGAATTGATGGTGACCTTTGTTTAATTTTTGGACAAAATTGCAGAGTTTTGAACTTAAAGTTATTGTAGGCTCCAAAATGTTTAGAAATACAACAAATGACAAGAAAACAAAATTTCAGTGGAGATATTTTCGGAGTCAAAAAAATCCTTTGCTGATGTACATGTGGAATTTTATTAGTGTAAATGGTTATAATGTGGTACAGAGTAATGTCAATGACATGGGTCGAACTCCCGTACTGGCTGTAATAGTTTATAAACACCTGCCACTTTGCCTTTCTCCATGGTTCATGTGGAACGGAATCTATCAAACTGTTGTCTCTCTTTAAAAGAGGGAGAGAAATTCCTAATGTTCCTTGTAGACACGATCTTGCACCTTGTAATGTAGCAGATGTAGCAGACAATTTGAAAACAACAAACTCCCACAAATCACAATGAAATAACGTTTAGATATTTGTTTTTGTAATGTTGATTGAGGCATGCATATGGAGCATGAAACAACAGCTCTTCATTGAAACAGCGTCATGGATCTTTGATGCCCACCTGAAAAGGCTCTTAGTCTTGTTCAGGTGGTGGTCTCTATGATTGTTCAGCACTCCCACAATTCTGCACTGGTGTCAAACTTAATTTTGTGCTCAAATCCTGGGGTAAGAACATGATTGTACTATATATTTTCAGATACTACAGCCAACAAAATGTGGTATTCTGGTTTAAGTAATTTGCTGACATTAATCCTCCTTTGTGGAACCTAAGACTTGTCTAATTATCAGCGGCATTGTTGAATCTAAACAGCAAAGGTATTAGTCATAGATAACAAGAAAGTTTATTATGTGGTATCAACAGGGTAATGTACATTACTGGAGGCATAACTACTACAGGATCTCGGAATGAACTGTACAGAGTATATCTGTCCCCTTCAGGTACTCATTCAAAACTTGAATGCCTCTAGCTAAAGATATGAGCAATCAGAGTGGTTGCTGCTCAATATGGCTGAACATTAACTCTTTGGGCCCCTCTAAACCTTTTATTCCTCCCTATTTTCAATTATACATTTGCGTATATAACCAGATTAACAATTACCAAACACCAGCACCCTTCTTTCTCCAACGCCCTTCCAAATTCAGACAATCTGGATGTTTCCCAACTCTTTCAGAAAACTTTGCAGATTGATCAGGCTCTTGCTTAAGGACTAAGCTTTAGATCTTGATTAATCTGCATACCATCATCATGACATTTTTAATTCTGTTCCCTCCTATTAGAAATTAGTGGATGATTATTCTCTAATGAGTCAAGTTACCTGTTGTTCCTCTGCACAATGCCCTCAGCTGTACAGGCATGACTGTACTATGCCTTATCCATATCCTCGGCCCATTTAGAGCAAACACTGTACGCAATGACATCTATTATGGTGAATAGCCATTTGCTCTTAATAACATTCTTGTTTTCTACAGACAAATTTTGACTTATAGGCTCATCTGTGGAGCTAAACTCTGAAAGGATATGGATTTAGATCTTCACTTTTCTCCACATCAGCAATCCATAGAATCCCTACAATGCAGAAGCAGTCCATTTGGCCTACCAAGTCTGCACTGACACTCCAAAGAGCACCTCCAAAGTGACACCCACCACATGCCCCCAACCTTATTCCTCGTAATTCAGCATTTTCCATGACAATCCACCTAACTTACACATCCCTGGGCACTATGGGCAATTTGGCATGGCCAATCCACCTAACCTGCACATCTTTGGACTTTGAGAGGAAACCCACGCAGACACTGCAAGAACATGCAAACTCCACACAGGCAGTCACTAAGGCTGGAATCAAACCTGGATCCCTTGTGCTGCGAGGCAGGACGGCTAACCACAAAGCCACCATGTCATCCTATTCTCATGGCATTAACTATACAAGAGTGAATTGGACTGGTCATTGTTTAAATCCACAATTGACTGCAATGTGCCTGAAAGACCCACCCGCAAACTGTGTTTGATTCCCGTTACAAGCACACCATGGATTTCCTAACATTTCTAGTAAAACCCTGACAGTGTCACTGTTGTGATGGTATGTAACTTCTTCATCTCTACCCATCAAGAAAAGTAGTTGACAACAATATAGTAAGACTATCTGTCAAATATAAATAGTTTGTTCCCACTCGTTCCCACGGTCTGGTGGGAATGGTAGTGGAAGTTGTTGGCTCTCACTGTTTGTGTCTGTGAATCTAGCTGACTCTGAAACTTTCATCAAGGTCTTAGTCTCTTTTGAGACCCCTGGTCACATTGATGAGCAGACTCTGACTCTGCACTTGCTGATCCCCAAGTGCCCCTGGCGTATCTTGTCCAGGATATCATCCTACGGTGAAGCTGCAAAGACCAGCTTTTCATCAATCACTAGTAAGTTAAAAATAATTGTGAAGTACTGTCAATGCTGAAAATAGATCTTCATGGTCATCCCATTGAGCCTTTGATCTGGTCAGCCTTTGACACAAACTAATGGGTGGCAACACCTTCTCCATCATTCTTTTGCACCTGTCATATTTCAGTGCGTGTTTTTTTGGGTTGTTGGCTACGATATCACTGTAGCTCCAGTATACAACTCAATTGCAGCAAGAAATTGCTCATTATTTATTTTAAGTCTGTCAACTGTCATTCTGGAGAGCATATACTCTGTTGTTTCTAGCTTTCCATGTACATGTCTGGTCTCAGTGCTAAATTTCACAGGATGGAGATGAAATATTTTCATTGATAGAGGCTTCCTTGTCAACTTCTTTTCATTTAATCGGGAGATCAATGGTTTATGATCCATGTCAACGAGCACAGCCAGGCCAAGGATGTCATTTGTAAATTTCCCACAGGGCCATATAACCAAGAAGACCTCCTTCTCGACAACTGCGTAACTTGCTCCCATATCAGACAAATACATAGAAACATAATAAACTAGTTTTCGACGTCTATCTAGTTGCTCTTTAAAGAACACTGCTCCTAAATCTGTCACTGAAACATTCATAGATCTGATAGTTGGAAAGGAAAGATGGTAGTGGGCCAGGGCATCAGTGGACATCATCATGTCCTTGATCTTTCCAAAAATATCCTCCTGATTAGAGTCCCAGTACTTTCATTGCATCTTCCTGAGTAGTGAGGTAAAACTTACACCAACTGGTTACCAATGCCTACACATCTCTAAGTCAAGGATTGATTTTGAAATGACAAACCCCTGATCAACTTCCACTTTGAGAGCCTGGCCTTCTCCCACCTTTGTCAATAGTATGTCTCTGAAGTGATTGGATCCCTTGAATAAAGTTGCATTTCTCTGTGAGAAGAAGACCTTCGACCTGTAGGTGTTTTAAAATTGCAAGTATCCACTGGCTGTGTTCCTCAACCATTCTACATCTCATCCTTGTGGCAGTTGATTCTTTCTATAACTGTAATATAATGCACATTGTTTATGATTGCAATATTTCTGCAGCTAAAGAGACCCTGAATAGCAGTCTGTTGATACGAAGTCTCCTAAATGGAGTTAAAAATGTTGGAAGCTGCCTTGATTGCTCACCGTGTCAAAACCCACTGTTGGCACTGAATTTGGCAAAAATTATACACTTAGACAATTTGACAGGAGACGTTCAAAGGATTTCCCTCGCTACCATTTGTTGATCAGTGTTATGTCAACAAATATTTTGATGGATTCATTGGGTTTGAGTACAGTAACCACACCCAAGCACCATTCAGTTGAATTTGTCAAAGGAAATTACGCCAACCTCATTATTTCTTCCAGTTGCTTCTGAATTTGATTATTTAAGGATTGCAGAATACTCCCGTAAGTGTCAACACATAACAGTTTAGCATCTTTTCTTAATATGATGCTGTACACAGTATTTAGTTTGCTTAATCCTGTGAACAATTTAAGGTATCAAATCCCAAAATAACTTTTACCTGTGCTATTGCAGTTCTTTGACTTTTTTGATTACTGTTTAGAGGAAAACATACTTTGCTGTTCCAGAAGGAGATTTCCTGATTATGAATGACATAAAACAGGAAAAGTTCTTTCTTGAGGGAAGAGTGACCATAATATGAACAAATTCTTTATTAAGATGGAGAGAGATACAATTGATTCTGAAACCAGGGCCCTAAATCTAAACAAAGGAAATTACCATGGTATGAGACATGATCTGGCTATGATAAATTGGGACAAATTACTTAGACGGAAGATGATGGGTAGGCAATTTCAAACACTTTAAGGAATGCATGCAGGAACTACAACAATGTTCAATCCTGTCTCAATACAAAAATAAAATGGAAAGTGTGGCCAGAACATGGCTAACAATTAAAGATAGTATTAGTTCCAAGAAAGGGGCATACAAATTGGCCAAACAAAAACAACAGATCTAAGGATTGAGAGCAGTTTAGATGATGATGATAAAGGACAATTATTAAGAAAAGGAAATAAGCGTACAAGAGTAAATTTGCAGGGAACATACAAACTAATTGTAAAAGCTTCTGCAGGTATGCAAAAAGAAAAAGATTAGGGAATACAAATGTATGTCTCTTATAGTCAGAAACATGAAAGGGGAACAAAATGATGACAGACCAATTAAACATATAACAAAAACAGAAATTGCTGGAGAAACTCAGCAGATCTAGCAAGATCAGTGGAGAGAGAAATAAAGTTAACATTTTGAGTCCAGTGACCGTTCTTCAGAACACTACTTTGTAAGCTATAATTTCTGTTCATTCAGACATGGTATTTGACCTGAAAGGATAGCGGCACTCACACCTTTATCAAACTTAAATTAAAGGATGTCTACTATCGTAAAAGTTCTATAAAATTCAGATCACTTCAGTCACCAAATTCTCTTAGGAGTGCTTGGGGTTCTTTCCTAATGAAAGTATACTAACTAATGTGGCTATTTTTGCGAAAGGCGGAGGTTCTACCACATCAACAGTTTTGCATGAGTAATCATTGGACTTTTTGTTTTTGCTATGTGCTACTTCTGCACATTCCCTGAAGTCATAGAGCTGTACAACATAGAAACAGACCCTCAGTCCAACTCGTCCATGCCGACCAGATACCCTAAATTAAAATAATACCATTTGCCAGCATTTGTCCTATATCCTAATTCATGTACTGTTCCAGACCTTTCCTATTCATGTACCCATCCAGATGCCTTTTAAATGTTGTAATTGTACCATCCTTCACCACTTCCTTTGACAGCTCATTCCACTTCCACACCACCCTCTGTGTGAAAAGTTGCCCCTTAGATCCTTTTTAAATCTTTCCCCTCTCATCTTAAACCTATGCCCTTTAGTTTTGGACTCCTCTACCCTGAGGAAAAGACCTTAGCTATTCACCCTTTCCATGCCCCTCATGATTTTATAAACTTCCACAAGTTTATATAGAACCTCAGCTTCCAACGCTCCAGGGAAAATAGCCCCAGCCTATTCAGCCTCTCCCTATAGCTGAAACCCTCTAATCCAGGTAACATCCTTATAAACATTTTCTGAACCCTTTCAAGTTTCACAACATCCTCCCTATAGCAGGGAGACCAAAACTGAATGCAGTATTCGAAAAGTGGCCTTACCAATGTCCTGTACAGCCACAACATGACCTCCCAACTCCTAAATTCAATGCACTGACCAATAAAGGCAAGCTGACTAAATGCCTTCTTCACTACCCTGTCTACCTGCAACTTCAGTTTCAAGGAACTATGAACTTGCACTGTAAGGTTTCTTTGTTCAGCAACACTCGCCCGGACCTTATCATTAAGTATATAAGTGACAAATAGTTCTACAGAGTCAGCATTATTTTGTCATGGCTGGGCAATGACTGTGCCTATGAGGCTTCATGTTTCTACAGCATTGACATTGAATGCTAACATCTGCGATTTGGGCTACTAAGTGTATTAACTTGTTCAGTCAGACTTAGTGTTTAATTTTGAATTAATTCTGAATTTGAGAACTGTCTTCTGCAAGAAATCTAATTCTGTGTTGGGTTTGGCTCATCTCTGACGTTATATCTATTACGTAGTTAAAGAAAATCATTCTAGCAGTATAACAATCCTGTTTTAGTCTCAGGAGACTTTTTAACACTGTAACAGCATGTGGTATTAAAGTCGTCTAAAGTTTTAAATTCTATTAACTGCTGTACTGTGGTTATTTACTGCTCTCAAGCTTTTAAATTCTCTTTCAATGCAACATTCTGTCGTTTCATGTTTTTCATATATTTTTCAGCCAAGATTGTGTTTACCTGCTTCTTCCCAGGGAGAATGGATGTTTTCCTCTCCTTTCCCACTCCAAATCACAATGCACTTTCTTCTGCACAAATTTTTAAATTAAGTCCTCTTAATCTAATCTTTATGAACCTTGCAGTTGAAATCATACTTTATATGGAATCATGACACTTTTTAATCCTAAATTCCTTTTGATTTTTCCTCTTCTGCTCAACTCTTTATTCAAATTTCTCTAAACTTGCTCTTTTGCATCTGAATTAAATTCAAAGGCCTTGCCAATGTTACAACCCCAGAATAAATTACTTTTCCAACTCTTTAACTGTGCTGTGTAGCTGTTCTCATGGACCCTACTTGCATAGGCAACAATGCTCGTTTTTGAACAGTGAACATCCTCTTTTCCAGTCCCTTGTCTTCCCTTTATGATATTTTCACTGTTTTCATAACTTTATTCCTCCTTTTCCCTCAGGGATGTCTAACTTTGTTCATGGAGCCAGCACTCACTCCCTACACAATTTAAAGGCCTGTCTTTTCACAATGACTAGCTTTTTTCTCTTTCTTTAGCACATACCATTCTCCCTGCACTTCTTACCAGATTCTTGAAGGTTAGTCTTTAGATTGTTTAATTCATTCTATTGCTGCTTGCATGGCTGCTGCTGACTAACAGTATTTACATTTCAACAGCTGACTGACTGTCTTCTTAAGGTGGTAATGCTCTTAAAGTGGGAAATTCACATTTCTTCAAAAAAGTGTTTTTTTTCTTCAAGGTGAAATGGATAATGTCTGCACACTGCTAATCATATTTTCTGGTACTGCTGTCACTGGTATGTGGTATTCTGGTTTGGGTCGTTTTCTGCAACCAATTGTTCTTTCTTTTTCTATGCTTTTCCCAGAGCCTGTCTACTTATTAGTAGTAGGTAGTAGACCACTGGTGAGTCTAAATAGAAGACTTCTCTTAAATAATTAGTTTATTTCATGATGGTAATAAGTACAATGTTCATTATTAGCCAGACACAATTACCAAGGACTTTCATCTGCTCCTTCTGAATACACAAGCAGATCTTAATTGCCTCTGCCCAAAGACTGTCTGACACCATCAGATTCCATAGAGTTCAATGCAGCTCAACATTAACTTTTTCAAAATTATTACCTCATACCACACCAAAGGCCATCTGAGTCCAGTGAGAATGCTACACTGAACCATAAGTGAGAAATCGTTAAGATACAAATTAAGATCAAGCTAATGAATCATATCTTTACTCTAACTTATGACAAGCCTATAGGTCACTGTTCTTTTAGTGTAACTTCTTGATGTTGATTTTGAAAATCAGCAGTGGGGTTTGTCAAAATCACTTGATTTCCTATGTCATGACTGCTAGTCCATTTGTTTTCTTCATGTCACATTTTCTTTGTCGCTGACAAATTTTCTGCAGTTCTGGTTCAATGTTAATACAAGTAGGGTCTCCCCATACCATCATCCCCAAGAAATAAAGGCTACAGCTACAACACAGCAGAAGGAGTATGCACCAATCAGCTACAAAATCTAGAAGAGTAACTTAAACCAGGATAGCAATTTTAGCCTCTGTCTTATGGACATCAATATGGAGGGAAAAAAATTGCAAAAATCAAAATTAATGGAAGTATCATATGATGTCTTAAAAGATAACAAACATTTGAATCAATAAATTAATCTACAGCACCAGAGGAGTTGGAGAGATTGTCGGCCCTGATTAGAAAAATGCAGAGTGCTATCAGAGTGACATCCATGAAATGCAACTCATTTGCTGCTGATCATTGAAGTTGAAGTAAAAAAAAATTGCAATAAGGAATTAAGATGTGTGTGTCTCTGTGTCTGTGTGCATGTCTGTGTGCATGTCTGTGTGCATGTCTGTGTGCATGTGTGTGTGCATGTGTGTGTGCATGTGTGTGTATGTATACTATATTGTTTACTGTTGGATGGAGAGACAGATTTAAAACAAAAACTCAAATTCATACAGCTTTTATTTGAAAATGATACCTGGAATTGTCCAAAAATATCTGACTGCATTGTTAAATTTGACAGTGTATGTACAATTGTCATTGTAATCCTTAGTAATACCAGAGTGAGTCAATTCAAAACAACAGTGTTGATTATGTGCCAACTTGATGGGCTCATAGTTATCATGGTGCCTGAATGTTAATAACCTGTGGCAGATTTATTTTGCAGCTCTGGTTTAGGAAGCTGAAATTCTAAGTGCTGTAGAAATTCTAAAGAACAACATGTTGGCTGTCTAGCACATTGCAGTACCTTAATACCAGAAGCTGTCTTTTTAAAACTGACAGGCTGTCACATGTGACATCCCGGAAGTCATTATTATTTGGTGAAAGTACTGCCAATGGTTTGAATGTTTAACTAATATTAAATTTAAAAATAAACAAAACGAATGTTTTGTTCTGTTAATGTAATCCATTACAGACTACAAATTTTAAGGAAAAGATGCAAAAGCCATTAATGTGAGATTAAAAGAAAATCTTCACACAGAGTAGTTAGGGTGTCAAATTCTCTATGACAATGTATTGATGGACTCAATTCCTTTCGTGGCTGCATTTGGTCAAATGACACCACTAGGTGGAGCACTGAACCCTCAGGAGCAAAAATTGGACCGATGTTTGATGATTATCTGAAAGGATTAATATTGTTTTCATATTATTTCCATAGCATAATGAAGATGCTTGCATCATCCAATCATCTCCAGTCCTCTCTTTTTTGTACGAAACAAACAAAAAAAATTAGTTGTGTCAAGAACAGTACCGAGTGTGGCTGTATTGCTCAACTTGGGGCTGAATAGTCTCAGCAGTCACGGTCAAATCATTATCTGACATTTAGATTGCCAAACTAATCTAGTCTGGATAGCTGATAGTATCAGAACAATTTCAATTTCAATGAAGTGCCATATTCAGAATTATGCAGCAAAGCAGTTCTTTTTCTTTCCAGCTAAAGGCATGATGTCAGAGATGGATTGTGCATGTGCAGTTGGATAAGGGCAGCCATTTTTAACATGAATGCCAATTCTTCTGTATTAGCAATACACTTTCCTTTTCTTAAAAGAAGCCCAATGAATTTTCTTTTTCGGAAAAGGAAATGTTTTAAACGCTGCACAACAGAAGGATACAGATCACACAGCATTTGATTCCTAAAGAACAAGCACAAACATGTACTCCCCCTCCAAAGATGATATGAGGACTTTCGCAGAATCATGAATCACTTCTCGTGCTATTTCAGGTAGACAGTATCCCTAAGGAATTATGGAAGCATTTCACAGACCTTTACAAACATTGACCAAACATCTAACCCTTGCAGAGGACATTTTGACTTCTGATAAAATTTCAAAAACTGAGAAATATTTACATAGCTTTGATGGAATAGAAAGTCAGGAGTTATGTTTAATAAATGACTGAAATGCTATTGGTCAAAAGCAAAATAGAACCCAACATGGGACATTGTTTAAATTTTAAACAAAGCTATGAGCGTCTTATAAAAGGATTTTACAATTGCATTAGATCAGAGCTAAACATTTCCACATTCATTCAGAGGTTGGGATGAGCAGCTCTGAGCCAAACACACAGACCCCAGAACTATTCAGCCTGCTTAACTGGGCTGCTTTATTGTAGCTGCTGTATGATGGTAAACACGAAAAACTTTCATACCTGATGTTCTATGACCAAATTCCCATAGTAAATGTTATGAAATCCCATGGATAAAGATTGATTATGCTTGTGCATCATCATTTAAAAAAAGTAACTGTGGGCATTAAAAATTCCTTATTGAATCAGAACATGCTTAAGTTTAAAACTGGAAAATCTGTAGTTCTTCAACATGTAAATAATATCTAAAACTAATCTGGTCAGGACCAGTATAAGAAAAAAATCTGATTACTGACTGAGGCTGGTTTGTTAAGCACTGTGGCTTTGTCAAGTCTCAATTCTTCAGTCTTTCTACTATCGGGAATGTGGTGGTAACCATAAGTAACAATATTCTTGAAAATCACATTTAAAAATGTTAAAACCTTATTTAAAAGTATATGGGATCACGTGTTACACGAAGAAGCAAAAATAAGATAGCTGCCTACAATTGGAATGTACTTTAAACATAAGTTCATCCTTCAAAGTGATGGGAATGGTGATAAAGTCTTCACAATAAGATAAAAACAGCAGTGCAACTTTTCACCCAGCTCTCTTGGGATGAAACTCCAAAAGGTTTAAGGGCAGCTGCATGTATTATACATGATTAGCTGGGATAGCGGACCACAAGTGCAAACATTCACAATTTGTCAAAAAGATAATGCACAAGCTTTCTGCACTCTTAACCTGGAACAATCTTCAGCAAAAAATTAATTCAATTATGCTAACACATTCCTGCTACTCATTGTTTGAGATGAAAGGAGTAACATTTACTTACAACAAAAGACCATGCTTTAACCACATCTTTGTGCAAGCCTCCATCCAGTGTACTGTGAAGCAGTGATCTTCAGGTTTAGTGTGGGATCAAGCAAAGACGCTTTTGGCTATTATCACATTTATGAAACTTTCTAGCCCATTTATATTGCCAGTAGTCACAGCAGTGCTGCAGTGCAGCTTTGAATGCTTAACCAACTTTTCCACATGGCGGGGTACACATTTAACTTTTTATTACCAGGAATAGCAGTGAGCAAATTTCAGAGGGATAAGGTTTACCACAACAGCAAGGGATGTTTAAAAAAAAAAATTCAAAACATTAAATTGATAATTTATGAGTAATTAATAAAAATAATTAAAATGTGCCAAGCAGCAAAGCAAACTAATAAAACCCTTTTTTTGCCTTGTTTAAGAAGATGAGCTAGAGAGAGAAAAAGACTAGGCACCAAGTATAAAAGTTATGGGGATTGGAGCCAAAATAAAGAGTTGAAATTAAATAACACCAAAATATACAAAAGGTGTGGGGATGCTGGAGATTTGAAGTAAAAACAGAAAGTGCTGATAAAATTCAGCAGATCTTGCAGCATCTATTTTGAGTTCTGAAGACGAGTTGTAGCAGATTTGAAACAATAGCTTTGCTCATTTATCCACAGACCTTCTAAACCTGGTGAATTACCCCAACTTTCTATTTTTATTTTATAACTAACACTGACCTTGGTTCACCTCAGGAGTCCACATTCTGAGCTGGCCTTGGTGGAATTCACATGAAAATGGTGGTAGGAAGCATTGTTCCTTTTCAGCATAATATTTCCTCCTCTCCCAGACTGCTTTATGGATAGGTTTTTGGGAGGGAGGAGAAGGAAAAGTGTAGGTGCATTCAGACACACACATTCACCTACTCACGTAACCATCTATGCACATCTCCAGACCAACTCTTCAGCACCTTCACGTACCATCAACTACCATCCAACTTTGGCCTCATAGGATAGACATGGAGATCTCACCCCCCACAAAACAATGGTCCACTGTCAATATGTTGGCAGTCCTTTTCCTTCCTCATTACTGAGCTGATGTTTGGTCAAAGATAGGTTACTATCTAGGTCATGCTCCTGTGAATGAATTCCAGGTCCACAAGATCATCAAGATTCTTTCCAAGCCTTTGTGTACTTTTTTTTTGAAACTGTTCCTGTCAACCTATCAGCTTTCAGATTCCTTATATTCCCATCCAATCCTTTTATTTAGTGGTCAATCACCCCAATTTTCCCCTCAACCCTTGGCTTGCAGCATTGCCCACCATTGCTATCCCACTGCCTGCCCATTGAAGTCAGGTTGCTGCTAATTATGAAACCTGTCTTGACCATGGCTTAATCACCAGTAAGTAAGTACACAGATCCTCGGACCCTGATTACACCAAGGACCCGACTTGTTGTAGCCAAGCCCTTAATTGAGATTGGATGGACATTGCCTTTGACAGATTGAGCACCGACTGATTGACCATGGCCCCAGCTCTCATTAAGGGCTACTCTCCTCACACTTTCAGATGAGGCCATTTTGTCAAAGCACATATAGCGTGTTGGCCATGTATGTTGCTGACATATGCTGTGTAGGTGTGATCTTAACATAACTTGGTGCCATATAAAGCAACATAACCAAGCCCTTCACTGTTTAGTGCCAGATACCATGACAAGCTGCTTGTCTGCTCTAAATAGAAGTGCTATGAAATTGCACGTTCTCAATGAAATAACAAAGTGTTAAGAGGTAAGACAAGGCAGAGATGATGTGAGTATACAAATAAGCACAAAATGAGTGAGTGCTAAGAGAGCAAGCTAAAAGCCATAAGGTGCATCCTGTGTAGATGCAAGAAATTGATGTCTGTACACAGTTGGCCCAACAGGAGCATTGCAATGTAAACTGTCAGTGAGCGCCAAACCTCAGCAGTGAAATCACAAAGCTTGTCTTGAATTATTCTAAGATAGGCCATGATGATACGGTGAGGCTAGTGTTTTGTCTATGCTAAATGCTAGGGAGGTGTAGGTGCTCATGGAGCATAATGAGATATTGGTGAATGGACCTAAAGATGGAGGCTGGGAAAAATAAACAGTGAACTGCAACTACCAGGTAACTCTTTGACTTCCATGCTTGGATTTGGTGCTGTCTTGTTTCTCATCAATGCATGAGAGAATCATAAACTACAGATGAATGAGGCAAGATGAGGAAATAATGAGGTGCAAATGCATGCAAATAAGGAGTTCTTGGATTCCGAGCATGATTCTGAACCAGCCATTGAAACATAAAGGGATAAATCAGTTTATTAAATTCTCACCACATTGTCTCACGTATTTCATCATTGCCACACTGCTCAAGGGCTGGGAAAATTTCACCCAATAGGTCCGAGCCATTTTT
The DNA here is from genome assembly GCF_021869965.1 of Rhincodon typus. Lineage (NCBI taxonomy): Eukaryota > Metazoa > Chordata > Chondrichthyes > Orectolobiformes > Rhincodontidae > Rhincodon > Rhincodon typus. The sequence goes on along the minus strand of NC_063333.1, from coordinate 102,960,307 downwards.
TCAGCCATTCATGATATGTGAGTGTTGCTGGCTGGGCCAGCAGTTATTATCTGTCTGGTAGCTCCCCTTGAGAAATGTGCATCCCCTTCATGCACTGGGGAATTGTTTCTGTTCTTGGTGCCGCTCAGAGCGGGATTTCTGTTATTTGTGCTGCTGTGAGAATGTATGGCAAGGTTGGTTGTGGACTAGGGGGCTATCTGATTGTTCCATTGCTGCTGCTGCTGCAGAGGATTGTTCTGCCTTTGGTGTTGCTGAGAAGGGGATCAAAGTAGGCCCACTGTGTGGCAAGCAGTCAAGGTTTAGAATTATGCTTCAATTAAGTGAAAGCAGTGACATTTGTGTCAGCTCCATCACACCTGATTGTCTGTCACCTATGGGTCGGGCTGAGGGCATGAGAATACACAGTGCAAGAGCTTGGAGACAGGAACCCACTGCCTTTCTTGATCAGAAATGGATGTAGGAGCATGCATAGGAAGCCAGAGAGTCATACAGCGTTGAAACAGACCCTTTGGTCTAACTAGGCCATGCCTAGGATGACTCTTTGTGAATCATACCAGTGAAAGTTCCAAGATTGTCCTCCCAAAGGATAGCAAGTGGAGACCCCTCTCTCTGATGAAGAAAGGTTGGATGGATATGTCAGAAGTGGTTAGAGCCCTTGCAGTTGTGCGGAGGACCTGGCTGCAGTGCAGGAGGAAGTTAAACAACCTTCATGATCCAGTTTGTCTTTTTGAATGAACTCATGTAGGCAATGAGAAATGGGTAATGCATCTAGTGTCTCAGCCAAGTGCCATTGGATCTACAATAAGCGAGGGTCGTGTGGAACTCACATTGATGAATTTGCAGTAGTTCTCATGGGACACAACGGATCGAAACATTGTCTTCTTCACCCTTCTGGCAGAGACAACAACATGTTAGGATGCCTCAACAATGTAGGAGTCTTGTATTACTGGGCTGATATCCTTCACAATTCCTGGGCTCTCACATCCTCAGTCAACCGGAGGACTATAGAAAAGACCATCCAGAGCAGTGTGGCATCAGAGCCATGAGCAAGCAGCATGGTGCTACATTCAGAAAAAATAAACTTTAAAAAGAATTATAAACACTGAAGGACCAACATAAGTGTTGTTGATGTGTAGCCTTAAGTGTATAGCACCTTCATTTTATTAAACTGTCCATTCTTTCTAGGTCTATTTGTCTTTGAACGACCTATAAATTATGTTTTTCATAAGAGGACTGGCAGGCGATGACTTAGAGTCATAGAGATATAGAGCACAGAAGCAAACCCTTCAGTCCAACACATCCATGCCAACCAGACATCTTAAATTAATCTAGTCCCATTCACCAGCATTTGGGACATATCTCTCTAAACCCTTCATATTCATGTACCCATCCAGATACCTTTTAAATGCTGTAACTGTACCAGGCTCCACCACTTCCTCTGGCAGCTCGTTCCACACACGCATGACTCTCTGCGTGAAAACATTGTCCCTTTTAAATCTATCCCCTCTCACGTTAAACCTATTACTTCTAGTTTTAGACTCCCCTACCCTCAAGAAAAGACCTTGGCTGATCATTCTAACCAAGCCCCTCATGATTTCATAAACCTTTATAAGGATTCCCCCTCCCCAAACCTCTGATGTTCCAGCCTATTCAGGCTCTATTTCAAACCATCCAATCCTGGCAACATCCTTGTAAATCTTTTCTGAACTTTTTCAATTTCATAACATCTTTCCTATAGCTGGGAGACCAGAATTGAATGAAGTACTTCAAAAGTGGCCTAACAATGTCTGCAACATGACCTCCCAACTCACATACCCAATGTACTGACCAATAAAGGCAAGCAAACCAAATGCCTTTTTCACTATTCTGTCTACCTGCAATTCCACTTTCAAGGAACTATGAACCTGCACTTCAAGGTCTCATTTTTCAGCAATACTGCCCAGGACCTTACCATTAAGTGTATACAACCTGCCCTGATTTGCCTTACTAAAATGCAGTGCCTCATATTTATCTAAATTAAATTCCATTTGCCACTCAAGCTCCCATTGTACTTTAAAATAACCTTCTTGGCTCTCCACTACACCACCAATTTTGGTGTCATCTGCAAACTTACTGACCATACCTCCTATATTTATATCCAAATGATTGATATAAATGACAAAAAGCAGTGGACCCAGCACTGATCCTTGTGGCACACCACTGGTCACAGGCCTCCAGTCAGAAAAGCAACCCAGACAAAGTCATATTGACTATTCCTAATCTGTCCTTGCCTTTCCAAATACATGTAAATCCTGTCCCACAGAATCCCCTCCAACAATTTGCCCACCACTGATGTCGGGCTCACCGGTTTACAGTTCCTTGGCTTTTCCTTACCACCTTTCTCAAATAATGGCACCATATTAGCCAATCTCCAGTATTCTGGCATCTCACCTGTGGCTATCAATGATACAAATACCTCAGTGATGGAGGCCCAGCAATCACTTCCCTAGCTTCCCACAAAGTTCTGGGGTACGCCTGTCCAATCCTGGGGAATTATCCACCTTTATGCATTTTAAGACATCCAGCACCACCTTCTCTGTAATATGGACAAAATCTTTTCAAGACATCACTCTTTATTTCCCCAAGTTCTCTACCTTCCATATCCTTCTCCACAATAAACACTGATGCAAAATACTGGTTTAGAATCTCACCCATTCCCTGAGATTCCACACATAGGCGGTCTTGCTGATCCTTGAGGAGCCCCATTCTCTCGCTAGTTATTCTCTTTCCTTAATGTATTTGTGGAATCCCTTTGAATTCTCCTTAGCCCTATTTGCCAAAGCTATTTCGTGTCCCCTTTTTTGCTCTCTGGTTTCTCTCGAATATATTCCTACTGCGCTTCAACTCTTCTAGGGAATCACTTGATCCCTGCTGTCCACACCTAACATTTGCTTCCTACTTTTTGTTTTGACCAGAACCTCAATTTCTCTAGTCATCCAGCATTCCCAACACTTACTAGCCTAACCCTTCACACTTACAGGAACATACCGTCTCTGGACTCTCATTATCTCATTTTTGAAGGCTTCCCATTTTTCAGCCATCCATTTACCTGAGAAAATGACTGCTGTTCAACTTTTGAAAGTTCTTGCCTAATGCCATCAAAATCTGCCTTCCTCAGATTTAGAATCTTAACTTTTAGATCAAGTCTATTCTCTTCCATCACTATGTTAAAACTAAGAGAATTATGATCACTGACCCCAAAGTGCTCCCCCACTGACACTTCAGTCACTTGTCCTGACTTATTTCCCCAAGAGAAGGTCAAGATTTGCTCCTTCCCTAGTAGGTGCATTCACATAATGACTAATAGAGAAAAAAAAATTCTTGTACACACTTAACAAATACCTCTCCGTCCAAGCCCTTAACACTGTGGTAGCTCCAGTCTACATTTGGAAAGTTAAAATCTCCTACCATTACCAAACTATTTTTCTTACAGATAACTGATGTCCTTACAAACTTGCTTCTCTATTTCGACCTGATTATTGGGGGATCTACACTACAATCCCAATAAGGTGATCATCCCTTTTTTATTTCTCAGTTCCACCTAAATAACTTCACTGGATGCACTCCCTGAAAATTCTCCCTAAGAACTGCTGTAATGTTATCCCTAATCAAAAGTGCAACTCTCCCTCCTCACTTTCCCACTTTCCTATCCTTCCTGTAGCATCTATACCCTAGAACATTTAGCTGCCAGTCTGTCTATCCTTGAGCCATATATCCATAATAGCTGTGATATTCCAGTCTCATGTTCCCAACTATGCCCTGAGCTCATCTGCCTTACCTGTCAGGCCTGTTACATTGAAATAAATGCAGTTTAATTTATCAATCCTACCTCATTTTGTACTTTACCCCTGCCCGCCTTCACTCTTTTCCCAAATGCTCCAGCCTCAGACAGATCCCTTTTCTCACTGTCTCTATGGGCTCCACTCCCCACCACCAAACCCAACCCCAACTGGTTTAAATCCTCGTTTGTAGCTCTAACAATTCTCCCTGCCAGTATGTTAGTCCCCTTCCAATTCAGGTGTAAACAGTTCTTCTTAAACATGTCACTTCTACCCCAGAAGACATTCCAATGATCCAAAAATGTGAAGCCTTCTCTCTTGGACCAGTTCCTCAGCCATACATTCGTCTGCTCTGTCCTCTTATTCCTACCCTCACTAGCACTTGGCACCAGGAGTATAACTAGCCTTGAGGACCTGCTTTTTAACGTCCTGCCTAATTTCCTATATTTTCTCCTCAAAATCTCATCCTTTTCTCTTCCTATGTCATTGGTTCCAATGTATAGAATGACCTCTTGCTGGTCCATCTCAGTTTTGGGAGTATTTTGCATATTTGAGACATCCTTGACCCTGCCACCAGGAAGGCAACACACCATTCTGATATCTCATTGTCTGTCACAGAATTATCTGTCTATGTCTCTGATTGGAGAGTCCCCTATCACAATCAATTGCTTGGAAACTGAATACCCCTTATTACATGAGAGCCAGTCTCAGTACCAGAAGCTTGGCTGTCAGTGCTACATTTGCCTGAAAGTCCATCACCACTTACATTTTCCAAAACAGCATAATTGAAATAGGGATAGCCACTGGAGACTCCTGCACTACCTACTTACCTGTCCGACCTTTCCTAGAGGTAATCCATCTACCTGACTGTATCTGCATTTCTTTTTCATATCTTCCTGAACTGCCATCCATCATAACCCCTGCTCCTCTAACTTACTGATCATCTTGGAGCAGCCGCTCCAACCTATTGATGCAATCCAATAGGATTTGCAACCAAACACACTTCCTGCAGACATAATCATCAGTAACATTGAAATTCTCAATAATCTTCCACATCCAACAGAAATAGTAACAACCTACAGACGCAGAAAATAATATAGTCTTACTGCTCTAAAAACACTGTTCTAGGATAACTTGGTACCTATGTTTCATATTTTAAGAAAGTTTAATCAAGAGGCAGATCTCAAGAAACAAATAAACAATACCTTGTAGATTTGGAAAAAAAGCAGTAAGGTTAGTCTTTTAAAAAACACTTAGCTCTTTTCCTGCTGTGAGCAGTTCTCCAGAGGTTCCTCCAAGGTCAGCTGTGAATTTTACTATTTGTTTATTTTTCTTTGACCAAACTCCAAAGTTCAGAGATACTTGTTACCAAACAGCACAAGCAGTCAACTGTGAAAGTTCACTGTCTGGTCAGTCAGCTATGCAGGTTCACTACTCCTTTTTCCATCTCCCACATGGTACCTGCACTCTCAGTTCCTCCTATTTTAAAAATACCTTTGTTTTGTTAATTTTTCCCAAAGTTCTAAAATAATGCAACAGATTATAAAACATTAATTTCTGCTCTAAGAATTCAAAGAAATCAGCTCCAATGCTGAAAAAAAACTCAAAAAAGAAGCAGCTCTTACAGACATAATGTTCTCTATCCTCCATCTTAGATTACCCAGAATCCAATTCCATGATGAAACTCAAAGGTCATTGTAACAAATGAATGTGATAGCCAAGCCTCAGAATGTGTTATTTGAGTGTAGAGGAATCTTGGAGTTCCAGAACATGAGTCATAAAAGTTAGCATGTAGCTACAGTTCAGAATCAAGATGGCTAATGGAATGTTATCCTTTTTTATGAGAAGAATGGAGGTAAGATGCTATGCTTCAGGTAAGCAGGACATGGGGGAGGCCACATCTCAAATGCTGTGCGCAGTTTTGTTCTCCTTATTAAAAAAAGTACGCAAATATTGTAGGCAATGCAGAAAGTTTACTACATTAGTGCCTGGAATGAGCTCTCTATTGTTTAATGAGGAAAGATTGGATATGCTGGACTTGTTTTCAGTGGAGTTTAGACAATCAAGTGGTGATTTGATTAAAGTTTCTGAGATCCTGAATGGTTTTGACCAGGTGAATGTCGACAGAATATTTACTCTTGTGAGTGAGTCTGGATCGGGGACAATGCTTTAGCATTAGGCATTGCCTTTTTAAAACAGAAATGAAGCATATTTTTCTTGTTCTCAGAGGGTTGTGTGACTTTGGAACTCTGTGCCTAAGAAGTCAGCAAGATTGGGGCTGTTAAACACTTTCAAGGCTGAGATGAATTGATTTTTCCAGGGCAAAGGGATCAAGGGTTTTGGGAATAGATGAGAATAGGAAACCTGGAACACAAACAGATCAGCTATGATTGTATGGCAGAACAGGCTTGAATGGCTTAATGGCCTATTTTTACTCCTAATTCGTATATGCATATTGCCTTCTAGGGCTTGTAATTTAAAAGTAGTGAAACTGTCTTCAGTTAATCAGCTGAGAAATGGCACTAACATTTGCTGACATCAACTAACTCAGGCAGACCAAAAAACAAAAGGTATAGCCCTCCTGGACTGTACAGTTCAATAGTATAATACATGATGCTAACCTCCTACTAAGCCACCAAAATCTTGATAGCTTGGGTTGAACTTTGCAAGACTCCATATCATTTTGCCCCCCCGACCCAAGTACATTTGGGAGTTTACCAGAAAAATTGTAACTTCATTGTGTTAAATATTTCCTGTCCATTATGTCAATATTCAAAAAGAACACTGAAAAGCATTGATGATTCTCTTAAAGTACGCAAAGATAAAGTTCAGCTTTGGTAGGGCCACAATTTGGCACTAGCAGTTCGTGTCTGTTATATACCCTCACAAATTCTCTGTTTATTTTGAAAGGAAAACTGTGCAGTGTGTGAAATAAGTGGCTAATTTTCTACAGTGCATTTTGTGTCACCAGCAAAGTTGAATAATTGAAACCTTAAGGTTCAACTGAGCTCAAGAAATAAGCTCAATTAAATAAAAAAAAATAATTGAGTTGTAATAGATTTTGGCTATCAAAATATGACAGAGGAATAATCCATTTATTTGAAGTTATTGCATTATTTTATTCATTCATGGGATGCAAGGATCACTGACAAAGCTGAAATTTATCATCCATATCTATGGAGTGGTAAGCAGCAATTTAGAATTGCTGACATTCATGTGGTATGTGTACACCCACAGTGCCACTAGGGAGGAAGCATTGTTGAAGGAGCCATGGCAAATGGCCACAGTGTATCTTGTAGGTTGTGCAGTTTGCTTGAGTGAACACTTAAGGTCTTGGATGGGTTGCTAATGAAAGTGGCTGTTTTGTCCAGCATGGTGTCAAACTTCCTGAATTTTGTTGAAGTTGTGTACATCCTAACAAGTGGGTAGAATTCCTGATTTGAAGGTGGTGGAGAGGTATTGCAATATAGTCATAAAAGTTTTGAAAATCCAGCAGGATCTTCAGTCAGCAGTTCATACTTCTCAAAGCAATAGACAATGAAAAAGAATTGATGAATTGTTGAATGGGCTTGCACATAAGGGATCAGAATGCTATTAATAGAACAAAGAACTACAATCGTTAAAGAGTTTAACAATGTTGTGGATGACTCAATTACTGTTAATACTTGTCAGGATTGTCTCAAAATTGCTCATGTTGATACATGGGAATAATGCCCTTAGGTTGATTTACTGGAATCAGTAATTAGTAATCAACAATGAGTTGAAATTAATGTAAGGCATTTCTCTACTTGTAAAACACTGTTTTTAACAATAGATGTTAATAAGAATGGAAGTCAACACTCAGAAAGAGTGCGCTATGATAAAGTATTATTTCATTCTGCATAATTCCTTATTCATTAGAAATTGGTGACATATTGTACCTCCCAGAGCTAACTGAGCACTCCAAGCCCTGCCAAAAGCTATACATCTATAGCTCCCCCTGTATTCACTCTCCAGAACAGTCTTTAACAACAAGAACACACTACCTTTGCTTTCTTTATTTTTCATAGTGACATTTAAAAATAGTCTCATACATTTTAGAGGTCATTCCTGTAAAAGTCAAATAAATAGTTCTATGGTATAATTACACAAAACTGGTCAGTCTCCTGAAAACACATATTAAACTGAAATCTGTCAATCTTTCTTACTGCTTTGCTCAATGGCATTGGCCTGAGGTGGCAATTAAAAAAGGATTTTTATGACATCATTACTTTGAAGGGTTTACAGGTTGGGCTATTTGTCATGGCTGATTACTATCCATTGTGAAGGAACTATTAAAAGGTACCATAAACTAAGTCTGTGAGAGTCTGTCAAAGAAAGCTTGTGGGAGTTTTAAGCATTTTTTTTCTGTGCTACTGTAATAGTTGGATTTAACTTCACACAAACACATTTCCCTGCCCTGCTTTATCATGTCATATGGATATAAAGGTGATTGAGAATCTAATTCAAGCCCCTGAATTATTCCCTGTTTTGAAGAACCTTTAATTACACACTTAACACTAATTATTCAACTTAGAATGAACAAGAGAAATAAAGGGCATAGAATTAATAAAATAACAGCATTACAACTTTACTTTCTGTCTGCTGTTATTAGTTAAATCTAAAAATTGAACTTTTTTTTAGAATCATTGCTCTTTAATAAAATCAAGAATAAATAATAGTTAATAAATTCACATTTCTCCTAAAGTAATGCACTATTCACCAGAAGTAATGCTATTTGAAAGTTTTTTTCTTCAAAATCATCTTTTTTTTCTTACATATTCAGATATAGTTATTATAGACAGCCAAGTATCAGTATGCAAAATCAACTGCTAACTCTAAAACCGAACCGTGTGTTTGCTGAGCCTCTCTCAAAAAACACCTTGTTACTGATCGAGAACAGAAGGCCTGCAGTGCCCCATTATGGGATACAACTGTTTGTTAAATGATTCCAGGACCTTTGCCTCCACAAGTCTACCTGCCTAGTCTTGTTAACTGTGCAAATATATTCAAAGCCTAGAGGCATGTTCACAAACGTTTTATTCAAGGTGGAAGTAGCCAACCTGATGGCCACTAATTTTTATCATGACGTATACAGCAATATGAAGGTAATTTGCCAGATTCCTGTTGGAGGCAATCATTGTACTTTAAGATGTAAGGCTGACTAGAGTAAGGATTGGAATTTGTTCAGAGTGAAAATTTAGATTTGCAATGGAAAGGACCCAAAATCATTCAAAACACATATGATGCAGATTCAAAGGGGTAATTTTCCATTTCCTCTGTCTGTGTAGTTGAATTACCATGGGCACAATAAAAGCAAAATATTTGGTCAGAAGACCTACTCATGACTATCTAACATCTTAAACAAATTCTGAGGTACTATGTAATCACATTACACAGAGCAACTGAACAGTGCATGATTAATTTTTTAAAGGATTTTTGGCACCTTAATCTGAAAGTTGTCATGGGAATAGAAACTGAGTAAAAATTGCTCCTGATACAACACATGTATCAACCTGTTAACTCGTTATGCCTCTTTCACCCAAACCACAAAGATTTCATGGCCACTAATCATTGGGAATACATATTTGTGTAGCTCTAAGTTGGTACTCTGTTGATATCCTAGATAGTGCATGTTGACAAATGGACCAGGTGTCTTGTTTAAACTGCCTCAAATAGAGTACAGAGGAGGCTTACCTGGATATTACCAGAGATAAGGATCTTCAGTTAATTGGAGAGCTTTAAATATCTGCTGGTGGTTTCCTTGTACCAGGTGATTTAAGCAACAGCCAAAAGTCAGATTCAAATTTATTAGCAAGTGGATTGAGTGGAAGAAATTGTTTTCAAGGGCAAATATGTCAATGATCTGCAATCATTGATTTAAAGTAATTGACTAAAGCAAAAAAGTGAAATGGAGACAAATCTTTCACACAGAAATTATGAATGAACTATCTGTAAGGATTGGGGAAACAGGTTCCAATGGAAATAGACATTTGGATATATCCTTGAAGAGATCAAGTTTTAAGATTAGGAGGAATAAAAAACTGAGCTGTTGGACTTAATATAAGAGCTCATTCAAAGCACCAGCATAATGACAATGGACTAAATGTTGTACTTCTGTGTTGATAAATTATAAAATTCCATGGTATGACAACTCTTTGAATGTTACAATTCTTCATTTTGATGGATGGCCACAGTCATTAGATACTACCTCTCTAATACTCCAATCATCTGGGAATAAATACAATATCATATATGCTACATTTGTTTTGCAGGAGAAGATGGTCCAGAACATGAAAGATAAAAGTAGGGATTACGTGAAAGTTGATTACTATAACAAAAAGGCATTCAATATAATTGAATATCTGGTGACCAATGGTGGAGGAAATGGACCAATTTACAGACAAGTGACACAATCACTACTAATAGCCATTCTCTCAGCTAACTAGGCTCAATTATCTGAAATCTTTTTTTCTAAATTCTTCCACTCTCTTTTCCATTGACCTTTTCTGGAGTTCTCTTAAAACCAATCTCTGACTCAGGTTTTGATCATTTACTTAATATGTTGGTTTGGTCTCTTCCATTTTTATCCAACTGTGAGGATCTTCAAAACATTTTCCAAATGGAAGCTTCTATATAAATGTAATTCATTCTTAAGTGGCATTAATAAGTGCATTGAAGCTGTAACTGTGTTATTCATAGAATCATGCAGCACAGATGAAAGCCCTCTGACCATTCACTTCTATGCTATTCTTAAAAAGTGTAAACCAACTAGTCGCACTATTGTACTCTTTCTTTATAGTTCTGCACTAATTTCCTTTTTCAACTTTCAACAACTTACATTGTGAACATTATTATTGAATCTTTTTCCTGTCCTTACAGACTGTGTAGTCCGGATCATCAATTACAGTGTCCACAGAATTTCTTAATTTCCCACCAGATTTATTTTGCCAATTATCTTAAATCTGTTACTGACCCTACTGCAAGGAAAACATTTTCCTCCTACCTACTGTATCACAGCTACTTATAATTTTGTAACTCTCTATTAAATATCCCCTTAAGCATCTTTGCTCCATGGAGCACAATCCCATTTTCTGTCGTCTGTTTTATTCCCTTATGTATGGTACAATACAAGATCTCCTCCAAGATTTTAACAGCCTTTTTAAAGAGTTAGACACAATGCTTCAACTTAAGCCTAACCAGGGCCTTGTAAATGTTTATCATCATTTCCTTGCCTTTGTACCCTCTGAGACTGTTTTTAACACATTCAAAATCCACTCACTGGTAGAGTTAAAATTGATTTTATGCATCTATTTATAAAGCCAAAGATCCTGTTTATGCTTTAAACAGTTTCATCAACTTTTCCTGTTATCTTTAAAGTCTTAAAATAGACTGGCACTGTCATAGTGTCAAGGGCATGGATGGAGAGGAATTTGTTAAGTTTGTACAAGAAAACATTCTTATTCAATATATGGATGTACCTATTAGAGAAGAAGCAATACTTCACTTTCTGTTGGGAAATAGGTAGGGCAGGTTACGAAGGTGTCATTGGGGGGACACTTTGGGGCAAGTGATCACAATTCTATTAGTTTTAAAATAGTTGTGGAAAAGGATAGAAATGATCAAAAAGTTAAAGCTCAAAATTGGAGTAAGGCCAATTTTGACGGTATTAGACAGGAACTTTCAAAAATTGATTGGGCAAAGCTATTCACAGGTCAAGGGACATTGAGAAAGTGGGAAACCTTTAAAAATGAGATAATGAGAGTTCAGAGGCAGTATGTTCCTGTTCTTGTGAAGGGCAAGGCTGGTAGGTGTAGGGAATGCTGGATGACTGGAGAAATTGAGGCTTTGATCAAGAAAAAGGAGGAGACATTTATCAGGTATCATTTATCAACTGGGATCAAGTGAATCCTTAGAGGAATATAAGAGCAGTGGGAGTACACTTAAGAGGGAAATCAAGAGGGCAAAAAGGGGACATGAGAGACCTTTGGCAAGTAAACTTAAGGAGGTTCCAAACAGATTCTATAAGTACATTAAGGGCAAAAGAGTAACTAGGGAGACAGTAAGGCCCCTTAAAGATCGACGTGGCCTTCTATGAGTGGAACCACAGGAGATGTGTGAGATACTAAACAAATATTTCATGTCAGTATTTACTGTGGAGAAGGACTGGAAGCTACGTACTTTGGGAAATAAATAGTGATATTTTGAAAAGAGTTCATATTACAGATGAGGAGGTGCTGAATGTCTTAAAACATATAAAGGTAGGTAAACCCTCGGGACCTGATCAGGTGTTTCGCAGAAATTTATGGGAATCTAGGGGAGAAATTGCTGGGGTCTCTTGCTGAGATATTTGTATCATGGACAGCCACGGCTAAGGTACCAGAAGACACGAGGTTGGCTAATATGGTGCCATTATTTAAGAAAGGCTGTAAGGAAAAGCCAGGGAACTGTAGAATGGTGAGCCTTAAGTCAGTGGTGGGTACTTTTTTGGAGATGATTCTTAGGGACAGGATTTACATGCATTTGGAAAAAACAGTGGCTGGTAAGGGATAGTCAACATGGCTTTGTGTGTGGGAAATCATGTCTCATTGACTTGACTGAGATTTTTGAAGAGGTAACAAAGAAGCTTTGTGAAGGCAGAGTGATTGTCTATATGGAATTCAAAAAGCCTTCAACAGGATTTCACATGGTAGTCTGTTTAATAAAGTTAAATCACGTGGAATCTGGGGGGAACTAGCCAATTTGATACAAAATTGGCTTGAAGGTAAGAAACAGAGGGTGGTGGTAGAGGGTTGCTGTTCGAACTGGAGGCCTGTGACAAGCAGCGTGTCACAAGGATCGGTGCTGGGTCCACCGCTTTCATCATTTATATAAATGATTTTAATGTGAAAATAGGAGGTAAGGTTATTAAGTTTGTAGATGACATTAAAATAGGTGGTGCAGTGGACAGTAAAGAAGATTATCTCAGATTACAATGGGATCTTGATCAGCTGGGCCGATGGGCTGAGAAGTGGAAGATGGAGTTTAGTTAAGATAAATGCGAGGTGTTGCATTTTGGTAAGACAAACCAGGGCAGGACTTACACAGTTAATGGTAGGGCCCTGGGGAGTGTTGTCAAACAGAGAAATCTGGCGTTGTAGGTACGTAGTTCCTTGATAGCAGCATCACAGCTAGACAGGGTGATGATGAAGGCATTTGGCATGCTTGTCTATATTAGTCACGGCATCGAGTATAGGAGTTGGGATGTCGTGATGCAGCTGTACAGGGCATTGGTGAGGCCACTTCTAGTGTACTGCAAACATTCTGGTTGCCCTTCTACAGGAAAAATGTTCATAGAATCCCTGCAGTGTGGAAACAGGCCATTCAGCCCAATGAGTCCATGTAAACCTTCTGAAAAGCATCTTGCCCTATCCCTGCAACACTGCACCTCCCATGAATAATCCCAACTGGCCGACACATCCCTGATGTGGGGGGCAATTTAGCATGGCGAATTCAGCTAACCTGCACGTCTTTGGACAGTGAGAGGAAACCGGAGCACCCAGAGGAAACCAACGCAGACACGGAGAGAATGTGCAAGCTTCACACAGAAAGTCACCTGAGGTTGGACTCGAACCCAGGTCCCTAGCGCTGAGAAGCAGCAGTGAGAACCACTGAGCCACTGTGAGAGGGTGCAGAAAAGATTTACAGGCTGGAACTAGAGGGTTTGAGTAATAGGGAGAGGCTGAATAGACTGGGGCTTTCTTCCTTTGAGCATCAGAGGCTGATGGATGACCAAAATCATGGGGGGCAAAGATAGCATGAATAGCCAAGGTCTCTTTCCTAGGATGAGGGAGTCCAAAACACAGGGCATAGGTTTAAGGTGAGAGGGGAAAGATTTAAAAAGGAGCTGAGGGATAACTTTTTCATGCAGAGGGTTATGCATATATGGAATGAACTGCCAGAGGAAGTGGTGGAGTCTGGTACAATTACAGCATTTAAAAGGCATCTGGATGGGTACATGATTAGAAGGGGTTTAGAGGGATATGGGTTAAATGCTGGCAAATGGGACTAGGCCAAATTGGGATATCTGGTCATCATGGACTAGTTGGACTGAAGAATCTGTTTCTGTGTCGTATAACTGTAAAGCTGTATGACTCTATGACTTGTCCATGTGAACCTCCAGGTCTCTTTTATCCTGCACTCTTTTAATATTGTTCTATTTAGTTTATATTGTCCTTCCTCATTTTGCTTTTAAACATTTATCATTTTATATTAAGTGCATTAAATTCAAATTGACTTGTGCCAACCTACTTCATCATGGGTTGCTCTGTCCTTCTAAAGTCTGCTGCTATCCTTCTTACTAGTTATTATACTTTCAAATCCTGTGTTGTCCACAAAATGTGAAATTATATTCGACATATCCAAGTATAATAATTAAAACATATCAAATGATTGGTAATCCCATACTGATGCTTGCAGGACATCAGTGTAGACTTAACTCAAGCAAAGGAATTATTGATGAGAGGTTTCATCTTATTCTCTTTCTATATCCTCATTAAATGAGACATATGTGTAACAGGTTGACAAAGCAAAAAGGATCCCTTCCTCTTTGCCTACATACTGCCAGAAGTGTTTTTGTTCCACACAGTCATTCATTCTTGACAACTTAAGGAAAATGTAACGCTTTTTGTCCAAGTGTTCTATAAGTTAAAATCCAAGCAGGCGCCTCATAAATAAATGCAAACTGGGTTCTAACGCTTAGATAAAATTTGGTCCCAAACCTGTTGTGCCTAATCAATGGCAGTTCTCTCGCAGAAGTCAGATGATTACTTTTCACAAAATATGCAGCACTGAGGAATCTGCAAGGGTCAGCAGTTGGGTGAGTGGATGGGCAGACATAATGGCTGCTTCTATTCTGCTATGCAAGTCGAGATTGTGAAGTCCATACCCATATCATCATCAGCTGAGCTTTTTTTTCCATTATAATAAATCGATCAAAATCCAAAATCCATTATCATTATCAGGTTTTGTTAAATGAACCAAAACAGATTTGCCAAGCACGTATTCACACATTGCTTTTCTTCAAATCAAATTTATAATTTCACTATGTAAATCAAATTTGACACAATTGAAATTGACTGAAATTTTAAATTTACCACATCTCCAATATAAAAAGTACAATTCTTCTCAGTTTCATTGTAGATAAAACGATACAAAAACTTCAAAGTAACAGAGTAAAAGGAGCAGGCAAAGATCATTTAGATCATCGAATCTGTTCTGCTATTCAATACGTTCATGTCTGATCCTCAAACTCAAAGCCATACTCCCTCTGTTAGAAATCCATCAATATGTTTCTTAAATATGTTAAGTGACTTGACCTCCACAATCTCATGATGAAGAATTCTACAGGTTCACCATCCTCTGAATAAGAAAATTCTCCTTGCCCCAATCCTAAATAGCCTACCCTGTATTCTGAGAGCATGACCCCTGGCCAGGGGAAACATCACACCTGCATCCAGTCTGTCCAGCACTGTTATAATTTTATATGTTTCACTGAGATCCCTTCTCATTCTTCAAAATCCAATGGATACACACCTGGTAAACCAAAATGCCTCCTCATATGACAAACTAGCTATCCCAAATTTCAGTCTGGAGAACCTTTGCTGTACTTCCTGTATGGCAAACATATCCTTACTTAGTTAGGAGACCAAAACTGTACACAATACTCCAAGTGTGTTCTCATTAAAGCACTGGATAGTTGCAGTAAGTCATCTTTGTTCCTGTTCGCAATCCTCTTGCATTGACCGAAATACCATTTGTTTTCCTAACTAATTGCTGCAACTTGTTTTCAGCGCTGCTGCACTAAAGCATCTGTTGTACATTTCCTAATCTATTAGAGTTTAAATAATAATCTGCAGTTTGATCTTTCCAACCAAAATGGTAAATTTACACATATCAATGTTATACAGAATCTGCCATATATATTTGCCCACTCATTCAACTTGTCCAAATTGCTTTGAAGCCTCTTTAACATCCTCCCATCACTCACAATCCTTCTTAGTTTTGCATCTTCAGCAAAACTGGAAATATTATCTGGTTCCCTCATCCAAATTGTTGATATATGTTCTGATTAGTTGGGACCCAAGTACAGATCCTTGTCAACACCTTCCACTCCCAAAAACAACCTGTCTATTTCCAAGCTCTGTAACCTGTTTGCTTACAGGTTCTTAACCCACACCAACGTATTACCCAAAACCCATATGTTTTAATTTTGCATAATGACTTTTTATGTTGGACTTCACCAAAATTGTTCTGAAAATGCAAATTAAACAACATCCACTGGTTCTCACTTATCTAAAACACTAGTTACATCTTCAAAAAACTCCACTAGGTTTGCCAACGTGATTTCCCTTTCACATATCCATGTTAACTTCATCTAATCTCATTGATATTTTCTAAGTGCCTTGTTATCAAATCCTTTACAAACAGAATTCTAGCATATCCCCACTACTGCTGTTAGACTAACCATATGAGATCCATTAGCTCACTACCTCCATTTTTCTACAGTGAGGATATATTTACCACCCTCCAATTTGCTTGGGTTGTTCAAGAATCTTCATAATTTGGGATGATCACAAGCAATGTATCCATTATTTCCATGACAATCTACTTTAGTATTCTGGAATGTAAATTGTCAAGTCCTGGGGATTTATTAACTTTCACTCTCATTAATTTCTCCAGAACTTTTCTTTTCATTAACTCTAATTTCCTTCAATTCCTCCTTCTCACTAGACCCTAGCTTTCCTAACGTACGTGGGAAATTATTTGTATTTTCTTCCATGAAGCAGAAATAAAGTAGTTGCATAATTGCTGCGCCATTTACTTGTGACACTTATTAATTCTCTCAGTTCAGACATTTGTCTTCACTAATCTTTTTCTTTTTACATACTTAGAAACTCTTACAGTCTACTTTTATGGAAGATGCAAGGTTATTGTCATGCTGTATTTTCCCCTTCTAAATCCCCTTCTAGTGGTCCTCCTTTGTGAAATTCCAAACTGTTCCTAAACCAATGGTTTTCAACTTTCTCTATCAACTTTATACAACTTCACTTTGGATCTAATGTTATCCTTAATTTCTTTGGTGAACCATAATTGTGCTACTTTTCTTGTCATGCTGTTTCACCTGAAAGCAATGTACAACTTCTGCAATATATGCATTCATTCCTTAAGCATTAACCAGTGCCTATTCACTGTCATTCCTTAAAATGAAATTATTCAATCTATTGAAGCTAACTTACCCCTCACACCTTTGTAATTTCTTTTGTTTAGATTTAGTGCACTTGTTTTGAATTGGACCACTTCATTTTCCTTTGGAATGAAGAATTCTACTTTGTTATTGTTACTCTTCCTTAAGACCCTGCACAGCAAAATTAATAATTAACATTCTCGTTGTACAATTTATCTTCCAACTATTATTGCAAATATGGAGATAGTAAGAACTGCAGAAGAAGAGGTAACACAATGTCGAGCTGGAGGAACACAGCAGGCCAGGCAGCATCAGAGGAACAGGAAAGCTGACATTTCGGATCGGGACTCTTCTTCAGAAAATTTTCTGAATCCCTAGGTTTAAATCATTCGGCATCCTTCTTGCATGTGTATCTGACTTCCAGTTTAATTCCATTCTTCACCCTACCATTACTGTTTGGAGATCTATAGACAATTCCATTTTAAGGTTTCCCACACCTTGTTTCTTCTTAGCTCCATCCAGATGGACTCTAAATCTAGACATTTTTTGAGCCAATATCCTTTCTCTCTATTGCATTAATTTCATCCTTACTAACAATATTACTATATCTCCTTTTTTTGCCTGTCCTCCCTCAATTTTAAAACACTGGACAGTTATTTTCCAGCCTTGGTCACCCTGTTGCCATGTCTCTGTAATTATAATCATTTTGTACCATTTTACAACAATTTGCATTGTTAATTCATCTACCTTATTGTGTTTGCTCTGAGCATTCAGGTTCATCTGTCATCCCTCTTTATAACTATCTTGTTTGTATTGACATGAACCACAACATTGAGTGGTTAATCCTTCACTTCGGAATGTTCTGCCGATATTCTACATTTTGCAGTAACTTTAAGCTTAGTCAATGCACAGGGCCCATGGGAGCTTTGGAAAATAAAACAGACTTTGAACAGAAGAATGTTTTGGTGCTCTGTACGCCTGATCCTAAAGCCCATTGATTCAAACTATTGTTCAGGACAGGATATCAGGATGCAAGATTTTTAATGTAAATGATGAGTGTAAAAATCACTCTCTGGCTGTCATATGAGATAGATGAGGTATACAATATCATGTTCCCATGTTATACATGACAAGATGTAGTCAAGGTGTTATTCTTGAAATGTTAATCCAAACTTTTAAAGTATTAATTGCAGCTATATTATGAAAAATAGGAAAGAAATACAAATCAAAAAACCTAGAAATCTTAATAGCTTGAGAGCAGATGTCTCCAAAAATGCAATGAGTAACTGGATTACCTAGCATAAGTCTAGGTAACATGCATTCAAGGAGGGACCTATGATAGATTCCCAGTCTCTCCTGTTTTAGTATATCTTAAAACGGATGTGGTTAGGATGCTACAATTGTCTTGAAAGATCATAGGCTAATTAAGGGAAGAAAAATCACAGTTCCTGCTCTTGATTGCTATCCAGAGACTCCTTTAAAGAAAAAAAAATAACATGCATATATCAGGTGAGCACCAGATCAGGACTGCGTTGATGGCTTCTGCTGTCATGTGATCTCGTCAATGATCAATGATCACTGTCTGAGCTCACACAGGAAGACCACTTGAATGGAGCACTGGAAATTTCAGCCACTGCCTGTGAAACAGTATTCCAGCATGAGTTAATCTCTGTGTGAAACAAGATAACTAAATTATGGGACCAGTACATATCCATGCGAATTAAGGATGGTGACAATACTCTATGCAGTGAAGTGAAATAAAATGTATGGAAGGCATACTATTTACCATTAAAACAAAAATATGCATGAGAAACACAATTACTGTCAAATAAATTGTGCAGGATAAATTCACCGCTATAATTTTTTAAAGAAATCCAGTGCCTGAAATATCCATTTAACATTTGTCAAGGAATACAATCCAGTGAACGGAGACTTGATTTTAATGCTTCAATTGATAGCTGCTATGCATTAGATGCCTAATTTATCACACAGTTCTCCTATCCACAAACATAGGCAGTTCACAGGTTCTGTTAAATGAGTTTTTCACTTATCGCGCCGCAGAATAATGAATTATGAATGAAAATCAACAATTGCTATAAGCTTTTAAATTTCAGCGGACTTCCAACTTTCCACCACATCAGACTTTCATTTGACTGCTAAGAATGAGTCACTTCAAATGCTGTGGGAATTAGCCATGAGGAAAATTTAGACTTAAGGTTTAGATTTAGCTTCAGAGGATCTGAAGTTCTCAATTTGAATGCAGAGCATGAAGTTTATGGCTGCAGAATGCAAATCCAAATGATTGCACATTACCCTGGTGTAGGTGAAAATAAGATTAGAAGTTATTTTCACTCACATTAAAGTGTATGAGTAAGAACATTCATCATCTAGAATTGTATATTACACACTCCGCAGCACAAGCAAAGCAATTCTAACATAATAGTATAGAGGTGGCTAGATAAGGATCAGATAGATGCATCACCACCACAAAGTTGCATTTCATTTTGCCTGCTAGGCTATCAATAATCAGTTTTCACCCACAAAATAAATACAAATGACCAGTACTTCTCTTTAAAAGTAGAAATACCATTTAGATTAATTCATAGCTAAGCCAGGAATGTCACTGGAGTGCTTCCACTTCCCTGGATAAATCCAAGTGCATTCACAAATAGGGCTTTCAATTTTAATTGGGAAACCTGGAAGAACCTTCAGCATCCTGTAGCATTTATCGTATCAGAGCAACAATATCCTGGGAGGGAGGTTTGGTAGTGCCACTTGGGAGGGTTTAAACCATTGTGCAGGGGGGTGGAGACAAGAGCAGCAAGTCATAAGTATAAAGACTGGAGAAGATCTTGAGTCTGAGGCAAATATAGCCAAGAGGAAGAGCAGTCAAGGAGAGATTAATGAGTTGAGCAGAACTGGAGATTTGGACTGTATTTGCTTCAATGCAAGAAGTATAACATGTAAGACGAATGAACTTTGAGCCTGGATTAATGCATGCACTCATGATGTTGTTGCTATCACAGAGAAATAGTTGAAAGACGGATAGGATTGGCAGCTTAATGTTCCGGGATATCAATGTTTTAGACGAGATAGAGGAGGAAGCAAAAGAGGCCCGGGAGTTGCATTACTGATTAGGGAGCATATCACAGATGTGTTGAGGAAGGATACCAAGGATCTTGCAGCAAGACATTATGGATAGAGCTCGGGAATAGGAAGGGAGTAATCACAATGCTGGGATTGTATTACAGACCTCCCTGCTGCCAGCCGGAGATAGAGGAAGAAATATGTAATCAGATTTTGGAAAGATGTGAATGTAACAAGGTTGTTGTGATGGGTGATTTGAACATTCCCCATGTTGAATGGGACTGCTTTTGTGTCGGGGATTTGGACAGGGAGCGATTTGTTAGGTGTGTCTACGAGGGTTTATTGAAGCAGAATGTGGATAGTTTAATGAGGGCCATACTGGACCCATAGTATTAGGAAATAGGGCCAAGTGATCAAAATTTCAGCTGGAGAGATAGTAAGAACTGTTGATGCTGGAGTCTGAGATAACACAGTGTGGAGCTGAAGGAACACAGCAGACCAGGCAGCATCAGAGGAACAGGAAAACTGATGTTTCGGGTCAGGACCCTTCTTCAGAAATGGCGGAGGGGAAGGGGGCTCTGAAATAAATAGAGAGACGAGGGGTGGGGCTGGGGAAGTTAGGTGGGATGGCGATAGGTGAGTGCAGGTAGGCAGTGATGGGGATTGGTCAGTGAGGTGAGTGGAGCGGATAGGTGGGAGAGAAGACGGACAGATCCAGGAGGTGGAGTTCAGAGGGAGGATTGGTCATGGGATGAGGCCGGGGGGTGGGGAAATTTTGAAGCTAGTAAAGTCCACATTGAGACCATTGGGTTGTAGGCTCCCAAAGTGGAATATGAGGTGCTGCTCCTCCAGTTTCCGGCTGGCGTCATTGTGACACTGAAGGAGGCCCAGAATGGACGCGTCGTCCAGGGAGTGGGAGGGGGAGGGGGAGTTAAAGTGGTTTGTGACTGGAAGGTGTTCTCGTTTGTCGTGAACTGAGCGCAGATGCTCCACAAAGCGGTCTCCAAGCCTCCGCTTGGTCTCACCGATGTAGAGGGAGCCACATCGGGAACAGCGGATGCAATAGACCATATTAGCGGATGTGCAGGTGAACATCTGTCTGATGTGGAAGGTTTTTTTGGGGCCTAGGAAGGAGGTCAGTGGGAAGTTGTAGGGGCAGGTGTAGCACCTCCTGTGATTGCAGGGAAAGGTGGCAGTTACTGGGGCTAGTGGGGAGTATGGAGCGGACGAGGGAGTCACAGACAGAGTGGTCCCTACGGAAGGCAGATAAGGGTGGGGAGGGAAATAGATCCTTTGTAGTGGGGTCAGATTGCAGGTGGCAGAAGTGGCAGAGAATGATGCATTGAATCTGGAGGTTAGTGGAGTGATACTTGAGGACAAGGGGGATTCTGTCTTTGTTTTTATTGCGGGGAGGGGGTGTGAGGGTAGAGGTGCGGGAAATGTAAGAGATGCGGTTGAGGGCGTTTTCGACCACTGAAGGGGGGAGGTTGCGGTCCTTGAAATACGAGGACAATTGGGATGTTCAGGAGTGGAACGCCTCATCTTGGAAGCAGATGCGGTGGAGGAGGAGGAATTGGGAGTAGGAGATTGCATTCTTGCAGGAAGGTGGGTGAGAGGAGGTGTAGTCTAGGTAGCTGTGGGAGTCGGTGTGCTTGAAATAGATATCAGTTTCGAGGTGGTCACCAGAGATGGAGACAGAAAGGTCCAGGAAGGAGAGAGAGGTATCAGAGATGGTCCAGGTGAACTTGAGGTTGGGGTGAAAGGTGTTAGTAAAGTTGATGAACTGTTCGAGCTCCTCGTGTGAGAACAAGGCGGTGCTTATACAGTCATCGATATAGCGGAGGAAGAGGTGGGGGTTAATGCCAGTGTAGCTGCAGAAGAGGGACTGTTCCATGTATCCTACAAAGAGGCAGGCATAGCTTGGGCCCATGCGGGTTCCCAAATGGGGAAGCATTTGGGACAGGTCACTATCGTTCCGTAGGTTTTCGGATACTAATGGATAAGGACAAGAGTGGACCTCAGATGAAGGTGTTAAATTGGGGGAAGGTCAATCAGCTTTCCCTAAGTTCAGGAACCGTTAACTGAACTGTGATGAACTTTGTCTCAATTTTACATTTTTTTTATTATTATGTATGACTTCTGTCATTTATGTAGGTGCAGTGGTGGGGTGACTTATACAACTTTTCATTGTATTTTTCATTTAAAGATAAATGTGACAATAAATTTCTATTCTATTCTAAAGGTCAAAATTCCATTTACCTTCTTAATCATGCATGCATGTTAACTTCACATTTCATGCACAACAATCCATATGTGCTATAAGAGATAACAAGGTGTAGAGCTGGATGAACACAGCAGGCCAAGCAGCATCATAGGAGCAGGAAAGCTGACGTTTCGGGCCTAGACCCCCTTTTCCAGCATCTGCAGTTCCTACTATCTCTGATCCATATGTGCTGCATGTTTTTGGAATCTCTCTCAATTCCATAACAGTCTGTCTTCTAGCTCCTACTAAAGTACATAACCTCACACTTTCCTACATCAAATGCAGTCTACCAGGTTTTGCCCATCTATGTCCTATTTGGATTTGAAAATTTGGTTACATTCCAATCTGCCTCCTTCAAGTCATTAATATGGATAGCAAATAATTCATTCCCCAGCACAGATCCTTGTAGCAGTCAAATAGTTACATCTTTCCAACATGTAAAACTTCATTAATCATAAGTCTCTGGCTTTTGTTTATTAACCAATCTTCAATCCATCCTAACACACTACCCCTGTTGATGGAGCTTAGTGAATCAAATCCAGCAGCCCAATCAACTTCACCAGAATGGGTAGTACATGTATTTTTTAAAGGATGTCAGCCTAATTTGGGAAATTTAACTTAATTTGTGTAAGAGTTATACTTTGAATTGCAAAAGTTTTTATAAAACTAAGTTTGAACTGCAGTCCTTAGTTTATCTCATACAGCCAGAGCACTTGTGTAAATGTGTTTTATGATTAATAAATTAGTCAAAGTGTCTAGAATATTTCACAGTATAGAATATTTCATAGGCAACACCTATTATACGTTGACCTCCTCTCTTATTCAATAACCTGTGGATTATAACCATAATTATATTATATTATATTATTATTATATTATGAACCATAATATGCAATGCCTTGTGGAAACCCAAATACACCATATTTAACAGTTCCCCTTTATCAACTCTGCTTGTTACATTCCCAAAAAAAACTCCAGTAAATTTGTCAAACATGATTTCCCTTTCAGAAAACCATGTATGTAGCAACTGTTCTCACCTTTCCTGATCTGATTAAGTCATCAAACTTCTTCCCATACTGACTCCAGAGTATGAAACAAAACTCCTGCTGCAATCCTCATGGCCCGCATATAGCCACACTTTATTTGTATTTTTCTTCATTCTGTTGCTGGAGAAGCATGTCTTCTTTGATTTCACAATGCACCTGGCACTGCCTTTAATCATCCTGAATTATCAATAAAACTCAGGAGTGAAGGAACAGGAACAGTTTATTTAGTCCATCAAGCTTGTTCTGTCATTCAATGAAATCTTGGCTTATCTCCAAACTAATTCCTCATATTCACCATTGTTCAATATCCCTTAATTCTCTTGGTTAACAAAAATCTACAAACGTTCATTATAAAATTGACAATTGATCTAGCATCAATTAGAATTTGCAGAATAAAGTTTCAAATTCTTGCCACCCTGCTAAATGAAGAAGTGTTTCCTAATGTCTACCTTTTTTAGTGCAAGCTCCAAACTCGTCAATATTCCATCCTTGGATTGGCTCTTTGAATACATCAGTTGACACTGTGTCATGCTTTTACCATGCAATTGGCAAACCTGGAATTAATATCGTAATACAATATACAACACAGAGCAGGAACAGGCCCTTTGGCCCACCAAACCTGTGCCGATCCCTAGTCCTTATTTAGATCTGCTACTTATTGTCCATATGTGGTTTCAGTCTCTCTATTCGACTCCCATTCATGTGTCTATCAAGATATGCCTTAAATGTTGCCAACGTGCCTACTTCCACCACCTCCGCTAGCAGTGCATTCCAGGCATACACCACCCTCTGTGTGAAAAATTTTCCCCACACTTCTCCCCTAAACTTTCTTGTTCTCACATTGAACCTGTGCCCTCTTGTAGTTGACCTTTCCACCCTGGGATAAAGCCTCTAACTATCCACCCTATCTATGGCTTTCATAATTATGTAGATCTCTATCAGGTCGGCCCCTCAGATTCCGTCTTTCCAGTGAAATCAATCCAAGTTTATCCAACCTTTCCTCATAACTAATACCTTCCAGGCCAACATCCTGGTAAACTTATGCACCCTTCCCAAAGCATCCTCATCCTTATGGTAGTGTGGTGATTAGAACTACATACAACATTCCAAACGTATCCTGACTAAAGTTTTATACAGCTGTGACATTACTTCCAAATTCCCTGAAGATGCAGCCGTGACAAGACTGCCATACCAGCCCAGTGGACTACTAAACCGGAAGCCTCCGCCAAAGAAGATCACCTGCCAGGCTGCTGGAATACCTGGACAGCAAAGCCAAAGAAGACCTCCACACAGAGATGAGGCCTCCTGTGCCAAGACAAGATTGCCATGTCGGGACAAGACTGCCACACCGGGGGACCGCCACACCAGGAAACTACCACGCCAGGCTGAAACCTCTTCTCTCCTCCTTCAGGCACCTGGGCCTAGCTGCAAAACTGGAGCCTTGGCTTAGCCTGCAGATCTCGGCTGGGGAAGTCCTGGAGCAGGACCAGTTCCTTGCTCACCAGGACACCCCTGGCTGGGTTGGAGCCATGTTCAGTTCACCCTGGCATTGCTGTCGCTGCTGCTGGAGGCTTCCTCCTTCACCCACCACTTTCCAGGCTTAAAAGAAAAGAAAACGAAGAAGAAAAACAGCAAAAATAAAAAGAAGAAAAAAAAGAAAAAGAAACACTAATGGACGAGACCCGGGCTCAGTATCCCACACCCCACTCCCACACCCTGCTGTTGACTTGAAATGAATTTATTACTAGTGGGTTGTAATTTAAAAGTAGAGAAATTGGTGAAACGGCACCTAGAGTCCTGTGTACAATTTTTGTTCTTGTATTTTAGTAAGGATATACTGGCATTGGAGGCAGTTCTGAAAAGATACACTGTACTGATTCCTGGTATAAAGGGGTTGACTGACCAAGAAAGGCTTTTATTCAATAGAGTTTAGAAGATTAAGAATGATCTTATTGAAACATACAATTTTTGGGAGAAACTTGACAGGGTAGATACTGAGAAGGTTTTTCCATGAGTGGGGAAATCTCAAACTAGGGAACATAGTCACAGTATCTACAAAATGGTCAACTGAGTCTCTTACCACTCTTACCAACACATTTCCTAGTGAAAGGTAAGAAGGCAGTGGTGAGCACTCAATATCAGAGCAGTTCCTGCCTTTTAATAAGCCCCGTTTATTGCCTTTCAGTATTCTCCTCTGGATTTCAATGATGATTTTTAGAAAGCCGTGGAATTTGTACATGCACCTTAAATTCAATGAATTTAAGGTTAAAATACCATTGAGATGTATTCTCATAAATATTCACATCATAACCTGCTTCTCTGATGGATAGTTTAGAGCAGCTTTGAAGCGATTCCCAATTCTGACTAATATCATGGATAGAGAACACTCACAGAATAAAATTAGCCTCGCCTTTTACTTTTCAGATGCTGACAGATCTACTGAGCACGTTTAGTGGTTTATAAATAACATTTTCTTTTGAAATCAATTGTGAAAAAAACAAAATAGCTTTGGCCAAAAAAGGTGCTGTTTTGCTGGTAAGCAATGTGATGTTTGGGATTTCCAAAGAATTGGAACTGTAATAGTCTCCTCTTGACCCTATCAGGGCACATATTTGCTTTGATTCTAATCCCTCCCAATTTAATAATTCCTTTAGAACATTTTTCTGCACCTAACAGAATACAGATGTTACAATCATAGAACATCCTGTCTAATCCTATAATCTTCACCCTTACCTCAAACATCATGTGCATGGAGTTCATGAGTTCGTACATCACCAAGATAAAGAATATTTATTCAATTTCCTTCACATTTCGTGCCTTTTGTATAAGTCCTGAAACAAAATCCTCTCAGTCCACATTCTATTTTAGGTCTTAATCCTCATTTTGCTCTATTTTTGTGGTGTGTGATGGCTTTAGAGAAATCATAATACTAGATAATAGACATAATACTAGAGAAATCATAAAATGATATGCTGGTTGTCACTGGGCATAAATAGTACCATGCAGGCAGAGTGAAGAACGTAGTCAGAAACACACGGAGTGCTAGACAGAATACTGATGTCTAGTCATGTGAATGTTAGAAACACGCATAGAAGCATGGACAGTCTCCTGACTTTCATTTTCGCAATGGAATTTTATGGAACAGTCTTTCAATCATGTAATGGATTACAGCCTGTCATATCTTTGAATACTATATGTAGTAGTATTTAGTCTTAATATGTAATAAATTACTTCATAAAGAATCTTAGGCCTGAAGACAGTTTTTGACCTTGCTATCCCTTCAACTGAATACAAACTCATGGACATGCGTATGAAATTGCACCACAAAATAAAACATTCACTTTAATTTATTATACTAATTTCTCTGATCAGGCTGTGACCCAAGGTTAATACTCACTTGAGCCTCTGCATCACCAAATACTTAGTAACTATGTCTGATCTAAATGGTAGGGTAGGATATGGAAACTCCTAGTTTGGGAGACCCTTCAAATGCTTTAACATTGGCTTTATTTGCAACAGATGGGAACCATGTTTTCACCAGGACAATTGGTAACTGACAACAGGCTGAAGGCAAAGCATTTTGTTCAGGCCTTGGCCTGATTTGCAGACTTGTTATCGGGTTTTCATTGAAATGATTGTGGGTATACAGTGGAATGGACAGGATTTTCATCATCATGGTTTTTATTAGAATGGAATAACTGGATAGCTATAACAATAAAACTAGCTAGCTAAATATATAATATAAAATTTATGTCGTATATATACAACACATCACAATTTTTGAAGAAAATGTGACTTAATTGTTTGGTAGTACAGAACTCAAGCATATTTCTGAGAAAAGATATGTTGTTGATGTTTGTCATCTTGCACTTGTCAAGACAACTCATAAGAACACCATTCAAACAGAAAACCAAAACTATATAGCATAAGAGAAGAGTGCTGATTGGTTGGCAAGCGGAAGCTGATTGGTATAGGTGTTGTCATGGAGAATACAATAGGTAATGACAATTGACAATCAACTGCCAGGCTTTGTTTAAATTTTGATCAGGCAGGTTGTCTCCAATTTATCAGGGTATTTTCCCAAGAAATGACCCAGTCAATGGTTATCACCTATTTTATTCAATTGACACAGGTGCAGTTCATGTACGTGTTATTTCTGTCTGCAAAGAACAGGGTCCTGTATAGATTATATGTAGTTCTCAGTATAGACAAGTGTACCAAATTGCATATCCAACTGAAATTTGAAAATATTTCAAAATTGAAAAGTTTTATCAAAAACATGGTTTGCTACAAATAACTGTTCTATTCAAACTTTTCTGTTAAATTGCAGTGCCAGCTATTGTATATTAAACTAGTGTAATTTTAAACTTTTCTTTAATTAGCTATGCTTGTTCTTCTCAAATAGAATAACTCTCATGCTACCACTGCAGACAAACTGTCTTCATTTACTTAATCCAGTTTGTAGAGTGGTAATTTTACATAAATTATGTAGGCATGTGCTGTTCCTCCTTGATGCTTCTTCCAATTATACAATAGGAGTTGCATTACTTTTTCCTTCTTATTTTCAGCCAGATTGCATGGTTTGATATTTATTGAATTACTTATAGCACTGCGCTTCAGCTTTCAATACCGTGAAGAAATGAACTATCTTCACTGTTTTGCTACTAAACTTCACACATTGCAAATTACAGATGTTATTTGTCAATGGTGCTGATTATGTAGAGAGCACATTTGACTGATATAAATCTTTATACTAGAAAGTTTAGAAATTTTAGGATAAGATTGACAGAATGATTCCTGTTTCTAAATTATGGATGTAATCCATTGAGACTTATCCCAACAGTCCAAGAAGATTGTTGGAAGTGAGTATGTATTTGACTTTTGAGGCACAGTTTTTGAACCATGAAACTAAGTTTTGGAAGTATGGTTCATCTGTTCCCTGTAGGGCATGCATTTGGTTTGTATCAGAATATGTATGGGAATTTTGATAATCTGAAGCCAATTTTGCCTCAGCTGTCCATGTATTTCATAGGAACGTGAGCAGATCAAAGGCTGGAGAATTGAGATTTATCTGAGATTTAAACTTGGAGCTCAGCTCTGATCTCCTGTGCAAGCCTTGTCATATTTTACACTAATTTATCAGTCAGATATTGCTCCTGGCATGAAAGACTGTTACAAGAGTGGAAAACAATCATACATGCAGCTGGAGAACAGGTGGTGCCAACATAATATTTTTTTCTATTTTATGCTTTACACTGACATTGGACACTTTTTACAAGAAGGCTATTCAGGGTAGCACTATACTTAACCTTACACTATACGCCATGTGATGTTCTTCTGAGATCCACTGTGCTTTTGAAAAAGAGCATGGGAGTTCTTCTAGTGCTCTGGCCAATATTTATGTCTCAGTTAAAGCCAGATTAAACAACACACCTGATCATTTGTCTCATTGCTGTTTGTTGATTCTTGTTGTGCATAAACTGATAATTGAATTTGACCAGGAACAAAACTGGCTATATTCCAAATATAATTAATTTATTATATCAAGTATGTTGAGTCCCAAGATCTGAAAGCTGGCATATAAATACAATTCCTTTCATTTTTTGGAAGAATGGAAATTTAATTACTGTTTTGTTGATGCAATGAAAATCTACTCAATTGGCTATTGTTGCAGTAGTTTGGCATAAAATCACTAAATAATTTTAATCTAACTTTAACTAGTGAGCACTGCTAATACTTGTCAATCTCTAAGGAGATTTCCACATTTTTAACTTATTACTCCATCATTAAATTTGTCACAAATTAAGCCTTTCCAACTGAGTACCAGGTTCATTCAGTGCTGGCACTTGCCTGTCTAAGTCAGAGGTTTTTGGTTCAACTGCCCATCATGACTTGAGCATTTAATCTAGGCTGACATTTTAATGCATTATTATGGCAGCACTACAATGGAGGGCCATTTTTCAGTTGATATATTTAACTGAAGCTCTGTCTGCTTCTTCAGGTGGACATATGGTTCTTCCTTTCTCGCAGGGGTTGTTAAATGTTGCATTAATTTCAAGCCCAATGCTATCCAGTGAGATTGTTTTTAAAGAATTATGCTAGAACTCATAACTTCACACTGTGTTTCATACAGCAACAAAAGTAGCCTTCTTATTTTATATAATAAACACGTTTCCCCCAATAACTTTGGACATTTTAAAATGTTTCTCTTATCCAGTTTATTTCTATAACTGAGCATTGTTTGGGGACTTTATTTGTTTCCTCTAATTTCTTCTAGACTTGATCAAAAGCCTACAGTTTAATTATCTGGTTTTGGTTCGGTGCCTGAAGTATGAAAGAATTGAACATGGACAGTTCAAAGAAATCATACTACCATATCCCATTGTTGCTGTGCATATGTCACACATGCTCTTTCAGGTGTTGTCCTAA
The DNA here is from genome assembly GCF_021869965.1 of Rhincodon typus. Taxonomy (NCBI): domain Eukaryota; kingdom Metazoa; phylum Chordata; class Chondrichthyes; order Orectolobiformes; family Rhincodontidae; genus Rhincodon; species Rhincodon typus. The sequence goes on along the minus strand of NC_063333.1, from coordinate 102,930,421 downwards.
ATCTCAGGCCATCCATAATCCTAGTTTATCAACTCCTTCGTAATGAAGTTGTGGTTGTACTGCATTTGTTAGGAGGGTTGTACTGAGCTTAAGAATATTAGTTATATTTGCATTGCTTCATATTGTCAAGCAGGAGTATATATTTTCCTATTTATTTTATCTAATCTATATATGTGCATTTATACATATCTGTATAAACCCTCCAAAACATTTGGTTAGATGACAGTGATAATATTAATGAATGTTAATTATTTGTATTTTCCAAATAAATGCTCAGCTAGGTTGTGAGTTGATCTCAGCAAGTATAGCACTTATAAATTAATAGTCTACTTTGTTACAAGCAGGAGATGGAACTCTGACATTTTTATCAAGGAGTAAACTCTTATAACTTATCTTTATGACTATTTGATTTAGTTTGGTTAAAATGAAGGCGTATCTTCAATACTAGAAGCATATCTCATACTATGAGTGAACACGCTGCATCTCCAATTTGTGTTAGAAGTCACAATTTTACAACAATGGCTACTTCATTGGCTCTGTTAAATTCTGATCCAGAGGTTGTCAAAAACTAATGCCTATTTCTCTCATTAAGAGTTGAAAATGAGAATACTGAAAGACTAACGTAGTCTAATACACTGCAAAATTGTCCCTCAATTCTCAAAGGCCTTTTCAACATGGTGAAATCATGGTGTTTCCTCTGTGTTGTTGCTTTCCTTTTGCCAAATATTGTAAACAGTCTTTGTTGATTTTCTTACAACTCTCAAAGCCTGCAGGCACTAACTTAAGAGTATCAGCTCTAATTATGTACATAGTGGAACACTAAGCCAGCAGATGATCATGCATCACACTAGTATGCGTAATTAGAGTGGAACCTAAGAAAGGTGGAAATTTGGAAAGATTTACAGTACTAAAGGAGTGTTTATGCTGGCCAAAAAGTGTAATTATACCTTTCAGTTTTAGGTTATGACAACACAAGCTCATGTCCAAGCACTTTAGATGTAATGAGGATTTTTGGCTCAACCAGACTTTCAGACAGTGATCTCCCACTACCAGTACCCTCCAGGTAAAAGAAAGGTACTCCTCCACTTATGTCTAATCATTAGACTTTACATAAATGTCCCCTGGTTATTGACCTTTCTGTTAATAGAAATCTGACCCTCCTTTTTACTTTATCCAGGTCACTCATAATTTTATGCAATTAAATCTCCCCCCAGCCTCTTCCGTTCCAAAGCAAATAACCCAAGATGATCCATAGTTAAAATAGTTCTTTACCTAAAATTCTCTATTCCTGGCAATATCCTTGTAAATCTCCTTTGTATTCTCTCTCAAGTGATCTCATGATTTCTATAATGCAATGATCAGAACTGTATTTGCTATCTAACTAGTGTTTATACAGTTAAGAATAGCCTCCTTTTCTTATATTCCAGACTCTCACTAATAAACAAAATATCTGCCTTCTTGTCCACCTTTCCTATCTTCCATGCGACCTTCTGTTATCTGAGGACATGCATTTCGGGTTCTTCTGAGACTTAAAACTTTAAATGCAATTGTTCGAAATTTAAAGGATTCACAAAATTAATTCTATTATGTTTCATTCAAAGATTGAAATTCTACACTGGGGAAGGTAATCAATTGTTAAAACTTTGGATGCACAATTCAGATTGTACATCAGACATGCATAACATTCTTAAGTTATGAAGCCATCAAGATTGTAGGCTGTTTTCTGAAAATCTTGCTGTTCATTTCCTAGAACGAATACCTGAGGGCAAACAATATTTTGAATTCATTAGCGATAAGTAATATGTGTGAATGGCTTAAATACCCAAATGAGAAAAACTTCTGTTTCTAATTTCATTCTAGGAAACCCATTTTCCAATATTTTTGAAACATAGCCTATGCACTCATTAAAGAATTTTATGTATTCATTTAATAATTAATGAATAATCTATCTTCTAATTATAGGGCAGATATATAAATTCTTGACTTCTGAATATAAATGTAAAATTAAGACCTTAGAACTACATTCCCTGGATGTTTTTTGTAACAATTTTAACTTCTCCATAACTTTTGAAAAATAAAGCATGAAACATGTATATTCAGTCAACATGTACAGATGAAATAAAATTGATATGTGTCTACTTTATTATTAACTATGCTGTCAGGAATTCTGTTTTATAGTTGTTACTGATTTTATAGTGTAATGCAACAATGCGAAAACACAGCATTTCGATTCATGTTAATTGTGCCAGTAGTAATGGCTGGACATTGAAAATGTCTTTCCATGTTTTTGATCATACCATACAACTATTGTTTTCAATGAATATAACAAAACAGTTGCTTTTTGATCTGAAAGAAAACTATTCCAAAATGAATATAAATCCAGTTATCTTTGGAAAGAAAAAGTGTAAGGCAAAGCATCAACACTGTTTTTAACATTAATACTCTAAACACAATGGGAGCTGAGTGACAGCAGCAATGTAAATTGCATCTCATCTGTTGTAGTTTGGTTAAAACTTCTAATTGCTAGTTACCTCAAAATTTGCAACGCAATCTAAAAGACTTCTGATCAGAAACATTAACATGCTAAAAAGAAGCATGCACCATGTTGTTTACATTTATTCTCCAAAATCTAAATTTGATATTTTCAGTATAGATGAGAAGACTGATGCTCCAGGACAATAGAATCTATTGTTAACCCCTAACACTGCTGCTTGGGAGACTGGAACCTCTAAAAAACTAGTATTCTGCAATATTGGTACTTCTGTTCCCTTGGTATCTTGTAGCCCTGGGAAGCGGGCATCCTGTGAAACTGGTGCCTGGCGGAAGTGATATTTGGGAAACTGGTGTCCTGAGGAAACAAATACTTCTATAAACATAGATTTTCAAACCAGGGAACTTAGATTCTTGACAGTTCTCAAGTTAGCCAAACGACAAAAAAACTAAAGGAAAGGATAATAGTAATGGAATTGTGCACGGAGTTGGACTATTTAATCAATATGTTCAAAGAGCCAGCGGAGGTATGAATCTCTGATTTGTTCCATATTTCATGGCCACAATCCTTTTATAACTTGAGTGCCAAGTGACTCAACTTGTCTTTTACCATCTTCAAATGAAGACTAGTTCAATGGGATATGTTCATGAATGCTGTTCTCCTTCAATGTAAAACAAAATGCAGGGATAAATATTAAAGACTTGTTTTCTTAAAGTAATGCGTGTGAACTCAGAGTGTATGATCACTTGGTTAAGACTAAATAATATAGTATTTCGGAAATTATAAAAATTGTCACTCTCAAACTGTGAATGAAAGCTAGGTGTAGCAAACATTGCAGCATTTCTTTATTGCCAGCACTTGTTCGAGGATGACACTGTACATGGGCATAGTTTTTAAAAATCATATATGAAAATAATATATATTTTAATAGACTAAACACCACATTAGATGTTTTAGTTTTAGACAAAATGCCTTAATAATACACATTAATTTCTACCCTTGGGCATTGACTTTTCCATTTGTAACATTACCTTCACCTTGTTATTATGTTATTTTATTTAACTTGAGCAAGAAGATAAAAGCAAAGTAAGAATTTTAGGTAGACTAAGAAAATTAACAATGTCTGTACAATGTACAGTGCACTTTTGTAAGAACAGTATAAGAACAATTTTGCCATTTTATCCAAGTGTCTTACTGTACTGTGAATTATACTTTGATTTCTGTGAAAGAATGAATTCCTTGCTTTAAACAAGGAGGAAATCCAGATTCCTGCTGAGCAGTTAAGGTTAGCTTCATAAGAAAATACAGTCAAGTCATTTGTAAAACAAAAAACACAATTGTGCTTTACTGTGTGAGTAGGAAATATTTTTTATAGATTCAAATTATTACTACATTCTGTTTCCTGAATCAAGTTTAAATCTAGGCCTCATCATAATAGTTTTCATTATGCACAACACTAGGGGGTTGTGTCACTCATAAACATTGGGAAAATAAATTTGGCCTGTATGTCAAGCAATATCTGAGAATTTACTGTTTTTTTTAAATTGTGGCTACAAGCTCCCACAGTGAGTTTTGACAGCGGCCACCAGATATAGTGCTACTTAAATTAAAAGCAATCCCAAGTATTTAAGGATGTGGCACATGCCCTCACTGCATTTTTCAAGAGATGACTTTCTGTATACATACATCTTATATATGTTCAATATGCTTTGCATCACTTTTTGTTAATCTTCAAAAGAGTATTAGAAACTGTGTATTGGGCATCTATGTCACATATTAAGGGGTGTGTGTGTGTGTGTGTGTGTGTGTGTGTGTGTGTGTGTAGATTGCTACAAGACCAGCATCTATTGCCCATCCCAAGTTATACTTGAGAATGTAATAGTTAGCCACCTTCTAGAAGCTTTGCAGTCCATGTGGATGATATGTGCCATAGTGGTTCCAGGATTTTGACCCATCACTGATAAAGAAGTGCAAATTATGTCTGAGTTATGAGTTTGGATGAAAAGGGGGTGAATCTGAAGGTGTTGGTTTTCTGTGTACCTGCTGCCCTTATTTATTGAGGTCATGAAGGTAATGGACTTGGGAAGCACAGCTGACCAAGCTATGGTGACTTGCTCCAGTGCATCCCGTAGTTAGCACACACTGCAATTGATGTAGGGGGAAATGGAACATCAATTACATTTTTGCCAACCATAGGTTGCCAAATATTCTTTAAAACAGGTAAAACTTCAGGGGAGACAGTGAAGTAGAGGTAAGGTCAAGGGACAAATCATTCAGGGGCCCAAGCTAATACTGTCTTGGCATGTGTTCCTGCCCTACCATAACAATTGGTCAAATTTAAATTCAACTGCTAAATCTGGAATATAAAGCTGATCATAACAACGGTGACTATGGCAATTATCATAATCTTCTGTAAAAGCCCATCTGGTTCCTTGGTGTCTTTTAGAGAAAGAAATCAGCCATCCTTACCTGGTCTGACTTCACATCCACAGCAATGTGGTTGACTCTGGACTGCCTTCTGAAATAGCCTAGCAAGCCTAAATATGATTGAACCTCAAGAAAAGGATTAAATCAATGCATTCACTTCCAGTTTGCAACTTAGCTTGATCGATATGTCTAAATATGGCCCATTAATGGGCTTAGGAATCATGATGCTTAGTTACAGCTGTTGAAAGTAATTTAGACCATTCACACATATTTACACGATGTTGAATGTTAAATGCAATTCTCAATGGCTGCTTGCTCAGTAGGGTGTTCCATTTTTATTCAAAGCTACACCAATGAAAGTTGAACTGTAAGCCAGCGTTCACCTCATAAAGTAGAGATATGTTCTGGCTAGAGCAGATCATTCACCTAAGAACTACTTTAAAAGCAGGCAGAAGCCCAGAGCAAAATGTTGTAGCAAGCCAGACAGGTGGATGTTAGCTTTCCTAATACAGTGTTCAGGCCATTGTCAAGATATTGAAAGGAGTAGATTGAGCCAGTCAAAATCCTGGAAATCTCTCCTTAATGGCATTGTGGGGCAACTTATAGCTAAAGGATCACAGAGGATCAAGAAGGCAGCCCACCACCACCATCTCAAGGGCATCAATGGATGGGCAATACATGCTGGCCCAGACAATGATGCCCACATCCCATTAATTCATTTGAAGGAAGTCTACTTACCAAGGAACCAAGAAGCCCTCCAGTCAGACACAATGAAGACAGTAAGAATTGATAGTTATAGAGGTTAATGTCAGGGATCTGGCCCTATTATCCTGAACGGATTACTGAATGAAGTTCAATGACCTCACACAAATGGTCAACATCAGTGAATACATCTTCAGGTGCTAAATGCCAATAAACTGCATCACCAATCTCACACATTGCTCATGACTGCAACTATGACATCAATAATCTGGAACAATCAGGACTCGTGCCTAACATTCAGATGTCCCAGTTCACCCTCACACGCCTAAGAAAACTGCAAGGCACATACAAATGATTGATTCACTGTTGTAAAAACTGAAGATCACATTGACCTTAACAGCTGCTGACAGGGCCATCCTCATTCTCCTCTGAGGCTGTAGGTACGGTTTGAGAAGGTGTACATTTCTTAGATGAAATACAGTCACTGCAGATACTGGTCCTGGTTTCCTGAAGACTGTAGGTGTGTAAAACCACTTGCTGTAAACGTTTATTCTTCATGTGATGCTGCAGATTAAGAAGAACACAGTTTTAGGCTGCATAACTGTGAGTAGGTGATGAATGCCAAGATTGATCAAAATACAAAACTCTAAAGGTCTGGCACCACCCTCTTCTCACTGTCTCAATCAATTCATCCAGAGACAATGCTTTCACTAACTCTGCAGCTACAGTCAAAAGTCAATTGTCAAAAGCACCATATGTGGAAAGTTGACTTTAACTTGTTCTGGTGAGCACCCTCATGCAGCTGAATGTATACCCAGCTGTCTGTTTTAAGGCAGGTTATCACCAGGGTAACTAACATCAAAAATACCATGTCAGGCATCAAAACAACTCAATATTAACATCACTGTTTGCTTGCTCCATATACTTACAGTGAAAATGTAGGATGCCTCCTCTTCTTCTGCCACATTGTAAAGAGCAGATGCTGGAAGTGGTTGGTGGAGTACCTGCCATATTTTTTTCCTCTGGACCAGCTTGAGTTTGTCTCTCACTACCAGCACCGTAAACCCCAATTTTATCTCCAAGGTTCTGAAATATCATAAGATGCAACATGTGAATACTATGGGTTTAAAGAATATATCATGTATAAGTTTGCAAAAAAAACCAGTATTGACAAAAGAGTCACTAATTCAGATGTTTGCTCACTTTTGGCATCTGTGAAGAAAACAACAATCTTTTTAAAAACGTCCCCTTGACAAGTAAAGATTTACATTTCTGAGATACACTGCAGTAAATGAAATGATGAATCTGTATCATAAGATGGTAGGGTATCAGAGCAGAATTAGTCCATTCAGTCCAGTGAATTTGCTTCACCATTCAATTATGACTGATATGCTTCTCATCCCCATTCTCCTGCCTTCTTCCCATAACCCTTGAACCCCTTGCCATTCAAGAATCTATCTATCTCTGTCTTAAATCACTCAATGACTTGGCTTCCACAGTCTTCTAGAGCAATAAATTCCATAGATTCACCCTCTGGCTGAAGAAATTCCTCTTCATCTCAGTTCTAAAGGGTTGTCCCTTCAATTTGAGGCTGTCCCTTCAGGTCTTGGTCTCTCTTTGTAGTGGAAACATCATCGTCATGTTCATTATATTTAGGCCTCTCAGTATTCTGTAAATTGCAATGAGATGACACCAGCCCCTCTCCGCAATCCTTCTAAACTCCACTGAGTACAGAACTTGAGTTCTCAACAACTCCTCATCCTATTACCAAGTTTGCAGATGACACAATAATAGTTGGAAAGGCAAGCACGGAGGATGGGACAAAAAGTTTACAGGATGATATCGACAGGTTAAGTGAGTGTGAAAAAAACTTGGTGAATGGAATATTAGGCAGGAAAACATGAAATCATACATTTTGGCAGGAAGACTAAAGGTGATGAATATTATTTACATAGAGAAAAATTGCAGAATGCTGCAGCACAGAAAGAATAGGGAGACCTTGTGCAAAAATCACAAAAGCTAGCATACAAGTTAATCAAGTAATAGGGAAGACAATTAGAATGTTGAATTATGATTAATTTAATTTTATGTTTAAGAAGGAATAAGTTTAAAAATAAGGAAGTTGTGATAAAACTATACAGGGCACTAGTTTGATTACATCTAGAATACTGTGGGCAGTTTTCATCCCCAATCTCAGCTGGCTTTGAAGATGAACCAGAGAAGGTTCACAAGATTGATTCTAGATATGGAAGAATTTTCTTCAAGCAAAAGTTGAATAGGTTGGGCCTGAACTCATTGGAGTTTAGCAGAATGAGAAGCAACCTTTATTGATACATTTAAGATTCTTAGTGAACTTGACAGGGTAGAAGCAGAAAGATCATTTCCCCATGTGGGAGAGTTTAGGACTGAGGGCATAATCAGAGTAAGGGATCTCCCAGTTAGGAAGAATTTCTTTTCCCAGAGGATAGTGAATCTTTTGAATTTTTACCACAGAGGGCTATAGAGGCTGGATTGTTAAGTAAATTCAAGTCTGAGATGGGCAACATTTTCATCAGTAATGATCTCAAAGTTTATGAGGAAAAGGCAGAAAAGTTGATTTGAGGATTATCAGATCAACTATGATCTCATTGATTAGCAAAGCAGATTCAATGGGCCAAATGGCCTACTTCTGCTATGGTCTAATAATTAGAGATCTTCGCTTTTATTCATTTTAGTGTATTTATAATATACAACTTTTATCTTTCTTTTCTTCTTTATCTTGTGATAAATAATCACCAAGGGAAATGAAAAGTTATTTAGATTTGTTTGAAGAAATATTATATGTTTATTGCCTTATAAAGGGACAAAAGATATCCTAGATCTTCCAAGTTTTAGGCATTTTGCTATTGTGTACATTTCAAGGTTATTGATGTAGCTTCCTTTGTGACAGTACACATGATGATTAATGGCAGTGTCCACAACTTAATCATCTCAGCTCCCATCTTAGTTTCCATCATGGTTAATTAAATGAAGGTCACTGTCACCTTATACACTAAAGCTCCTTAACATAATACATCACTTATGCAGTTTAATAAAAAATAATACAACGAAGGGGAGCATGTAATAGGAAATTTAATTTAAAAAGCAAATATCGACATAAATTCAAATGTAGTAAATAGCTCTTTAACAATAGAACAACTAAAAAGTGGAACTTCAGTCTCACATCTTCCAAGTCTAAAAAGTTAAAATGTATGGTTTGACTACAACATACCTTTTGTCTTCAATGAAGAGTTTATTTTTATGTTTCAATTCAGATACCAGAGGAAGCATCAAGAAATGATGGTCAACATAGATGACCAAGGAAGGATTTGACCCAATCTCTCAGAAGCACAACTCTGTTGAAGAATCACAGAATTGCAGGCACTGAAAAGCTTATCCTCTGGACTCCATTATTCACTCAGCTACAGGAGTAAACAAAGAAAGAGTAGTGCCAAAATTGGAACAGAAGAAAAGAATGCCAAAATATTCAACCGCATTTGTGAGAAAAGCGCAATGGATTCTAATTGGATTGAGCTGCAGTATTTTCTGGCAATATTAATTTGGACAAGCGCGTAGATTTAGATGCAAGTAGCAGTTAAAATTCAACAAAAATTTGACTGTGCCAGGATGCCAAAAGCAACCTGCCACGGTGCTTATCTTGGATGTGTTGGATGGTTGCAGTGATCCCCTGAGGTGAAGAAGATTTAGCATTTATTAATTGCACAATGACACAGGATATGTGGTGCAATGAGAAGCCATTCAGCCTCAGTTGTTCTTGCCAGAATTTATGCTGCACTCAAGTCTTGAAGCAATATTTTAACTCAATTTGAAATTTAACAGGATGTCTAAGGTTTCCTTGAGTACATCAGTGAAAGCAAGGAGCGAACACAACAGAAGCTGAGAGGTTGAATCAAACACATGAAAATTCGACAGTCATTACACAGTACTCACAGTTCTTTAACATGTCAGAACAACAGAAGTCTCAGGAGGCTCAGGTTGTTGTATCGAGCCATGACAGACATTAGCAGCATTCTAGAGAAAGGTGTGCTCCCTGCTGGACCTGGTAGTCACACATTACTTGTAGCTATCAAAATCATCACCAACCTCAACCTTTTTTTTGTCTCTGAAGTCTTTCAGGCTTCCAGAATCTGCCAGTCAGTGATCAGGATAAGACAGGTTATTTTCAAAGGCTTTCATCCTGTAGCAGTCCAAACTCCTTGGGCTGTTTGCCCTCACAAACAGACTAAGGAGGTTGCTGCAAGTGATAGCTTCTTCAAAACTGACAAATGGAGCCCAATATGGCCACCAAGTGCATCACTGAATGAGCGTGGCATGCTGAAGTATGCACTTCATACTTATGTTTTCTCAAGTAACTTAGGAACTTAAAAGTGAGTCATAAAGTACTGAAAGATTCAGTGGACATCTATTACAGCTCCTGAAGTCTATGTATATTACAGTCACAGGCATTTCCTTGCCTTGGATAACAATAAGCAATTTGTTTCTAAACTGTAACAGTATTCCCTCAGCAGCTCATGCTGCAAGTGGCACTAAAAAGATGGAGATTCAGGCCTTCATATTATTAAATTACATGCCATGAAATATTGATGGTCACATGAGGAAATATCTTAATGACATATAACATACCAGCAGTGAGACATAACACAGCAACCAAAATGGCCATGCGATGTTGAACAATACTGTATCACAGTAACATCTAGACCTGGAAAAGGAATGAAGTGTGGAGTACAGATTGTCCTTCGATTACAAAAAGCAGGAGAGAAAGGATGAATATGAGCAAGAGGAAATTAGTAACAGAATGTAACATCAGCTTTTCGCAAAGCTGCCAGAAATGCTCTGATTAAAACAAGGTTCACTCTGTATACACATGTCAGAACTATGCAACAACTATTGATCCTGGCACCTCCACTCGCTGTCTGTTGCCACCGATCAACAGAAATTTGAAAACAGCCGACTATATTTTGCACAACCCCTCATCAGTTCCCATCAGTTCCTGTCTTCACATTCAACACCAAACAAGTTTAAAAATCATCTTACTATCCAACAGCAAACTGAGTAATACCAGAAAGTCATGCAACTTAAAAAAAAACTTACATGATTCTACCAAAGAACGTAAAATAAACAGCATTGCACTGTCTTGTGAACTTATGTGCATACTCTGGTGCAACTTCAAAGCTTTTGTTTTACTACTGATGCAAGAGGTTTCAGCAGATGTCAAGGCACGCTCTTCAGATCACTGCTCTATCTGCTGAGATGCTAAATTCTCTGGGTTTTGGACCCTGTCAACTGTGCAAGGTCAAATGCAGCCCTCAGGACATAAAGCATTATATCAGATATAGACTGAGGAACTGAGAAATGAAAACACACTGCAGCATGTAAGTGCACTTACATTTCCCAACATTTGAGCATTAAATTGCTTCCTTCACTGAATCCAGGAGTCTGTTCTCCTGCTAGGCCATTCCATCTCTCATGCCTGCTCCACCATTCTAGAAAATGGCTGATCAAGTTCCTTTAAATCTATTTTCCTGCATTATCCTCATATCCCTTGATGTCATTAGTGTCTAGAAATCTTTTGATCTATATCTTGAACACAATATGTTCCATAAATTCTCTGGGGTAGAGAATTACAAAGAACTGAAATAGAACCAAAAGGATTGGAAAATCCATACCCAAGAAAACACACGCAGTGTTCCGAAATAAACTACCGCCCAATAGCTCTGCCTTTAATAATCATGAAGTGCTGCAAGAGGCTAGTCATGGCCCAGATCAACTCCAGTCTCCCAACCTGCCTCGATCCCCTACAGTTTGCCTACCGACATAACAGAGGATGCCATATCCCTAGATCCGCATTCATCCCTGGAACATCTGGACAACAAAGACACCTATGTCAGACTCCTACTCGTTGACTACAACTCCGCCTTCAACACCATTATTCCCTCCAGACTGATTTCAAAACTGTGTGACCTTGGTCTCGGCCTCGCCCTCTGCAACTGGATCCTCAGTTTTCTGACCCATAGGCTGCAATCAGTTAGGATAGGTAACTGCACCTCCTCCACAATAACACTCAACACTGGAACCCTCCAAGGATATGTCTTCAGCCCCCTACTCTACTCCCTGTACACCCACAACTCTGTTGCCAAATTAAGAATGAGCACCATCTACAAATTCACTGACAACAACACCACAGTGGGACAGATATCTAACAATTACGAGTTAAAATACAGCAGGGAGATAGAGGGCTTGGTGACGTTCCGCAATGAAAACAATCTGTCTCTCCAAGTCAGCAAAACTAAAGAACTGATCATCGACTTCAGAAAGAAAGAAGGAGAACACACCCCCAACTACATCAATGGAACTGAGGTTGAGAGAGTGAAGAACATCAAGTTCCTTGGAGTGATGATAACCAACGACCTGTCCTGGACTTCCCACATAAATGCGACAGTCAAGAAGGCACAACAACACTTCTTCATCCTCAGGCGGCTCAGGAAATTCGGCATTCCATAATGTCCCTCACCAACTTCTACAGGTGCACCATTGAAAGCAAACTGTCTGGGTGCATACCGGCCTGGAATGGCATCTGCACTGCCCAGGACCATAGGAAACTGCAGAAGTTGGTGTGCACAGTCCAGACCATCATGAAAGCCAACTTTCCATCCATGGACTCTATTTACATGGCTCGCTGCCGTGGAAAGGTGGTCAACATCATCAAAGACCCAATGCACCCTGGTAATGACCTCCTATGACCTCTTTCATCAAGCAGAATATACAGAAGCCTGAACACACACACTAGCAGGTTCAGGAACAGCTCCTTTCTGGCTGTTATCAGACTGTTGAATGGACTTTAGCCTCAAATAATGTAACCTGCAATGTAACCTGTATGCCACTAAGTCTTTTTGATCTGTACATCCTTTGCTTGCAATGATCTGCCTGTATTGCTCATGAACAAAGCTTTTCACTGTATTTTGGTACACATAGCAATAAAATCAATCAATCAAATCCCAATAGTTTTAGTAGTATCTGTAGGCATAAATAGATTTAACATTTCTAATTCAATATGACTTTGATTTGGAACTGAAGAGAAATTAGAAACATGATGAATTTTGTATGGTTGAAAAATGAGTGGATGGGGAGGGTCAAGTAGAACAGAAGGGTGTCATGGAACAAAAGTCAAAGGGAGTGATAATTTTTGTAATATAGAACAAAGCATGACTCCAGAATAAATGTTAATGGCAGGACAAAGGTATAAAATGAGAAACATGAAAACAAGATGCAGACTGGCACGTGGCAAAAATAAAAGTCAACATTCAGTATAGAGTTCATAAAATGAAGTTTTTAAACTCAATGTTGAGTCCCGAAGGCTATGAAGCCCTTAATCAGAAAATAGGTGCTGCTCCTCCAGCTGGTGTTGGACTTACTACAACATTGCAGCAGTCCAAGGACAGAAATGTATGCATAAGAGCAAGTTGGTGAATTAACTTGCCAAATAATCAAAATGTAAGGGTGATGCTTGCAGGCTGAGTGGAGTTGTTCTACACAGCAATCACCCAGTTTTCATTTAAGATGTTTTCTGTCGTTAAAGTGCAACAGTCAAAGGAGAGATCTCTTAAAGTTGCCACAGTTGTGAAGTTGACTGTTTCTGGCAGAAACATTGTTTTCAGACACTTGCCTTTACTTTTTTTCAAGCATTTTCTTTATGAAATTGTATTTCTTCAACTTCTTACTTTAGATGAACTAATGCCTGATTTATCATTTGTAATTTTACCTATACTACCCTACATAAACAGAATTTCCCTTGAGGATCACACTGTAGCAGTCCTACAAAGGGAAAGAAAATGAGTAGAGAAGGGGAAGGTCATTGTTTGGGCTTCATAGAAGTGATCCAGCAACCAACTCGCAGCCCAGTCATCAGATGGTGCAAAACCAATGGATTCATTCCAAGCTACTATAGGCTATTTCTAATATTTCCCAGTTCACTGCCTATAGATGCATGAGGTGGGTTTTGAAGTCTCTTTGTAAAGTAAGCTAATCTATCAAGCTCTGTTTGGATATTCAAACGTGTCCAGATGCCAAGGGACGATAAATGGACCTCATATAACATGCTTCTATGATTAGCATCAACCCGTAACAGTAGCACACCTTCAGCTTTCAGTTCTTTTATATTACAGAAGTTCACGCTCTCACAAATCTTTTAAGATTATAAACAAGTGTCTAACTGGAATGTGGGCAATATGAGGTACCTTCCACAGCCTTGGAGGAGGTGCACCGATGTCATTAGCCAACAGACAAGTAGAGAACAACAAAATGCATTCTGCCATCAGCATTAATTAAACTTTGATAAGGAGAAGCAGAAATAAGACCAAAAGCAACAGCTCCAAGAAGCAACAAAGGTTTTCAAATAGAATAATAATAATTCATATATCATTTAAACATGTCAATTAGATCAGCCTAACTCTACTAAATGCAAGGGAATGGAATTAAGTCAGGTTTATGCAACTTGCAATTAATTTAGCTAATCTTTTAAGCCTATGTGTCATTCTGGAGAATCTACACCATACGTCATTAAGGACCAATCTATCTTTCACAAAGTATTTTGCCTAAAACTGAACTTTGATGCAGTCTGACCAAAATTCTTTTGTGAATGGCCCTTACCACCAGTTTGCTCTAATTAGCAGAGATCTCGAGGGTTGGATAAAGTAAGCAACAATAGATTTATTGTATTGCTATAAACTATATACAAGGTCATGAGAACTTCTGTTATGCAGTTGCTCGTGTTAAAAGCCTTCCATGTCTCTGCATTGACTTCCTGAGGCTAACTGCGTGTGTCAGTGTGGCATCATCACTGTGAGCTCAGACCTTCACACTCACAGAATTGTAACCTTTCAGACCCATATACAACATCCCCACCAGACTTTTTAACAATTATTATATTGCTATTATTACATACATTGATATTTTTGTATTTATATATTGCCTTATCACATCCTCAGTCTCTGGCTTTAGTCAGATTGGAGGTTTTATGACTCTCCCAAATGTATTTTCTTCTGACTTGGATGAAAGGTAGTCACTTGGAGTACACAGTTCTTGACTTAGATAGTCTTTCTGAAAGTCTATGATTTTCTTTTCCTCTCGGATTTCAGTTTTAACATCCAGTTCATCTCACTGTATAACTGGTGGATGTCTCTAATGTATTGGAATAAGATGCCTTTTAATTCATCTTATACAACCTTCTGTGTGTAGTATGTAAGATATTTGTTGAGATTTATCACCCTGCATGACCCTAGCTTCTCTGTTTTAATCACTTGTATTTTGATTTTCCCATAACTGTGGTAAATTCATGGTACAATGTATTTTATTATAATTCTTGACTTGTTATATTCTCTAAGACTTCTCTTTATCTTGAGCTGTTCAGTAATCTAGAAATTCTAAATACCCTAGAAATTTAGAGTTTTGTGTTTTCTTCTGTGACAACACATTGAGTCAGCACACTATAAATTGAGCCCAATTATTCTTGGAGTCATACCAAATGTTATTTTTTTTCAAACGTACTGTACCTCAATTTACCAGATTTTCAGACCAGGTTTCTGTACTGAATTAGAATTATTATCTATTACAAGTAATTATGTTGTAGACACAGGTAACCAAATATAAACCATAAACAAATAGGGAAAATAGATTTTTGGTGGACTGCAAAATCACTTCAGTGATTTTTGTTTCCCAGTTCCAATGTTACAATTAACCTACTTTGACTGGCCAGACTTTGTTTTTCAATGCCTTCCTCTGGTTTGTAAGAGGTACAGAGTAACTGATTCACTTGTGAAATGTCTCTGATTTATCGGTTCAAAAGTCACAGCTCACAGCAACTGCTGGAGATAGGGTAACTGATTTTCTCCAGGTTTAAACTGAGTTTTTAACAGCAATGAACTAGCAGCTTCCAGGCTGGTAGAAGATCTGCACACTTTTTTACCCTCTCCCCCTTTTCCTCTGTAATGTTTTCTGAGCTCCAACCTGCATAGCCACCCAAGAATCAATCATACTGGTGTTCATGAGCAAAAGGTCTCTGTCATTGATAACTGTCATTAGTACTCAAACCGATCAAATTCTTGTTACCAATTCTTGCTGCATTAGAACATACCTTTGGTTTCAGATCACTTGCAGTCTGAATTTGGCAATTACTGCTGGTTCAAATTGTTGTTTACAATGCCTCCATAGGTATCAGGTTACTTTGCTTTCAAAAGTGCAGCCACTCTTTTAAGCACTTTTTTTTTCTAAACCAGTTCTTTCTCTTTAATATCTCCTGTTTTTAAAAAACATAAATAAGAAGACATGATCCTTACACTTCCCATTAACAATTAACTGCCACTTTATAATGGAGTGGAGCTTAATTCATTTGCCTGAAAATGTTAATTCCTTTTCAAAAAGTGACTTGATAGTTTTGACTCCTTGTTCAGCTTCACCATTGTGTTGAGGATTTCTTGGCAAACTTATATGTTTGAATCTGTATCTTTTTGCAAATAACTTGAAATATGATTTTATCTGGAATTCCATGCAAAAATAGCTTGCAATACTCTGACGACTGTTTCTGTAATTGTAGCAGACAACTTTTTATCTCTAGCCATCTTGAAAAGTAACCAATGACAATCAAAAAAGGCAAATGGATAAATTGCCAAGTCTTCCCATGTCTGGCTGGAAAAGTAGTCAATCTCAATGGCTCTCTGTACAGGGTATTTCATACATTTGGCAATTAGAAATAATTCCTTTGAATTTCAGGGTCACCACACTGATGGCAGAGCCCTTTCTTTATAGTCATGCCCAAATGATTTCGATGTCCCTTCTCTAAGTTATCTTCTCTGTATGAAGTTGGAGTAACTACTTTCTTGTCCTAGGTTAATATCTCATCAGCAATAGTGAAGTGTTTTCTACATCTAAAATGTCTTTTCATGACAAGATGCTAAGCATTAATTTGACCAACTCTCTGTAGCATATTGACTGATTATGATGTATTCCTGGTCCTACACCTGTTCCAGTCAAAATTTATTTGAGTCTCTTCTGTCTTGTTGGCTGTTGTACACGACTCAGTTTCTTCAATATAATTAACATCTTGTCATGCAAGACTATCAACAATTGTTCCAGAAAGTGCCTGTGTTGTTTGCAGCTTACCTTATACATAAACTGTTTATAAGCAAGTCTCAACAATCTCAATCAAAATCGTTATAAGCTTGAAGATGTTCTTGCAAATTCCTTTTGTCAAGTATTGAAAGGAAATGCTTGTGGTCAGTCTCAATAACCAATGATCGACGAAAACGTTTCACAGTCCATGTAACTGAGAGAGTTTCTTTTTCCATGACAGCGTATTCTGTCTCTGTGCATGTGTCTGATGGTGTTTGAAATATATAATAAACTGGACTTTTGACAACTGTTTGGCTGTACCTGACAAAGTCCTACACTGAAGCCTGTATCTGAAGATCTTGCTGCTATTATAGTTAGTAATTTTTATAACGTGCCAAGACATCTGTAGAAATTAAGATATTCCTAGTCTTCTGAAGTGCCTATTCATAATAAAGTTTCCAACACCAGGCTTGAGCCTTTTTTAAGGAATTGTCCCAAAGGTTCAGTTACTGTTACTAAATGAGTGAAAATGTTGTGAATTGATTGAATATTCCAAGAAATCTTCGAAGATGTTGGACTGAATTTGGAATTGGAAACTTTGTACTGATTTTACTTAGTTTTGACAGTGTACCTTACGAAACAAATTGATGTTTTGGAGAATTCCCATTTCTCATTAAGTGTCAGGCCTTCTTCCTGCGAATGATTTAAAATTGTTCTTACTCTCAGATTGCATTCTTCAGCTGATATCCCATAAACTATACTGCCATCCATGTGATTCTATTAAGTCCTTGAAGTATATTCAACATTATTCTTTGAAAAATCTTTTGTGCTGACCCTTTCCGAAATGATGAATGTTTGAAGCAAAATCTTCCAAATAGTGTTACAAAAGTTGTTTGTTCATCCAACAAAATTTGCCAAAAGCTGCTATTCATATCAAATTTTGTGAATACTTTGGCCTTGGATAACTTTGCTGAACTTTCTTTGTTGAACAGGATAAAGGAGTGATTTCGCTTGAGTTAAGAACTCACTATTGCCTTATTTAGTGAAGTCCAGACAAATTCATATTGTACCATTAGATTTGGGAACTGGAACCTTGCCAGAATACCATTCTGTTTGGTTAGTGACTGGAGAAATGATTCCCATTCTCAACATCTTTTCCAGTTAACTCTCCAATTGCTTCAGTAATGGGTGTGGTATTTTTCTAGGCATAGACACTAGTACAAAGATGCGCAGGTTAGGTGGATTGGCCATGCTAAAAAACGATTTCCCCATAGTGTTCAAGGAAGTGCAGGGTGGGTGGGTTATCCATGGGAAATGGAGGGTTTGGGGACAGGGTGGGATGCTCGTTGGAGGGTTGGTACAGACTCAATGGGCCAAATGGTCTTTTTCTGCACTGTAGGGATTATATTCTATATAAAAGCACGCAGATTAAGCATCTTTTCTCAAGGTGATACTGTATAGTCTTCTGTCTTCCCAGACATTTAAACAGCTTTGTGTAGGCTTTTCCAACGTAACTCTTTATCTTCTGTCGATTTAGTTCTTCAGCTAGTAGATAAGGTCAAGTAAATATTTACAACTTATATCACTAATAGTTTGTAAGGTCCTTTTTGTGGTTTATGGTTTCTAAGGACTGCATTCTGCAGAAACATGGAAAAGGAAAGAAAGGCCCAAGAGAAGTTGATATTATTTGATCCAAAAGGTTAAATTTAAAGGAGTACATCATGGTAGGAGAGCTCAGTGCCACTTGATTTGCTCTTCCTGCTCTATTTAGGAAACTGAACACATTTCCAGTAACTAGGACATGTGTGTGTGCAGTAAGTGTCTCTGTCCCAAGTCACTGCTCCAGCTCCAAAACCCAGGCTTCCAGGAGCTACAATGTGGAGCATCTACGAAGCTGACAGTATTGTGGATAGAACATACACAGCAGGTGAAGAATCCACAGGCAGAACGAGAATGGGTGACTGACAGGTGGAGTATGAAGACAAGGCAGGAAGTGCACGAATACCCTGTGGTCATTCCTGTGAAAAACAGATATACTAATTTGGAGATAGCATTTCTGAAGAAGGGTCCAGACCCATAATGTCAGCTTTCCTGCTCCTCTGATGCTGCCTGGCCTGCTGTGTTCATCCAGCTCCACACCTTGTTATAATAATTTGGACACAGTTTAGGGGAATGGCCTCACAGAGGAAAGCAGCAACAACCAAATTCATGGCACTCATGGCACACGATTAGCTCTGCTACACAATAAGTGTGGAAATGCAATAGTAATAAGGGGTTTAATTGTAAGGGGAATGGATAGGAGTTTCTGTGGCTGAAAATGAGGCTCCAGAATGGTATGTTGCCTCGCTGGTGCTGGGGTCAAGGATGTCTCAGAATAGCTACAGGACATCCTGAGAGAGGAGAGAGATCAACCAGTGGTCATTGTACACATTGGTACCAATGACATAGGTTAAAAAAAAGGGATGATATTCTAAAAGCAATATATAGGGAGTTAGAGAGCAAGCTGAAAAGTGGGACTTCAAAGGTAATGGTTTCAGAATTATTGCCAGTGCCACATGATGGTCAGAATACAAATAACAAGGCATATTAGATGAACAAGTGGCTGAAGAGATGGTATAAAGACAGTAGGTTCAGATTCCTGGGGCATTGTTACTGTTTCAAGGGTCAGTAGGACTAGTACGAATTGAACAGGTTATAGTGGGGCAGGCTTGGGACTGATGCACTAGGCGGACAGTATTTGCTAGATGGTTGGAGAAGATTTGAAGTAAATTAGCACAAGGATGGAAACCTATGCAAGACGTTAGCGGAAGGGCAATGAAGGACAAGAACAAAAGACAGAAAGGAGAATAAGAGAAGTGATAGGCAGATGTATCTGTTGCGAAGTTGGGTAGAGTATTTGTGGATTGGAAGGCAGGAAGTTAGAATGACGTATATAAAATGCTAGTGGAAAAAGCAGTATGTGGTCCCTTTAAAAGATGATGTGTTTTTTTGATGCTTAGAGATTTAAACAAAACATCTGGAGGCAGCAGCTTGTGAGTTTGCACGTCGACAGAGAGTTCTTGAATTGAAACATTTGTATCAAAAAGCCATACAGCTAGCAGGCCAAGCAACAGTTTTGTTTTGTAATCAAGACAAATTTTGAATTTAGCCAATCAATTTGAATCAGGCATTTAGAGACTAAAAACCAATTAAATTTAAATCTGATGGTTTTGACAATAAAGGACCAATCCTATTATAAGAAATTAATATGTCTTCAAGGGTATAAAAGGAGAGGGCAGTTGGAAAATCAGGGGAGCGAACTGCCATCTACAAGAGTTAACAGTTCTTAGCTCTCAAGAGAGAATCACGAGCTCACACAGTCTTCTCAAAGTTTAAGTGAAAGCACCATCTAAATCAAAGGTAACTATGGTACAACTAGTTAATATTACTGACAGAAGAAATTGACAGAGAAGGTGTTCTTGGCAGAACATTCGATGAAGAAGGCAGAGAACACGCATAACCTGGCTGTGATTTTGAGAGACTAAATTCTTTATTTTATTTTATAGTAGTGGGACTTAAATTTATTGGAACAGCTTACCATTAGAATCTGGTTTCATTTGGGAATAGTTAGCCGTTAGAAGAGGTTTATTCGGTTTGTTAGTACATTAGTTAGTTTGTTCACTTTTAGAGTTAGATAAATAAATTGTTATTTGTTGATTGTAAAGTGAGTGTCAGGGGTTTATTTTAGCTAACCACTAGAAGTTGCCTGAAAGCAGGTTACACCACTTGTCACACTCCTTTTAACAGATTATAAGGAAAGGCAGTCATCTCTGAGTGTTTTGGTTTTAGTTATCGGTGGGGGGAGGCGGTCAATCTTCGCTTTAGAACAAATCAAAGGCCAAAATCAAAGAAGGCCACAGTAAGAAAAAAATGAGAATGGGACAAGGAACATTAAAAAGACAAGCTTTAAGACTTTGTGTATGAACGCATGGAGCATTCAAAATAAAGTAGATGAATTAAGATTAAGATGTAAATGGGTATGATATAGTTGGGATTATGGAGATATGGCTGCTGAAATAATGGGAACATAGGGTTTAGCGAGAGGGAGAAACTGGCATTGGTGGGGCCACTGTTACAACATTGTGCGCAGTTTTGGTCTCCTGAGAGGAGGCAGTATGTTCTTGCTATAGATGCAGTACATTGAAGGTTGACCAAATTGATTCCTCGAATGGCAAGACTGTTGTATGAGGAGTAATTATATTCACTGCAGTTTAGAAGAATTATGGAGCATCTCATAGAAATCCATAAAACTTTAACAGAACTAAACAAGATAGATGTTCCCGATGGTGGAGGAGTCCAGAACCAGGGGTCATAATTTAAGGCTAAGGGATAAATCTTTGTAGGGCTAAGATGAGGAGAAATTTCTTCACCCAGAGAGTGATGAGTCTGTGGAATTCACTACCACAGAAAGTGGTTGAGGCCAAAACATTACGTATTTTCAAAGAGACATCATTACAGCAAGTAGTGCTAATCACACACTTTCACACTTTAACCTTTTCGGACCCATATCCACCGCACTCTACACTCATCTTCCACTTTTGTATTCCAACCAAATTAAGATAAAAGCATTGCATGAATATTTTTGGTTAAATTTTGTACACATGCGCTAATGTTTTGTGATTTGTGCACTTGAACAAGGTAGGGCAACAGGGTGGCTCAGTGGTTAGCACTGCTGCCTCACAGCACCAGGGACCCGGGTTTGATTTCACCCTCGGGTGTTTGTGTAGAGTTTGCACATTCTCCTTGTGTCTGCATGGATTTCGTCCGGGTGCTCTGGTTTCATCCCACAGTCCAAAGATGCGCTGGGTTAGGTGGATTGGCCATGTTAAATGCCTTTGGTGCCCAGGGATGTGCAAGTTAGGTGAATTGGCCATGGGAAATGCAGGATTACAAGGATAGAATTGGGGGTAGGTCTGGTTGTGATGCTCTTCAGAGGGTCAGTGTGGATCTGATGGGCCGAATGGTCTACTTCCACACTGTAGGGATCCTATGATTCTCTGAACATTCAGAATTCCTTAGCTCCTCTGCAATTCCATGTTTTCCACATCAAGAAAATATAATGATTTAATATTCTTGAATAACCTTGAACTTCTCTGCAATGAACCTTATTTACTAGAGCTTTAGCCATTCACTGAATAAATTCATATCCCTTCATAACTTTCTGGCTCCATCCACATAACTTACCATACCTTCAAATTTCAGGGATGGAATTCATTTTAAATCTCTTTCTGAAGGGTGCAATTTCTAAAGAGACTGTGGTTGTGGCTCACCGAGCTGGTTCGTTATTCTGTAGATGTTTCATTGCCCTGCTGGGTAACATCATCAGTGCAGTCTCCCCAGCAGGGTACTGAAATGTTTGCAGAACAACAAACCATCTCGGCGAGCCAACCAACCACAAAATCTACAATCCAAGCTACAAATCTACTCTAAAACCTCTATAGAGACTTGTGGAGCATGCCACTTTTTATAAGGCACAATTGCAAACAACTGAACTTGTGCTATCTTGGTCTTACGCTGCTCACCTAACTTATTTGTAAGCTCTCTTTCTCCCCATTACTGACTAAGAGAGAAACAGATTTATGCCAGTTATCTCCACTAACCCCTTCTACTGCATCTGTCAGCTAAATTATTTGTGGTGCGTCACATCAAATCCTGCCTCTCCCCTGAGATCTTGCATTTTCTTCTACTAAGACCAATTCTGAGATCTGTAGGGTGGACATCAGATATTTTTCCAAAGGAAGCATTTCATTTGGTGAGGATGACTGTGATAAAGATACATCACATTGCTTAAGGATTGGGTGAGTGTCAATGATAAATGAATAAATGTAGAAGTGACAAAGTGCATAGGAAATGATGACTGGGAGCTGATTGCTGAAAGTTGAGTAATTGGAAGACATGATTTAATAGAACAAGTTTGGAAAAACAGCTTGAGGTTGGGATTGTTGTGGGGGTCATGGCCGAAATAATATGCAGGTTGATCAGAAAATGGACTCAATTTTCTTGATTTGGTCTGGTTATTGAGTTGCTATGTATTCAAATTTGGACATAATGCACCTGCTACTTATTTCTTCAGCCATTCTCAACCATACATTCTTGCTACAGTTCCATATGTTGGGAAATAATTAAAGTTAAGAAAGCTCCACAAAAGTATATGACTGTCAAAAAAGTATAATTGCCCTCCTTGTCCTTCTTAGCTTATCTGCAGCTTTGATATAATATGCCACACCATCCTCCTCTGATGCCTCTCCACTGTCATCTAACTGGGTGTGACTGTTCTCAAGTGGTTCCATTCTTATCTATTTAATCAGTCAGAGAACCATTTGCCATGGCCTGCCTCTCTGCTTCCATGTTATTATATCTGGGATCCCCTATGGGATCACTGACCTCTCCTTGATCTCTCTACAGACTGCCCTAGGGCAGCATCATCCAAAGGCACTCATGTCTTCATGTGTATGTGGTCAACTTCCAGCTGTAACTCACCATCACCCCTCTCAATTCCTGTATTGCTGCTGAATTTCCAAATTGCTTACCCAACATCCAATGTACAATCAGCAAAAAAATTCCTCCAATAAATATTGGGAAAACAGAAATCATTACTTTTTTGTTGCCATTCCAAACTCTCTTACCTCGCAACTGACTCCATACGTCTCCTTGGCAATTCTCTGAGATTACATGTGTTTGTAATATTGGTGTCACATTAAACCTCAAACTAAACTTCTGAATTCATTCTTGCCATCATTAAAACCAATTACTTTGACCTTCATAATTTTGTCCAAGTGCACCCTTCTCTTAGCTCATCTGCTGCTCAAATTTGCATCCTCCGTTATTCCAAAGCACTCCTGACCTGTTTCCCACATCCTCCTAAGTTCAAAGTTATTCAAAACTCTACTGCCCCTGTCTTAATTTGAAGAATTCCCTGTTACATTCTCACTCTGTGCCCTCTGACCTGCAATGGCTCCCAGACAGGCAATATCTTGATCTTGAAATTCTCATCGTTGATTTCAAGTTCTCCCATGACCTTGCCCCTCCCTTTCTCTGTAATCTCTCTCAGGACAACAACTCTCACGGTTATCTGCCCTTCACTAATTTTGGCCTGTTTCATATTCCAAATTACAATTAATCAACCATTTGTAGCTGTCCCTTCAGTTGTCCAGGCCACAAGCTCTAGAATATGTTCTTTACATCTTTCATCTACATCACTCTGTCTCTCTCTATCTCACTTTAACCTTACAGTGTAGATCTACTGTGATCAAAATTTTGATTATTTGATCTCATATATCCTTATGTGACTCATATCTTCCTTTATAATTTTTATGTGAATCACCTTGAAACGTTTTCATTACAGTAAAAGTGTGATATGTTGCTATTGAAATAATGTCACCAGTGCTTCGCCGTCCACCTCCTTTTGACTGTACTCACTAATATTTCCTGAGATTTCTTATTAAATCTTGATCCTGTCCTTTGTCTCCATCTATCCATCCCAATTATTCCTGACTGTTCCATTTATATTTCTATAGTTTCCTTTTAAATAGTCGCAATTCTATCATCCAGGTGCATTATTCACACTTTGTGCATCTTAGAGACATGAAACCTGACTGTCAAAGTCTACTGGTAGCTCAGTTAAATTGAAATCAAAGATTATGACACACTTTTTACTTCTGGTTTTACCCACATTGTCCTCTGGCCTGTCATTGCCCAAACTGAGGCAATGCAGCATTGACATCTATTTCATGCCTGCTTACTGACCTCAATCCCATAACTGCTGTGTTGTACATTGATTAAACTTCTTTTTAATTGCAAATATGGATGTGAAAATAGAGTTTTGCTGCATCTGGGCTTAAATGTTGGCCACCATGTGAGCGTATGCGAAGACTCCTGTGAAAAGGACACACAATTTGTTTTAATCATGATTTTGACCAGTACAAACTATCAATGTGACAATGATTGCACGAACCTGCAGCCAAAAAAAAACAAGAATTGTACTTCATACTTTGAGTAACTTTACTATCTCCTAAAAATGCTCAGGGAAGATAAATCAGAGGAGTCCATGCTTCATATCATAAAATAGTAACATGGTGGAGAGGTTCTGAACAATATTATATTTGGTACTCATAGTTTCCAAGACACTGGATGGTAAAGGCAAGAGAAAAAGGAAGGATTAAGAAGTTTTAAAATAGCTTGCAATCTGATTTTAGATATTAAATCATTGGACGTTAAAATTTTACATGATGGCTGTGCTGCTCTAACAATGATGAGAAATGAGTTGAGTCATTCCTGCCAATGACTTGAAGGTCTGTGTATATCAGACACTAGTGGCTTTATCCATTTCCATGTTAATTGAATCACTGACATAATGCTTTCGTTTTAGGATTTAAAAATAAATTTAATACACTATTGATTGAAATCTTGCTGCTGTGTATTGTTAAGCATTTACAGTTATATATTGTCAACAAGTTCCCTTTTTTTAAATCAAGTGAGGGGTCTAGCATTTTAAGTGCTGATTAACTCATCACCCTGACCAGGAGGAAGTTTGGTGCATTGTGCATCAATCAGCTTGTTAAAACCTGACTGGTGAGCTTTGGCAGAACTAGTACCTTTCAGAATCATTTTTGTGAAATCTCCTCACAAGCTTTTCTTTTCCCCCAGAGAGGCTTTAAGTAAGAAGGTGTACGCATGAATGTATAAATTTTAACTCTCTCGCTTCACAAGTTCATGTGGTCAGAAGGATTCACTATTCTTTCAAGATTTATTCTCTTCAGATTTGGAAGCTGGGTAGATCTTTGACCAAGAGGTTCACATCATCAGCCAGGCTCAATGAGGACTGCTGTTGGCTTAGTTCTGTCAGTGGTACGAGTAATTCCTGCTTGGAAGATTAAAAAAAAAAAATTCCTCTTGAACTTTGCCATTTCATCATCTGACATCAAATTTGAATCTGGTTTTAAACATTGTTCAGCTGACTGTGTTAGTGCCTAAGCAAATGCAGTTAAAGATTGATCAATGTGCTAGTTTATGTCACTTAATTTACTTCAGTGATGTTTATGACTAATTTTCAGTCTGGACAATCTTTCATACAGATTTCATGATGAGTTACGCAATGTTCAACCGCTTTTGAGATCTCTGGCCACCATACTGTTGGCTGAGCTCTGGTTTGATACTTGGTGATTTCTAAATGTCCGCAGTGTGTCCTTTCCAGAAAATCATCCCAAAGAGAAACTGGAAAACTAGTCTTCTGTCATATACTAGTAAGTTGTCTATGATTGTTACATATTGTCAGTGCTCAAAGCATATGTTCTCAGCTAACTTACTGGACTTTGACTTGTTCAACACAGGAGTTTGCACGTTCTCCCCAACTCAGCATAGGTTTCCACCAGGTGTTCCAGTTCCCTCCCACAGTCCAAAGATGTGCAGGTTAGGAGGATTGGCCATGCTAAATTGCCCAGTAGTGTCCAGGGGACGTGCAGGCTCAGTGTATTGGCGATGGGAAATGCAGGGTTACAGAGATAGGGTGAAAGTGTGTATCTGGGTGGGGTGCTGTCTGGAGGGTCGGTGCTGACTCAATAGGCTCACTTTCTGCGCTGTAGAGATTCTATGATTCTATGAATACCAGCAAATAGTAGCACATTTTCAGTCAGTCTTTTGTTCTTGTTGAATTTTTTAGTGCTAATGTTGGTTTGCTGACTACTGACTCTTTTTGACCACATTAAGTACATTTCTTACACCATCATGTTCAATCTCTACGGATTCTTTATTCTTTTGGGTTCTGCCATGAGTCTACAAAGCCTAATAAAATGTTCTATCTGTTCTACTTAACTGACTGTTACACAACTGTTTATTCTTAAGTGATTTGTTCCCATACTGTCTCGTCTTAACTGACTGTTACACAACTGTTTATTCTTAAGTGATTTGTTCCCATACTGTCTCGTCTTTGGGCAGACTTGCCGTTACCTGGCCTCTCATGACTTGTTCACTGTCCATTATAATTAGTTGCATTCCTTCTGCTCCTTCAATAAAGTTGAAATCAAAATGTACATGCGTTTTCAAGCAAGAAGTTTTGCTATTATGAATTAGATATATATTTGCTTCTATCTTACAACTCTTGCAGAGTTTTATACAGCAGACCTTTAATCTTGAGAACTGATCCCTACAGGCTATAACTTCGGTCTCTTTACCCATGGTAAATGCTCTGATAAGATGATGACACTCACATCTTTATCAAACTTAAAAGCAAGTTCATATCCATTGATATAAACAGTTTCTATCAAACCCAAGTTGTTGGAATACCAATTTCAGCTTGGAATGCATTGAGTCTTTTTCCTAATAGAGATAACATCTTTGTTTGAATAGCCATTTGACATATTTCTGCTCTGTGACTTTTGTCCTTCTCTTACAGGTCTTCTAGAGGATACTTAATCCCGTGTTCTCTTTGATCCATCTCTGAAATTAAATCTGCCAGCCCGTATTATTTCTCCTGTTTTGAAGAAGGATCACTGGACTCGAAATATCAAATCTGATTTCTCTCCACAAATGCTGCCAAACCTGTTGAGTTTTCTAGCAATTTATGATTTTGTTTTTGTTTTTCCTTTTTTTACCCTAACATTATTATTTATTCTCCTTCTTTTAAAGATTTTCAATTCTTAATACCTTTATGCATTTATTTTATGTATTTCTATTTTTAAATGTTTTTAATCTGGCAGCATACTGATGCTGTTTTACTTTCCTTCTTTTTAAGCTTTAAATTCTGTAATTTAGCAACACAATATCTTTATGCTGTTTACTGGGGTTTTCCCATTCTTTTGCCATCAAAATGGAAGCTTCCCTCCTTTGGTTGGAAAAAAACTGAAACTTTGCACTTTCCATAGACAAAATGGAAAGTTACCTATCTTTCATTGTCTAACAATCAATGTCAATCCCTTTCCATTATATTCCCAGCTAAAGCCTGGTGCCTGCCGCTGAAGTGTGGTTCTAAATTATAGATCTCCCATTCTTATTGTGGGCTTCTCATTCTCCTAATTATTTTCTTTCATTAGACTCTGACATTTTTGAATTTCAAATCATCCCTTTGTCAACATAACCATGCAACAATATCAGTCTTGCTGCTTCCAGAGGCTTTGATTTCCCATGTACTTCTTTTAAACTTCTAGGCTTCTCAGCCCATAATTAAACATTTTCCCTTGCCAAACAGTGATTTTTAACTTTACTCATAGAGGTCTAATGCCTAATCACTTTTAAATCTAATCAGGACTGCTACAAAGTTTTGCTTCCCCACGAAATCTGTAACTGTCAGGGGCTAGCTTCTAGCTAGCTCTTCCTGTTGCACGTGTCTTATCAAGTCTGGAGTAAAAGACTTGAATATTAAGTGTAGATTTTCCTTTGCTGATTTCTCCATGAATTTGTCTACAGGTTTTTTGACAATTCAGCTGCCACAACTGTCAACTATCTACATGAGTAGTTCGAAAGCTATAAAGCCTTTCAGCCTGTATATATGGAATTCAGTAAAGCATTCAACAAGGTTCCTTGTGATAGACTGGTTAGCAAGGTTAGAATCACATGGAATACAGGGAGAACTAGCCATTTGGATACAGAACTGGCTCGAAGGAAGAAGATCGAGGGTAATGGTGGGGTTTGCTTTTCAGACTGGAGACCTGTAACCAGCGGTGTGTCACAAGGATTGGTGCTGGGTCCACTGCTTTTCATCATTTACATAAATAACTTGGATGTGAGCATAGGAAGTATGCTTAGTAAGTGTGCAGATTACACCAAAATTGGAGGTGTAGTGGCCAGCGAAGAATGTTACCTCAGAGTGCAATAGGACCTTGATCAGATGGTCCAATGGGCCAAGGAGTGGTAGATAGAGTTTAATTTAAATAAATGTGAGGTGCTGCATTTTGGAAAGGCAAATCAGGGCAGGACTTATAGACTTAATGGTAAAGTCCTGGGCAGTGTTGCTGAACAAAGAGATCTTGGAGTTCAGCTTCATAGTTCCTTGAAAGTGGAGTTGCAGATAGACAGGATAGTGAAAAAGATGTTTGGTATGTTTGCCTTTATTGGTCAGTGCTTTGAGTTTAGGAGTTGAGAGATCATGGTGTGGCTGTACAGGACATTGATTAGGCCACTTTTGGAATACTGCGTGCAATTCTGGTCTCCCTGCTATAGGAAGGATGTTGTGAAACTTGAAAGGGCTCAGAAAAGACTTACAAGGATATTGCCAGAGTTGGAGGGTTTGAGCTATAGTGAGAGGCTGAATAGGCTGGAGCTTTTCTCCCTGGAGCGTCAGAAGCTGAGGGGTGACCTTATAGAAGTTTATAAAATCATAAGGGGCATGGATAGGGTGAATATCCAAGGTCTTTTCCCCAGGGTAGGGGAGTCCAAAACTAGAGGGGAAATATATAAAAGGGTCCCAAAGAGCAATCTTTTCATGCAGAGGGTGGTGCGTGTATGGAATGAGCTGCCAGAGGAAGTGATAGAGGCTGGTACAATTACAACATTTAAAAGGCATCTGAATAGGAAGGGTTTAGAGACACAATGGTCAAATATTGGCAAATGGGGCTAGATTAATTTAGGATATCTGGTCAGTATGGACAAGTTGGACTGAAGTGTCTGTCCCCATGCTGTACAGCCCTATGGCTCTATATCTAGAACTGCTCATGGGTCCACTGGAATTCCCACCATTGTTCATTTGTAGTATTAAGCAATGATACCCACAGCTGTTATCATTTGTGATTAAGTTAAATTTAATTTCAGTCTGCGCCACTGAGCACCATGTTGTATGCACTACTGCACCAATCACTGCCAGCTCATGATACCCTTTCTTTGGCTGGGTCTAACACTCTAGTTGGTTTACAGTAGTGGAAATAAAAACATCTAGTTAATCTTAACAAGAAGATGCTTTTCTCTTAATCATAATGCAGTTTATTGCATGAAAGAAATCATACAGAAGTTATAATTTAAACATTGGCCATGACTTCCCATTTTTCAGACAAATTGCTGAGGTCAAGTATGTTGACGCAATTTGGAGACATGGAGATATAGGTCTCCACCCTCAATATATTCTTCTTTTCACCACCAAGTCTTATGACTTCATTAGATTAGGTGAAGCTTAATACAGTCTTCAGCATTAACTTTTTCAGAATTTATGCAACATCTCTTTTAGCTTTTATTCCCACTGTAAAACATTTGTATATTCACATATATTATTACTTCTTTCGCTATCCCGTATCACTCCAATGCTCTCCCTTCACAAATTCAGATCGTCTGGAGGATTCATAATACTTCCATAATGTGTTCTCTTCTGATTTGGAGGTAATGGTGTGGATGTAAATCCAGGATTTTAAGCCTGGAACAGTCAGGATAGCATTTGACTTGATAGGGAGCTTGCAAATGGTGGTGTTTCCATGATTCTGCCTTTTAGATGATGGAGGTTTCATTTATGGAAATTACAGTTGAAAGAACCTTGATGGACAATAAATGGTGCTCTTGCTGATAGCAACCGTATATATTAAAAAACAGCAATGAGTGATAGATCCCTCCTCTTTGATTCACCCAAACAAATTTCATTCTTCAGAATGTGGAAATGAGTATGCTATTTGACTAAGAATGTGAGGCAACTTACCTGACCCTTTTGATTTCCATCATTATGTAATTCTGTTGAATTCCAATAGTATGAGAAACATATTTCAAATATACATTATTTATTTCAATCAGCCAGTTAAAGTGACTGATTTTCATGTGATGTTTTTGATGAAATAATATCATTATATATTTGTGTTCTGTATTCATCATTTGCATGGCACCTCACGGGTTCAATGCGCTCAACGTGTGCAATAGGATTTCAATGGTCCTTTTCTTTCAATGTAGCAATATTGATCTTGCACTTTCACTTGGAGGTTTAGTTAGCAAGATGTAAGATCTTTCAACTATTCACATTGATCGTTTTCTTGTTCCTGAGTCCCCTAATAAATTAAATAATTTTGAACAGTAACCTCTTCACACTAATAAGAAAATCCACTTGAGGAGATGTTTATCCCCTAACTATTGTTTAAACTCCAGTCCACTTGGTGAGCTACTAACACTCGGGGGCCCTGTGGTGGATGGGTTAGGGGGCTAACCATCAGGACAGATACATGACAATCTCACCCCTCTGCTGAAGCAAATTCTAAAAGAGAAGCCTCGTGAACAATTTTCTTGTTCCAACTCCACTATGTAGTCAATTAAATACCAGTTAAAGACCCCTTAAGGGCCTATTCTCATCTGGGATCCAATTTTCTCGGCTTCAAATTGGACAACTGACCGGTGATCTACCTAACTATAAAATCTGTGAGAGCATGGTGCCAGTTGGAGAGATGCCCTCGATCCGTAGTATTTTCTGCATGATCGAGGGCTTGGATGTGGGTCAGGATTTGGTCATTGAAAGACAGCCCCTTGTCCTTGCTTCTGGCCTGCATAGACTCCTCTCTGCTGGAACCACCACCCCATGGGTCTAATCCCCAATGCAACTATACCTACTTTTATCCCTGAGTCATGGGAGTCCAGGGAGCGCTACAACAGCAGCAGTAATGGTCTCCTCTGTAATACTGGCCTCTGTTTCACCAGCTGTTTCAGGCAGGACGAAAGCCAGCTGGTGACCATTTAAATGCCTGTTGGAATGTTGTTCCAATGAGTCTTCTAAATGTGAGTGTTGGTGCCTCAGTAAATCTTCAAGCAGTACATGAGATGTCTGCCTTAACAAAGAAGACCCAGTCTTTGCTTTTTTTTGAATAATGCTCTGGATAGTTGCAATTAATATGTTCTTTTAGTGCCAAATGAACTTTACATTGGTTGGAATTGATTAATTTTTAATAGCAGCATTTTACTGAGGTATTGGTATGGGTTTTAAATTTTCATTGCCTGGTATATAGTTAGTGATTTCGACTTGAGCTATCAGTGATGCAGAACTGAGAGTTTTGACAGGATTCAAAGGGCTTTTATCTTTTTCATTATGTGGCGGTTCCTGCTCTTTCTCTTTGGCATTTTTGGCAATGTTTGCAATGTGCACATGACCTCAATGACAAGTCATCAGCATTTTATGCTGATTTCTGCAGAATGTCAAAGTTATAGTTTCCTAAACTTCCAATCCAGTCAAAGTCCATAACAAAAATAGGAATGCATAATGTGTTGTTATAAAACACTTGCACTCGGGGAGGTTTGAATAATAACGTTGGATTGTAACAACAACATTCAAAACACTCCACTCTGATGACACAATTTTATTGTTCTCCTTTGTTGCTCATGTCTTGGCCACTTTGACCAGTCTAAGTATCAAAAATACTTTACCCAAGCACTCTTGATAGTGAACTGGACAAAAGGAGATAAAGTTCAGTTTGTGGTTTTACGAACATAATATTTCTTATTTAAAACACCATTTCAGCATTTCCCAAATTTCCACAACGTTTATTCTCTGTCAGCTCTATCCATTTGAGAAAGGATATTACCCACAATAATCCACATGTTTGAGCTGGGACATTGGAATCTCCTTCATCTTTAACATATGGCTGGCTCTCTTCCACGAAGGTCAGTCTTGCAGATCAGGGTCTTCTCTTGGGTCCTCTTGGATTGCTGCACAGTCTTCTGCCACATGTTTTCATCGAGAGGGTGGCTTCCTGGTGTGTGTTCTTATCCCCCCTCACCTCAGACCTTTCAGAATATTCTGTGGCCTTTAGCCAATGAGGTTCATGAGAGGAGTTCAATGTATCCAACGGGAGCATGTCAACACCCTCACTATTGCCATGCTAGGGAGATTTGAATTGTATGTCCTCAAGCATTGGCTGGAAGTTAAGTGTCAGAAAGTCTGATTCATACTTCTTCAATACACAGTCCTCGGGTTGGTTGTAACTAGTACCCCTTGAACCTTTGTGACATCTTTAATCTTGGTTTCCACTGTTTTCTGTAGCTAACTCATAGCCAGTAGAAATATGTAAAATTCTAACAGGACTAGACAGGGAAAATGCAGAAAGGATGTTCCCAATGACCAGGAAGTCCAGAACCAGGGATTACAGAATAAGGATTCTGGGTTGGACTGAGATGAGGTGAAATTTCTTCACCCAGAGAATGGTGAGCCTGTGGACAAAAATATTGATTGTTCTCATGAAGGAGTTTGATTAATTTCTTAGGGCTAAAGGGATCAAAGGGAGAACAGGGAACAGGGCTAAAAAAAGGTACAGCTATGATCATACGTTCTATGTTTATCCAGATGACATTCCTTACTCTGCTCCAATCTTTGCCTGAATCCATCATTCAGACAGCACTGTCTAACACACTCCTTTCCTTGACCTGCTACTGGAGAAAATGGCCAATGTGTTCTCCACTAGTGTTTATCGCAAGACAATTTTGTTTGGTCAATATACATGTTGGGATTCATATAGCTCCACTTGTTATAGGATTGGCCTTATCAGCAAACTTGTAAATAGGGCTCTAACCATTTGCAAAGCCAGACACAGAAATAGAGAGCAGTAAATTAATATTGCAGGACAATGGCAATTTTGATCAGTTCATTGTTCATTATATATCATGTAAATTTGTAAATGGACTTAAGTTTGTCTCTTCTGGACCTGAAAAGCTTCTGGTTTACCTAAAATTGCCCTGGAAAGGCAAAGTATTTCAAATAATCAAAAAACTATTTCAGGAAGCTGTTACATATTGCTACTGAACATTAGCCTTGCAAGTCAGGCCATGAACAGGATGCTGCCATCAGTCCAAAAAGAAGTTCAGCCAAACACATAATTGAACAATGTCATGCTTAGTTTTCACTGCTACAACTGCTACAGGATCTCTGTGTGGTTAATCCTGTGTCTACGTGCCTCCTGGCACCTTGTCGCCTTGTGAGGAGGGGGCACCTGGACTCCTGTCGCCATATCTTTGGTCCTGGGAGACCAATGGCTGAATGATGGGTGCTGGTGTGAGAAACTTTCCACCAGCTTCTGTGAGTGCTTGGCCTAGTTCTCCATGCCAGCTGCCAACCTCTCCAAGGAGGCAGGCATGACAGTCACAAGCCACTAATGCAGCTTCTAGACAATAATATCATTGCATCTCACATTCCTGTCACTGCTGCTCCTGTCTGTGCATCTGGATGCAATTCCTCACTGCTGACACCAGTTCTGTCTGGGCCTCAACAGATTCCTGGTCTCTGGCTATTCCCAAGTGTCAGCAATCGGGGCTCAGCCAGCTGCAGAACTGTCATAGTCAGGTGACACCAGCTTGTACTCCTAAACTTTCTAAACATGATATTCCTGCCAAAGTATCAGTGTCTGAGTTGCTGAGGATGCAGGAGGCAGCCTTGTTGAGACCTCAGTACTCTCTTTCTTAGAGGTCTAAGAGAGTGGTTCCTCCACTGCTAGCGACTTCTCCAAAGGTCTACAGATAAAAGATAAAAGAAAGTGTAGGGATCATGGCCAGTGGTGTGCAATGATCAAGAGTGATAACAGGGTCATTGTGAGAGTTGCCATGGTGTGCAGAGTGGCAATTATTCTTTTTTTGGGATATGCCTACTTTGACATTCCCACAGGAGTGATCCCAGTCGTCTTCTGCATTGAACAGGATTCACTTTTGGAATACTGAATTCAAATCTGGTCTCCCTGCTATAAGAAAGATGTTGTGAAAGTTGAAAGAGTTCAGAAAAGATTTACAAGGATTTTGCCAGGATTGGTGGGTTTGACCTATAAGGAGAGGTTGAATAGGCTGAGGCTATTTTACCTGGTGCACTGTGGCACTTCAATGATGGGGCGGGGCCAAGGGATGCCAGTGAATTCTGGCATTTCTGCTGAGTGGAGAGTTGTTCCAGGATCAGTGCGGGCTAAGATGCTGCAGACAGCGCATGCAAGGGATGCCAAAGGGGCATAATAGATAATTAATGAGGTGGATTTGGTAACATAAGCAAGGAAACCTACTCGGCCTCACGGCAAAAAAAACCTCTCAACAAACCTCAATGCAACTCACTCTTAGCCAAAAAAAGTAAGACTAAGCCCAGGGTTATTGTTCTAAGTCTGTGACTTTTCATCAGAAATGTAATGTTTTTCTTTGACCTAATAAGCTGCCTTTCCCTTTTCTTTGGATTATAAACATTGAAAAGAATTAGGAAGTTAGAATGTTATCAATGCTTCTGTGGAAATAGATGTGAGTTGCTCACTGTGGTACTGTGGGTTTCCTGTAGAAACATAAAAACTGTATCAGGCACAGAAACAAGTGATAATTCATCAGTATGTCCGGTGCTATACTCCAGCACGGACTGTACCCAAGCAGGCCTTGCCATTCCTACCATATTAAACACTTTGGGATCTGCTTTGTGCAGGAATGACAAGTGACACATCAATGAATATCTAGATCAGTCCATGTGAGGCTGAGCACAGGATTATCGACAAAATTTACTCTCCTCATTTCCTGAATACTGTGGCTTTGGGTACCCAGTATTCAAGCTGAGCACACTTTTTGCAAGATGGCAGCTGTGTAAAACACTCCAGCTGGAGTTCCTCTGCTTCGCCTGTTATTTTTTCTTTTTCTCTTTCTCTTTTTCCCTCCTTTTTGCGTTTATTTTTCAACTAATGACGTGGCCTTATCTGGAGGGGAATGGAGGAGCTGGTGAGCCCTGGAGGCAAATCCCAGAGCAGAGGCCGGCGGTGGGGGTGGGGCGGGGGGAGGGGTGTGCGTCCCAGAACGGTGCATCCCAGAATGGAGGCCAGCGCGATGGAGTGAGTCCCAGAGAAAACCTACCTTGGAGCAGCTGAGAGCAGGTGTGGAGCGGACTGGAGGCTAGGAGCGGAGCAGGGACGGTTATTGGACTGGGGTCTGGTGCAGACGGTCAGATCACATTTGGAAGGCTCTACGCTCAGCTACTGCAATGTAATATTTATTTCTAATTTGTTTATCTGACTGTAATGTCTATCCTTTTAACTACATCTTATTTCTAACTTATGCTATGAATCACTGTAAAGTAATGCAATTACTTTCTTTTATTCCTCTTTTTGTGTCCAAGATTTGTACCTAGGTACTTTAACCTAAGATGATGCCATAAGAGGTGACATTGTGAAACTTTTCACTGTACTCCTGTGATACTGTACTTGAGTACATTTGACAATAAAGGATATTCTATTCTATTCTATTCTACAGGTAGTTCTGCTATAACACATGTTTCATTAATGCGAATTGGCTGTAACGCGATTGATGAATGGTGCACTCTGATTGGACAATGCAAACTTTCTGCTGTACAGGTATAGCAATTTTCTATAGCGATTTCCCTCTGTCGTAATTTTCTATGGTGATTTTCTATAGCACAAGGTCACACAAGAATGCAACTGTCGTGTTGTAGGAGAACTACCTCTATTCTAATCTATTCTTTTCTATTCTATTTCTATTCTCCCACCAGACGTATCTCTCCAATGGAGTGTTGTGTAAATTAGCTAGCACACAATCCACCTTGATCCCCTACTTGGCTGTGTGACATTTGACGGTGGATGTAAACTCACATGCAGTAAATTATAGTGCTCACTGTTATTTGGTGAAAATGTCTATCATCGCACATATTTAGTATTCTAAAACTTGATTTAGGCAGCAGCTGTATAAGATTTTACATGATCATTTTAATCGGCATTGTAGGTCAACATGCTGGAGACATATAAAAAACACAAACAACGTACATTTATGAAAAGTAATTATTTGCATCATGATTGGTTCCATCTCAAATTTGGGGTTTCTTTTGGCTCTGTTGCTTGTGCATTTTTCAGCTTAAAGTAATGAAAGATATATATTCTACTTTGGAGAAAAGCTGGAAGCATAATTACTGAACATTATATTACACACTGAACGTGTGGGACCAACTTTCCACTATGTTGTCCTGGTGAACAACACTCGCTGTACGTAGGTACATTTGTAATATTATTCCCCAGATGTTTATTTCAGTCTCCTACATTTTTGGGAATATAACTTTTTTTTCCCAATCTCATATTCATTGCTTTAACTGGTGCTGGAGGCCATTTTCTGACACCTTAGGGGCCAGATTTTGCAGAGTCAGGAAAAATTCGCCATCCTTTTAAAATGGCAGATAGGGTCCAGACATTGAAGTTCTGCCAATTTTCATTAGGAGGAAGTGATTCATGTGGGAGGGACACCAGAATTCAGTGGGATATTTGAATTTGGTATTACGTTCAAACAGATTGCATGCCAGCCTCTACAAGGGTCTTAGACCACAACATGTGAGTCAAGTATCAATTGAGTAGATAATAGTATTCTTGAAGGGCATATAAGATCTGTTCAACTATTATGATCTGAAGTTTAATAATTGCCATTTCCTTTAAACTTAAGAAAAAAGCTTGTTGCTGTCCCTGTTGAAGGAGTCCTTCAGGCTACAAGGTTTGATAAATCATTTTCTGCAAGTTAGAAGAAAAACAGGAGCATCTGGTCAATCAATTCCGACAGAGTTCTTTGTTTATATTTCCCTGAGGGCTATTATTGTGCTATTATGAATGTTTGGCTGAGTTTCAAATGCCACAGTTATCTGTATTCACTGTTTGTTTGACAGTCTAAATAGACTATTAAAAGATTGTCTGTTATTGGTGTATGGTTTGAATAGAGGTTTATTGATATTCACACATGAAAAGATTTAAAAGCTTTAAATATGTTTTGTAAATGGTAGTTTTCCTTCTTCCATGACCAAGAGTATAGACATGGAAGTGGTTTCTGACTTGCAGAAGTTTTTTTTTAAATCTGTAAATCCTAAGATCTGCTCTTGGTGGATATGAGTGAGTTGCTAGTGAGGTGGTATGGAGGTTATTCTGGGTTATGGAGTGGGTTGGAAACAAGTGTTGGCATTGAATTGGCAAGGAAAGTATAATTGGCCACAGGTGGATGCGTTAGAGGATCAGCAATCATGATGTCTAGGAGGCCAAATAACTTCTGAAAAAAACTGGGACAAAGTCCCATAGGACCTATGCAGACCTTCAAACTACTCCACCACAGAACCCATCTGCACTCATGTCTGGCTATGCTTTGCCCCCAGGGTCAGTAGACTTAACTCCAAGCTCAAACTGAATACTACACCTTGTCCTGATCCTGGAATAATAAGTTGGATAATTTGGTGTACTTGTAACCAAGATTGGCCTGGCAATATAGGAAATTTCTTGACTTGATTTATCAGTCTCAGTCATAAAAATTTAGTACTTAGCCCTTTTCATAGGATCTCACTGAAGACAGGAATAATTTTCCTTCTATTCCAGCAGTCAAAACTTAACTACATATTTAATCAATTTTATGAATACTTCATCTATTGACTGTCACCTTTCATAAACTGTGATTGAGCACTTTAATCCAGCTTTTCGATTCCAATTACTGGTACATCATGCAAAAATAAAATTTCTAGATGTGTTTCTAAGTTGCTATCATTGTTCTTCTCCATCCATTTACTGTTCCAGGTGGACGTAAAAGATCCTTTGGTATTATTCAATATTTAATCAGCTATAAAGTACTTTGGGAACCCCTGAACTTGTGCCACATACTATGCATATGCTTCCTCACTTTCTTTCTTAAATTACCGTGCATACTTGTGTAAAAATCAAATTTTTAGACTGTTATTTAAGGTTAAATTTATGGGGTCAACTGTTACATAGATACTACTTTTGAGGGGCTGTAATTCATGCTACAGTCCAAAATACCATATCATTAGCAGAAGCCAATTGATTTCTAAACGAATGAAGAAAAAAGAGCACAACAAATTACGGTAATTGCCAGATAAAGACAATAGGAACAAAAAGAATTAGTACGTTTTCATTTACGCATACAAAAAGTGAAGTAGAAATATAATACGGTTTTAAATTAAAATTAGATGGTACATCCTAAATTAAACAAATTAAAATTAATTAACATTTAAAATTAGCCTTCTTTTTGCTGATTTCTGATTACAAACTGGTGAAACTGTAATGTCTTATCTTCTAGTCCAGCAGGCAGCTTTTGTGCAATCTTAGTTCTCTGCCAAAGTGCTAAGTCATGCCTTCTCATGAACCTTGTGCACCATCCAGCACTTGCCTTGAAATCCAAAATTCCATCCTTCGTTGATTCGTTTCGTGCATGGATTCGGATGGCTTCATGACTAACAGATTTTCCATTTTGACAATTTTCAAGTACCCACTCAGCAACCTTTTTCTTCACTTGTGGCCACTTGCTAGGTTTACCTCTATTGGCACAGTTTCATTTTGGCATTGTCTGAAGTTGGTTCAGTATCTTTCTCTAGTCTCTGACAATTTCTCCGAAACACAAAATTCTCTTGCTGCTACACAATTATTTGTCTTCTCTGCAACTTCAATGACTTTCAGTTTAAACACTGCTGTATTTTTTTGTATTTTTTCTGGCGGGCATTTTTACACAAAATAATGAAGAAATTTCAAAACCTCAACTAGGTATATGGCTGTACTCCATAAGTGCTACAGGGTACCTGAGCTCATCTGAGCTGCACACAAAAGGAGGTTGTCACCTGACCTGATGTGTCTTAAATATTCGTGCCAAATTAGTGTGAATTGTGCATCGAGAAACATAATAGCATGAAAAAATAATTCATTTCCTCATCGTAACATTTATGTACAGGATAATACCTTGACTAACAAATGTTGATCTGTTATCTGTGAAGAACTAGAGTTGACTTTTACACAAGATATATGGAAAATTCCAGATTTTTTGGCTAAAAAGATGGGGTCGACTTTTACATGAGATCGACTTGTATTGGAGTATGTACAGTAGGTACTTTCAAGTGACAAGATGGTACAGAATGAGGACAATCAGAGTGGAGAAAAAGAAGCTCATGAATTTAAGAAGAACCTACCAATGGAAAGGTGAATATCTGAATTAGTTCAAGGATGAGATATGACTTTGTGGTGTGTCTAATTATTCAGGTGTTAACCTGAATGTCAGCTCACAACTAGAATGTCAGCTATGTTTAGCCTGTCATTCTTTTGCCAAAATTAACAAGACACTTTACAAACTCCTTAATATTAACTAACAAATCTGTTCCAGGGAGTGGGCCCGACTTTATAATTGATTGCAGTGCCTTAGGGAATCTTGGATCTTGGATGGTAAAAGGTAAGAATCCTATCTAGCTTTGCCAAATGTTTTGCTCTTCTGATTTTAACAGTCTATCTGCTTGATTCTCCTAACTGTCACAATTTCTAGATGATAACTAGGAAGAAGTAAGTGAATCCAACTGACTTAAAGGGACATTAATCATCTGCCCTAAGTACTACTGACATTCTAAGGCTAAAATACCTCAGAATAATGTCTACAATTAAAATAAAAAGCTGGACTGCAGCTAGAAAATGTAGCTAAGCCTGACTGTAGACTCCTCCGCAACACTGACTCATCGTCAGTGCAACAAGTGGGGGTGTGAGAGGGAGTGGAGAAACAATAGTATTCAACTCACCAGAGCAATGCCATTGATCAGGATTGATTTTTATGTTGATTAATGTTAACTCTAGGGGAAATTTCTGTTTTCTTTCTGCAAAGGTTTCAACTTAGATTATTTGTTCTGTCTCAGAAGATTACATAACCTCAGGATAGCACATGACAACATAAAAGGTTCATACACAGAACTTGAATAAATGGGTTTAATTGAATCAACAGACATTCTTATTTTATTCTCATAAAGTAACTCCTCATAAAGCTCAACTCAGTCTGGAAAAAAAGCAGAGAAAGCAGTTTAATCAGCATGCCAACTACAATCTTAAACATTCATGACAGCATCCCCACATGTCTTCTTCAACAGCACCTTCCAAACTTATACGACCAAGAAAGACATTTGAGAACACTACCAGCTCACACTTCGCCCTGAATTGGAAGCAAATTGATATTCCTTCATTGCTACTGGGTCAAAATCTTAGCATCCCCTTACTAACTGCACTGTGCATGTGCTTACACCCAGATGGACAGCATCAATTCACAAAGGTCGTACATAAATACCTTCTCAACAGCAAGTAAGGATAGCCATCAAATGCCTTGCCAGAAAGTCTCATTTCCCAGGAAAGAATTTTAAAAAATAGATGAGATAAATGATGATTGCAGTTTAATTTCTACAATCAAGGTGGTTTTACATGCAGACATTTTCAAATTTATGTGCTATAATAATCAAAAAGCCATGAAGTAAAATTACCCTGCCAAAAGCAATTTATCTAATATCATGTTTGGAATTTCAATAGGAGGCAGTTCCTAAAAGCCTCTTAAGCTTCTCAGGGAACATTGTTTATGATTCCACATATGAACATATGAGTACGTGAATTAGAAGTAGGCCATTTAGTCCAAGGATCCTTCTCCACCTTTCAGTAAGATCGTCGCTGATCTGAATGTGTTTTAAATTCGACATTCTCTTCTATTGCCAATAACACCTTAATTACTTTGTCCACTGTCAATCTTTCTACTTCTGGCATAAAACTATGCACTGTCACTGAATCTTGAGGCATAGAGATCCAAAGTCATACAATTTGCTGAAAGAAAAAAATTCTCCTCATCTCTGTCCTAAAGATGTAAACCTAAATGTTAAAACAGTGCCTCTTAGTTCTGAGCTCACCCATAGCGGGAGAGATCATTTCCACATCCACATGGTCACGACCTTTCAGGACCTATATGCTTAATAAAGTCACTTCCCTGTTCTTCTGAGCCCCAGTGAAACAAGCCCAATCTGTCCAATCTATTTCCATGAGGCAACCCACAGTGTCCAGGTATCAGTTTAATAAACCCTCTCTGAACTAACTCCAATACAATTATATTCTTCCTTAAATGAGGAGACCAAAACTGTACACATTATTTGAGATATGATTTCATCGATACCCTACATAACCAAAGCAAAATATCTTTACTTTAGTATCAAATTCTTCTCATAATTAAGCATAGTAACCTGTATGTCCCTAGATACAAAATCTTTGTGATTCTTCCACTTGAAACCTAGATATCTCTGCACCTTAGAATTCTGCAGTTGTTCTCCATTTAGGTACTGCTCTCCTTTTTTCACTCTTCCTGCCAAATTCAATAATTTAACATTTTCTCACATTATACATTATCTGCCAGATTTTTGTCCATTTTCTCAACTGATCTATATCGGTCTGCAACCTACTTATGTCCTCTTCACAACATGCTTTCCAACCTATCTTTGTGCCATCTGTAAAGTTAGTTACTATGGCTTCTTTCCTCTCATCTAAGCGATTGATATAAATTGTAAAAATCTGAGCTCCCAGCACAAAACTCTTTGGAGCTACATTTTCAAATCCTGCAATAAGAAAAGGACACATTTATGCATACTCTGTTTTCTGTCAGCCAGC
Source organism: Rhincodon typus (assembly GCF_021869965.1). NCBI lineage: Eukaryota > Metazoa > Chordata > Chondrichthyes > Orectolobiformes > Rhincodontidae > Rhincodon > Rhincodon typus. The sequence continues at coordinate 102,888,307 of NC_063333.1, read as the reverse complement.
CAAGTTTCTATCCACTCTAATATGTTACTCTTGATATTATCTGCTTCTACTTTTCTCATAAAAATGTTTTTTTGTGGCTGTTTGTCAAATGCCTTCTGGAAATTCAAGTACATTATCCATTGCGCATGTTCCTCCCTCAAAGAACTCCTATAGATTGGTTAAACATAACTTCTCTTTCAAAAAATCATGCTGACTCTTTCATTAAGCTGTAGCATGGTGGCACAATGGTTAGCACTACTGCCTCACAGTACCAGGGATCTGGGTTCAATTCCACCCTCAGGTGACTGTGTGGAGTTTGTGCATTCTCTCCATGTCTGCATGGGTTTCCACTGGATACTCCAATTTCCTCCCACAGTCCAAAGATGTGCAGGTTAGATGGATTGGCCATGCTAAATTACCCATAGTGTTCAGCGATGAGCAGGCTAGCTATGGTTAATGCAGGATCATGAGGTTAGGGTAGATGCTCTTCAGAGGGTTAATACAGGCTCAATGTGCTGAATGTTGAATGCAGCAGTACTACTGATTGAGCTGGTCGGTTCCTAAAGGACATAGCTGCTAGACTGGGTCTGTGGCTGGTGGTGAGGGAACCAACAAGAGGGAAAAACAAACTTGACCTCATCCTTAATAATCTGCCAGCTGTAGCTGCATCTGTCCATGACAGTATCGGTAAGAGTGACCATCGCACAGTCCTTGTGGAGATGAAGTCCTGTCTTCATGTTGAGAATAACCTCCATTGTGTTGTGTGGCACTATCACCGTGCTACATGGGAGAGAATTCAAACAGATCTAGCAACTCAAGACTGGCCATCCATGAGATGTTGTGGGCCATCAACAGAAGCACAATTGTACTCTAGCACAATCTGTAACCTCATGGCCCAGCATATACCCCATTCAAACATTACCATCAAGCAAGGGGTTCAATGAAGAGTGCAGGAGGGCATGCCAGGAGCAGCACCAGTCATACATGAAGATGAGGTGTCAACCTGGGGAAACCACCAAACAGGACTACTTGCATGACTAACAGCATAAGCTGCAAATGAAAGACAAAGCTAAGCGATCCCACAACAAATGGATCTAAGCTCTGCAGTCCTGCCACATCCAGTTGTGAATGGTAGTGGATAATTCAACGACTCATTGGAGCTGGAAGCTCCACGAATATCCCCATCCTCAATGATGGAAGATCCCAGCACATCAGTGCAAAAGATAAGGCTGAAGCATTCGCAGCAATCTTCAGCCAGAAGCGCCGAGTGGATAATCCATTCCGACCTCCTCTAGTGGTCACCAGCATTACAGATACCAGTCTTCAGCAAATTAGATTCACTCCACGTGATATCAAGTTAGAGACACTGAATACTGCAAAGGCTATGGGCTCTGATAACATAGTACTGAAGACTTGTGCCCCAGAGCTTGCCCCCAGCCAAGCTGTTCCAGTACAGTTACAATACTGCTCTCTACCCAACAGTGAGGAAAATTGCCCAAGAATGTCCTGTACATAAAAAGCAGGACAAATCCAACCTGGCCAGTTACTGCCCCATCAGTCTACTCTCAATCATCAGTAAAGTGATGGAAGGTGTCTGCAACAGTGCTATCAAGCAACACCTGCTCAGAAATAACATGCTCCATGACACCCAGTTTGGGTTCTGCCAAGGCCATTCAGCTCCTAACCTCATTATAGCCTTGGTTCAAACATGGACTAAAGAGCTGAATTCTGGAGATGAGATGAGAGTGACAGCCCTTGACATCAAGGCTGAATTCGACAAAGTGTGGCATCAAGGAGCCCTAGCAAAACTGGAATCAATGGGTTTCAGGGGGCAAACTCTCCAGTGGTTGGAGTCATACCTGACACATAGGAAGATAGCCATGGTTGTTTGAGGTCAGATTTCTCAGCTCCAGGACATTTCTGTGGGAGTTCCTCAGGGTAATGTCCTCAGCCCAAATATCTTCAGCTGCTTCATCAATGGCCTTCCCTCCATCATAAGGTCAGAAGTGGGGATGTTTGCCAATGATTGCACAATGTTCAGCACTGTTTGTGACTCCTCAAATACTAAAGCAGTCCATGTTTAAATGTAACAAGATCTGGACGATATCCAGGCTTGGGCTGACAAGTGGTAATTAACATTCGTGCTATGCAGATGCCAGGCTATGACCATCATGAATAAGAGACAATCTAACTACCACCCCTTGACATTCAATGGTGTTACCAGCACTGAATCCCCCACTATCAACATCCTAGGGGTTACCATTGACCAAAAACTCAACTGGACTCACCACATAAACACAATGGCTACAAGGGCAGGCCAGAAGCTAGGAATACTGCGGTGAGTAACTCACCTCCTGTCCACCATCTACAAAGTACAAGTCCGGAGTGTAATGGAATGCTCCCCACTTGCCTGGATGAATGCAGCCCCAACAACACTCGAGAAGCTTGACACCATCCAGGACAAAGCAGCCTGTTTGATTGGCACTACATCCACAAGCATCCACTCCCTCCGCCACTGAAGCTCAGTAGCAGTAGTGTGTACTATCTACAAGATGCACTGCAGAAATTCACCAAAGATCCTCAGACAGGACCTTCCAAACCCATGACCACTTTGATTTAGAAGGACAAGGGCAACAGATACATGGGAACACCATCACCTGCAAGTTCCCCTCCATGCCCCTCACCATCCTGGCTTGGAAATATATCACCGTTCATTCACTGTCGCTGGGTCGAAATCCTGGAATTCCCTCCCTAATGGCACGTGGTCTACAGCAGCTCAAGATGACAGCTCACCACCACCTTTTCAAGGGTAACTAGGGACAGAAATAAATGCTGGCCAGCCAGCAATGCCAATGTCCCACAACTAGACATCAAGCTTCTCCCTTTGTATGTAAAATTCAATTGTGTTGTGTTTGCAGCTGTTTATAAGGTTTTCATAGATCATAGAATCAGTACAGTGTGGAAACAGGCCCTTCAGCCCAACAAGTCCACACTGCCTCTCAGAGCATCCCACCCAGACTCATCTCACTATAAACCACTTAATCTACACATGTCTGAACACTACAGGCAATTTAGCATGGCCAATCCACCTCGGGTGCACATCTTTGGACTGTGGGAGGAAACCGGAGTACCTGGAGGAAACACACGCAGACATGGGGCAAACGTGCAAACTCCACATAGACAGTCGCCTGAGGATAGAATCAAACCCGGGTCTCTAGCACTGAGAGGCAGCAGTGCTAACCACTGAGCCACCGTGCCACCCTGTGTTTTCTGCCTATCTCCCTTTCTTGAATAGAGGACTTATTGTTTCCTCTTTTCTTGTCTGCTGGAAATTTTCAAGAATGTTTCAAATTTTAGAAAATTAACAGCAATGCATCCATTATCTCATTAGTCATTTGGGAGCCCTTCACTCTATCAGTTGGCTTAGAAGCACTTTCTGGATAATTTTGATTTCACTAAGTTTCTCTCCTCCTTTCACCTCCTGATTTAAAGGTATTACTACGGTGAAATTTGTGTCCTCAATTGTGAAGACAGAAGTACAATATTTATTCATTTCATCCACCATCTGCAATTAATTGTTGTTGGCTCCCCCTTCTCATTCCTGGAGGACCAACATGCACTTGACTTATTTCTTTACTTTTTAGACACCAATAGAAACTCTTGCTTTCTGTTTTTACATTTCTACTTAGCTTTCTTTCATGCTTTTTTCTCCTGATTAGCCTTTTACTAATTCTTTGACCCTTATCTTTGCACAAGTACATGCTTTTTGTTTAAATTTAATGCTTTCCTTAACTTCTTTAGAGTGTCCTCCCATTGGATTTTTTTTCATCATACTGGGAATGTACTTATTTTAGTATTCAGGAACATTCATTTAAGCAGGAGCAGGGGTGGTGGTGCATGGTGGCTCAGTGATTAGCACTGCTGCCTCACAGCACCAGGGGCCCAGGTTCAATTCTTCCCTCAGACAACTGTCTGTGTAGAGCTTGAACATTCTCCTCATGTCTGCATAGGTTTCCTCCAGGTATTCCAGTTTCTTCCCACAATACAAAGATGTGCAGGTTAGGTAGAATGGCCATGCTAAATTGCCCATAGCATTCAGGGATGTGTAGATTAAGTGGGTTTGGGGAAAGGGTCTGGGTGGGATGCCCTGAGGGTCAGTGTGGACTTGTTGGGCCAAAGAGTCTCCTTCCACACTGTAGGGGTTCCATGGAAATCTCTGCTACTGATTCCCTATTAATCTATCTCCTAGTCTGGTATACCAGTTCATTTCAGGTAACTCAGCTTTCATGATCTTATTTAAGCTTATTACATTGGTCTAAGACTCACTTTTTTACCTTTGAACTTGGATGTTAAATTCAATCATATGTGGTCATTGCAATTTAGAGGTGCTTTTACTCTCAGGTTATGAATTTGTCCTTTCACATGTGCTGTTCTGAGAAACAACCTTTAAAGCATTCTGTGAACTCTTATCCAGACCACTGCTGCCAATCTGATTTTTCCATTTTACATGTAAACTATTATTATTATTGTCATTCCTTTTATCACAAGCCCTGATACTTCTTCTTGTATGCTTCATTTTAAATTGTGGTTACTGTTATGGAGCCTGTAGGCAGCACAGCTTCCTATTCTGCTTGAATGCTAGACACAAAAACCAGAACTGATGTTTCAAAAGTCTTTTTGGGTGAGCCCAACCATTCTTCAGCACACAGCCTTTGGCTTTGTCACAAGGTTCAAATAACTTTGTTTACAATGGTGCTTTTAATAATTTTCTAGGGCTAACCAGCAACAACATGTGCATTGGTTCTATCTTGCCTTGTCTTATTAAAAAAAAATCACTGTCTGGCTCATTTATTCTGAGGAGCTGTCTGCTTAAATCAGCAAAGCAGTGGCAGAGTCCAAAACGTTTGCTGCCTGACACTGTCTGCACTCCTAGCAGGGTGCTGAGCTCCTTCTGAGCCAATTTTGAAACAGTCACTTATGGTTGTAGGTTCATTACCCAAAATTCATTGAAGTGTCAGGTTGCCAAGCCCACATTGAAAATCCAGCTCTATACATCTGTACCGGAAGTTCATTTTAGGTATTTATCATTGTTTCTTGGTCATGTTTTTAGATGTCCACATGGTCACGGAACATTCCATCTTTGGATGAGATATTGCACATGCTAGAAGCTCCAGAATGTATGTGCAGGTTTGTGGCTTATTTAGGTGATCCATGGACCAGTATGGTTCAATTCATCTTCTCGTCAAAGAGAGAAGGCAGTAGGTGGCAACAGAGATATTCAAATGTAAAGTAACATCTGGGAACTTGTTTTTACTGTATCTTTTTGTACTATAAATAAGATTTTGAAATATCCACACAGTCAACAAGGAATGAGATGTTACATTTTAACCCAAGCACTGAAAAATTTTAAATGTGAGAAGCTGTCAAGGACTACACCAGTGCAGCTGTTTAAATCTAAATTAATTCAGATTTATGTAACTGGGTTTGCGTATCCCTTACAGTATCAGAATGATGTCCTTAAAAAACAGACAACTATCAAAATGGCCAAGGGAATTTTTCTCATTTAATTAACATGACAAAACATTTAAACCTGCAAATCCCTGTAAAATTGATCTGTAATGGTTCTTCTTTGACCATGTTGTCTACTCAGCTGGTCTCAAATGGAATGTATTCAGCTGCAACTAAGTCACTGAGCAGGATTTTTCAAATGACCAGGTTTCTCATCCTGCCAGAAACAGCTGTGTTCAGAGATGGATGTGGAACAGGCCTGTGTAACTTGTACATATACTGAACTGTACACAAAATGTACAAAGTGGGGAGGGATTCCTGCATGACCACATTTGAGTACTTCACTCTATATGCTGCCCACTGTGTGGCCTGATGTCACTGCTAGTGCTGTCATTGACTATTGATCACTGTTTTCCTTTTACTATACCTCCCCTCAAGTGTCTACACTGTCTCTGCATGTTTACATTTATTTCATTAACCTAACTCCCAATATATCTCTATTGTTATGTTCATTAGTTGTGTTCATTAATCCCCCCTCCACACCAAATCTCTTGCTAAATCACTGACCATGTTCACAGTTTTCTTTGGTGTGTAGAAGCAAAGGTGGACACTATCTGTTCTTTTTTTAATGGGGAAATGCCCCATAGTGGAACCACATACTTTGTTTCTTGTGTGGGGTGGAACCATTTGTTACTTTGCCCTGGTTATCATTTGTCTAAAGTTGGTCATTCTTTTGCCAGACCAACTTGTGTATGGAATGGCCACACTGTCAATTGTTTTGTAAGGGGTGGCTGAGGGGCATTTCACAAAAACCCAGGTAGGGCACGGTGTGCCATTTCAGCGGTGAGGTTGATTCATTGAAGAATGCAGGAGGGCACATCAGGAGCACTATCAGGTATAACTAAAAATGAAGCTATAATACAAGGCTACTTATGTGCCAAACATCAGAAATATCAAGTGATAGACGGACCAAACTGATTCCGCAATCAAAGGTTGAAATCTAAGATCTGCAGTCCTGCCACATCCAGTCACAAATGATGATGGACCATTAATAACTTGCTGGAAGAGGAAACTCAACAAATTTTCCGTCCTAAATACTGGGAGACCCCAGCACATCACTGCAAAAGATGAGGCCAAAACATTTGTAACAATCTTGAGCCAGAAGTCTCAAGTGAATGATCCATCTTGACCTCCTCCAGTTGTGCCCAGCATTACAGATGTCAGTTTTCAACCATTTCAATTCACTCCACATGATCTCAAGAAGCACCTGAAGGGACTGGATACTGCAAAGTCTATGGGCTCTTACTACATTCTGGTAATAGCGCTGAAGACTTGTGTTTGCCCAACCTCTAGCCAAAGTCTTCCTGGACAGCTGTTACCTTGGCATCTACCCAGCAATATGGAAAGTTATTCACGTGTGTCCTGTATTTGAAACGCAGTATAAATCCAACACAACCAATTACCACCTCATCAGTCTATTCTCAATCATCAGTAAATTGATGGAAGGTGTCATCAATAGTGCTATCCTGTTTAGCAATGACCTGCTCAGTAATGGCGGGTTTGAGTTTCTCCAGGACCACTCAGCTCCTGACCTCATTATAGCCTTGGTTTAAACGTGGACAAAACAGCTGAATTCCAGAGGGGGATAGAATTAACAGATGAGGGTTGAAGCAAAAAGTATCAGATTAGGATATGATTAAGTGATCCCTGCTGTGGTGAATGAAGACATGTACCTAGGACTGGAGGCATCTCTTTATTGTAGCATTATGTACTGGTGAGTTTGGAAATATGCAGAATGACTAAGGGTATATAAATTGATTGATTTCTTGTATTCAGCAGAGTTATCACTCTAACTCATCTAGGGTGGACTCTTCCTGCAGCCGCTCAAACAAATGATCAGCAACCTGTACTCAAGACTCCTGTGGTTACTTCTGATTTTGATTATATAAGGTCTTCTTATGATATATTATGCTGTGATAACATGGGGCAGAAGGGTGGCTGAGTGGTTAACACTGCTGCCTCACAGCACCAGGGATCTGGGTTCGATTCCACCCTTGGGTGACTGTGTGGAGTTTGCACATTTTTCCCACATCTGTGTAAATTTCCTCTTGGTGCTCTGGTTTCCTCCCACTGCCCAAAGATGTGCAGGTTAGGTGGTTTGGCCGTGCTAAATTGCCCATAGTGTGTGGAGTTGTGCAGACTATGAGGATTAACTATAGGAAATGCAGGGTTGCAGGGAAAGAGCGGGGGATAGGATGCTGTTTGGAGGGTTGGTATGGACTTGATGGGCTAAATGGCCTGCTTCTACACTGTAGGGATTGTATGATAATATACGGGCTGCACATCATCTGGTAAGGCCTAATCATGCACCCCATGATGATTCAGTGTCAGATCAACTTCTCTTTAAAGGAGTCATTGTTGCAATTGGAAAGTCAGTACAAGTCTTTCACAAATTATTCTATCTTGTTTTCTGGATTCTGGGTGTGTCTGTTGATTTTAACACGTTTAGTCATATTGTCCTGAATAATACACAAGTATTCATGAAAAGCCTTCAGTACCTTGTCATATGTTGCTTAATCCTCAGCATATGGTCATCATGGTTTCCCACTGGATACAAGAACATGCTGACCTCTCCTCTGTCTATCTTGTGTAAGATGCCTAAGGCAACTCTTCAATATTGCAATCTTTGGTGCCAGTTATGTCCCACTGTGGCCTGGTCCAGACTCTCCAGGTGATGAAGCAGCTTCAGTAGTAGCAGGTCTTCTTCATCGTGAGCTTAACTCTCTGCATGTTGTGTTAGGATTCTCTTGGACAGAAACTCATCCTCAGAGACCTGGCTTTGCATACCTCTGGAGTCTGCCAGTTTGGACGTTCTGTATACTGCTGGAGTCTTTGCATTTTGCATTTTCTGAGTTTTGCTTACCAATGAATCTTGTCTTGGGGCTAGAGCCATCTGCTTTGTGTTTGGTCATTTTCTGCATGTTTCAGTAGTCTGGTCTACAGTCTGAGAACTGCAGATGCTGGAGAATCTGAGATAACAAGGTGTAGAGCTGGATGAACACAGCAGGCCAAGCAGCATCAGAGGAGCAGGAAAGCTGACGTTTCGGGCCTAGACCCTTCTTCAGAAATGGGGGAGAGGAAGGTGGTTCTGAAATAAATAGGGAGCGAGGGGGAGGTGGATAGAAGATGGATAAAGGAGAAGATAGGTGGAGAGGAGACAGACAGATCAAAGAGGCGGGGTTGGAGCCAGTAAAGGTGAGTGTAGATAGGGAGTTAGGGAGGGGATAGGTCAGTCCAGGGAGGACGGACAGGTCAAGGGGGTGGGATGAGGTTAATAGGTAGGAGATGGGTTGGGGCTTGAGGTGGGAGGAGGGGATAGGTGGGAGGAAGGACAGGTTAGGGAGGCGGGGACGAGATGGGCTGGTTTTGGGATGCGGTAGGGGAGGGGAGATTTACGTGGTTAACGTGCTTAATATGTGCTTAATAGCGTGCTTAACATTAATATGCTGAGGATTAAGTTACGTGGAACAATCCTCTTCCATAGCTACACTGGCCCTAAACCCCACCTCTTCCTCCATTACATTGATGACTGTATTGGCGCCGCCTTGTGCTCCCATGAGGAGCTCGAACAGTTCATCCACTTCACCAACACCTTCCACCCCAACCTTAAGTTCACCTGAACCATCTCTAATACCTCTCTCTCCTTCCTGGACCTCTCTGTTTCCATCTCTGGCAACCACCTAGAAACTGATATCCATTTCAAGCCCACTGACTCCCACAGCTACCTAGAATACACCTCCTCCCACCCACCTTCCTGCAAAACTGCCATCCCCTATTCCCAATTCCTTCGCCTCCACCACATCTGCTCCCACGATGAGGCATTCCACTCCTGTACATCTCAGATGTCCTCGTTTTTCAAGGACCGCAACATCCCCCCCTCAGTGGTCGAGAACGCCCTCAACCGTGTCTCCCGCATTCCCTGCAACTCATCCCTCACACCTCCTACCCGCAATAACAACCAAAACAGAATCCCCCTCATCCTCACATACCACCCCACCAACCTCCAGATCCAACGCATCATCCTCTGACACTTCCGCCATCTGCAATCCGACCCCACCACCAAAGACATTTTTCCGTCCCCACCCTTATCTGCTTTCCGGAGGGACCACTCTCTCCGTGACTCCCTTGTCCGCTCCACACTCCCCTCCAGCCCCACCACACCCGGCACTTTTCCCTGCAACCACAGGAAGTGCTACACCTGCCCCTCCACCTCCCCCCTCACCCCCATCCCAGGCCCCAAGAAGACTTTCCACATCAAGCAGATATTTACCTGCACATCTGCTAATGTGGTATACTGCATCTGCTGTTCCCGTTGTGGCCTCCTCTACATCGGGGAAACCAAGCGGAGGCTTGGAGACTGCTTTGCAGAACACCTACGCTCGGTTTGCACTAAACAACTGCACCTCCCAGTCGCGAACCATTTCAATTCCCCCTCCCATTCCTCAGACGACATGTCCATCCTGGGCCTCCTGCAGTGCCACAACGATGCCACCCAAAGGTTGCAGGAACAGCACCTCATATTCCGCTTGGGAACCCTGCAGCCCAATGGTATCAATGTGGACTTCACAAGTTTCAAAATCTCCCCTCCCTCTACCGCATCCCAAAACCAGCCCAGCTCGTCCCCGCCTCCCTAACATGTCCTTCCTCCCACCTATCCCCTCCTCCCACCTCAAGCCCTACCCCCATCTCCTACCTACTAACCTCATCCCGCCCCCTTGACCTGTCCGTCCTCCCTGGACTGACCTATCTCCTCCCTAACTCCACCTACACTCACCTTTACTGGCTCCATCCTCGCCTCTTTGACCTGTCTGTCTCCTCTCCACCTATCTTCTCCTCTATCCATCTCCTATCCGCCTCCCCCTCTCTCCCTATTTATTTCAGAACCCCCTTCCCCTCCCCCATTTCTGAAGAAGGGTGTAGGCCCGAAACGTCAGCCTTCCTGCTCCTCTGATGCTGCTTGGCCTGCTGTGTTCATCCAGCTCTACACTTTGTTATCTACATTCTGAGACTGTTGAGTGTGACAGCTGCCAGATGTGCTTTCCTCTTTTGCATTTCCCTAACCTTCCCACCAGCTGCTGTCCTGCTGTATCATTAAAACATGGCTGCTGCTGGTTCTCTTTCTTTAAATTTTCACACAGAGCTCGGTGCTTTTCCTATCCTGCACAGAAAAAAAAATTCAGTTTTACAGCTGCCACCATGTTACATTTGCACTGCAAGATGGACACAGAGCAGGTCTTTGCAATCAAATTTTTTTTATTGAATCACATGAAATATATAAAAGAGCAATGTACAATATGTCCCTGTATAGACGGCCCATCACATTACTCAACATTGTTGTTAGTGATGGAATTCTATTGATAGCTGCTTGGCTCATACTACAGTTCCTTCCATCTGTAGAGTCCTGGGCAACACATTCCCGTTAATCACAGCAGCCCCTTTGCTTTTTAATGATCCAATACTTGGCTGGATATAAACTTTTGTCCCTCACCTGGACAGAAAGCTGCCATCCACTGCTGGGATGCAGACAAACAGACAAAGTGCCTAACTTCCCGAGTCCAAGAACAAATAATTGCTGGGGGATCTCATGGAAGGATGTTGCTCAGGTTAATAGTTTAAGGAAAGGAGTTTTTATGTTGATGGTGAAGCTGGAGAAAGGAAGAAGCCACAGCGAGGGTCAGGCAGAGAAGGTCTTGGAGGGCAAGATGTGGAAAGGGAACTACTTGAGGAAAGCATCCTACTCCTTCCTCCCTGAGACCCAAGCAAGGTGACCCCATCCCCTGTCTCCTCCCAGAGTTGAGGTCAGAAGAGAAGTGGCCAGTACTGTAACAGGCATCAATTAGGCTGGAGGCAGGTTGACACCAGGAAGGCGCCCTGGGGAAACTTACCACCCCTCCCCTCCTCGCAGCTTACAAACCCAACAGTGGGGGCTGTAAAATTCAGCTCCCAATCTTTCCCCACCCCATCATTCTTTCAACCAAATAGAGCGGTTAGTCTTTTGTTCCCAAGCTGCCTTTCAGAAACTCATACAGATGAAATGAACGTATGTAATTTCACTGAACGATTCAATTACTGCTTGCTAGACCCCAATACTTTTGATTTAATGATGGAAAATGCTCAGGCCTGTCTTTACAGATTCAGGTGGGTCAGATAACTGAACTGTGGTCAAAGCTTTTTCAAGAAGGCAATTATATTAATTTTACACAGTAGACAAATAACTGTTTAATTTGCATTTCTTTTTCTATGGAAGGCCCAGGGATACTGTTCCACTCTGCTCTTATCACTGAGTAACATGCATACCCCCATAGGATTTGCTGCAGCCATTCGGCTATTGATATAATTGAACGGGGTATTAGCTGTCTGACATAGTGCTAGGGCTGCTCAGAAAGCAAATGTATCCTGTGCTGAGAACAATGAAATTTTAGCAGCCCTTTTCTTTGTCGATAAATTTCAATTACACTAATTGCCAAGTATTCAATGACGGCACTTTGAGACAGGGAGAGAGGGGAGAAAGTAATAATAATAACCCTTGGTATTGCGAGGCACAACAACAACAAAAATTGAATTTTCTAATGGGAGCGTTAACATTTTTTACATAGCTTAACAAGATTTTACAAGCTGTACCAATTTAAATAATCTGTTTTACACTTGTTTGTTTTAATTAATGAGACTACAAAACAAAACAAAATTCAACTCAATTATATAATTTAGTCTTGTGGGATGGATTCTGTGTTTGTTTTCTCTTAATTTTTAAAATTGTATAATTTATAGGAGTGTAACAGATTTTGAACCTGAAAGTAAAAGCAATGTTTTGGTTTTCATAGAGTGGTGTGAATTCAATGCTTTCCTTGCCTTCAGTTTAGCATGTTATCCTTGTGTTTTAACTCTTTAAAGTACAAATGAATTCTATTAAATTTCCAGGCATAGAATTTTTGCTCAGATTTTTTATTCATTATATTATAAAATAGATTAAATGAAATCAAATAAGAAGCAAAATACTACAGAACATGATGAGGTTATAATAAATGTTTTTCATATACTTCTTTGCTGTTTCAAGAAAATATATAGAATATTCTTGATATTTGACAAATTATGGTGTATCACAGCTTCAGAGGTAAAGGTTTGTGAGCTTTTGCAAAAATCTAGCCTTCCATTTCTGAGTTGTAACTGTTTAACCTTATTCTTCTTCATAGTGTCTATCATAACATTACAGAATATTGTGTTTCTGTCATAGAATAGAAAATACCTTTGTGTCTGCGATGTACTGCCAGGAGATGAAAGGGTGAAAGGTGAGTTTAATATTCATAGAATTAATTCATTGGTTCTTCACATCCATGTTTTATAATTTAGTTCAAAATCAATAATTTACAAAATTGCCTGTTATTTAACAAAACAAAAAGACTGATTTAAAATGCTTAGATCGGCAAAACCATCAAGCATTAGATCTTTCATAAACTAAAATGTTAAGCGTTAATTACTTTTTCTTGTATGGTGTTCAAAATGTAATTGTTTACTATGCTTTACGTTTGAACTAATCTGGTTGTAGAAGCTGACCATAACACTTCAGCTTTGCTGTTCCGTTTCATGACATCGTTAAGGAATCTGAATTTCTCTGCTTTCTGTATCATAGATAAAATGGACAGATAATATCCCTGCACTGCTTACCATTTTCAATTTATGTTTTGTTTCATATGTTGATAGTTATAGATAGGAACCCAACAGATATTAGAACAAAAGCGATTAATAAGGATTCCAAAGACACAGGGGAAATGTTGCAGCTTTTTGATTGTAATAGTCTGATCCGTCAAACATCATGGATTTTCTGGATCTCCCCTTCAATTATATTTTGATCTAGACAAAAACTTGGAGGTATCATAAGGTTTGCTCATGGATCGTTTCTTAAGCACTGAGTAGTGAAAATGCCATGCAAGTAGTAGTGAAAACTGTTTATGTATTTTTTCAAATCAAATTAGAACTTGAAGAAATGTTTTTGAATGATAGATCAATAAATTCCTTGTATGTGAGGTTCAGGGAGTTGGATAAATATAAATACTTACGATAATATCATTATTGAAAACACATGCAGATTTTCCCAATGGCCTAGCAAAGATTTCCAGTGAGCAGCAAAGACATATGAAGAAGGCAAGTCCTAGGCTTAAATTTCTTGTGCCATTGGTTAAACTCATAAGGGGCCCTGCAGTTGTCCATAGGATGGGAAACTGTTAATCGACGTTAACATCCGGCAATTCCTGCTAAAGATGTGCGTAAGTGAAAGTTTTGGAGTAAGGCAGCTATGATGATCCTCATGGTGAAAGAATCAGCTAGCTTGTTCCTCACACGAGAATAAACAAAGAAGATAATGAGAAGTGGTTTTCCAAGGAACTGTACCCCAACAAGGAGACAGTGACTTCAGCAAAGGATGGCAGAAGAAAAAATAGAGAGGGAAAATGAAAATAAGTGGATCAGATGGAGGATCACCTTCTTAACAGTAGCAAATCAGTGTAAGTGCCTTTTAGGAGATCATACATATTATTTCTATCTCTGCTCTGTTTTAATAACACATGCAAAGAGAAACTTAAGATTACTTTCCCACCCCATTACATTCAATCCAATATGTTAAAAACAAATTGATCTTGAAACAACAGATTTTTACTCAATTGAAGAGGAGCCATTCTCAAGGGGAACACAGACTGAAATAAGGTTATAATGCTACATTCTCTGACTTGTATTCTCACCAAGTGCGATACTGGGCAAATTTGCCCAAACTGTGGTTGTCTTTTCTCAGATCAGACCTCCCTTGAGTGCAATGTCTGTGCTGGCAAGTCAGAGCTGTACAGAAGACTGATGAAAACTTGGAAAATGAGTGAACCTTCACAATTTGGAGCTTTGCTAATTCTAAAGCATCAGTAATTTCCCTTATTGTCACCAATTAGTAATTAGTATTTGTTTTGTTACACCCTGCCCTTATTGTTAATGTTCAAAGAGAGAGCCTTTTCAGCTCTTTTACATAGGCTGACATCAATTAGCAGGCAAGAGTGAAAGCTCTTTCCTCATTGGTGACACCTCATCAACAGAGACCACACTTAATTCAGTCCAACAATGTCACTAAACAATCATAGTAAGCAAAACTGAATTATAAAATGAGTTTCTTGTAATTGGGCTCTATTTGAAATCCAATACTAAACAATACATGAGTTGCACTGCTGCCTTTAAGATGTGCCTCTTTTGAGAGATGAATGCCCTAATGGTTTTTGCTACCTGAAGATATTGCAAATCCAAACTCCAGCTTCATGACTCTCTTGGTTATATATGTCTACTTTTACAGTGATTTCAAAAGTAATCATTACTAAAGTCAGTAATTCATAACCCAAATGTTCTCTCCATCCATCATAGATAGATTGATGAGCAAAAGCTGATTTTATACACAGCAACAGTGCACTCTACAGAAGTACTTATATATTATTCTGTTTTACACCATATGCTAGTTAAAATGAATACATAGAAGACGATGCTCATCAAAAATAAGAGACAGAAAATGAATGAAATTTGCATCAAGGTTGTAATTCTGCATTTATGTAAATGGAAAGAAAATCATCCTGGCTTCTGCGGTCTCATACCTTACTTGCTGATTGTTCTTTCTAAAGGAGAAGTGACAGCACTCTGGTCTCTTTTATATTATTCATGCCATTAAATATAAATAATTGAATAATTGAATATTAATATAAGCATTGACCAAAATCTAAGCACATAATGCATAGGATGTCTGCTGACAAATTATGGTGCTGGCTACAATATTTAGCCTGCACTGCCACCCACTGTTCAGCAGCAGTAAGAGGCACCTAAATGGCATGATAAAAGCATGTACACTGTGATAGTTTATCAATTACAATCACGCCAGATATATCCAATTCATTTTCCACTAAGGTAATAACATGAAATTTATTCTATAACAAAAATATTAGCTAAATTTGTGTAAAAGCATTTAAAAATCATTAAACAGTTGCCAAATAAAGCTTAGACATGGATGTACGGGCATGGTGCATAAGCTTTGTGCATGCTGTATTGTTTTATTCTTAGACTTCAAAAGATATTTACTTGATGTTCTCATTGCTGATGAAGCTAATGATTGCCCTTATTCATTCTACATTGAATATATGATGGAAAATTAATTGATCTCATCATGAAGGGTAAAATTAAGATTATTTATGCTGGAGAATTGTTCTCCCCTAACTGCTTCAGTTCCTTTGCTATATCTTAGAATTTTGACCCTTCTGTAGTTTCTGATTACCAAGGAGAAGATTCTCTCCACACAGTGTATTCAGCCAAATCTGTAACTGATTTATAAAGAACAACTTTAAAACAAATGATAACATGTTCAAGGAAATTTCTCAAATTCTTGAATTCGATTCCATGACTTCTCATTTTCAAAAAGCTGTACAGATTTAGAATTAGGACTTAGTTTCATTAATGATTTATTAGTGAATGCAACTCTCAAGCTAACACCATCATTCTTTTTAGCTTTGTTAGAAAAACATTTTATTTTAGATTGTTAAGATTTTAGATTTACTATGAGGAATTGTGAAAAATTTATGTGAATCAACTTCTGTGACATGATATCTGGGGAGAAAATAACTTAGACTCTTGCTTAATTTTCCATCAATCCTCCTGGAACAACACAGAATGTAAAAATACACTTCTTAAAAACAATGCATGTTCTTGGCATTAATATATTTTTGTATATGCTTTTTTAATGTGCTTTCCCTATGCCATTTCCTGATTCTCACATATTATTTTGTGACATTTGCCGTTTAGCACTGTGACTTCAGTATAAAAATAGCAAAACCAACTTTCCATTATAGTAAATGTGTTGTTGTAATGTCATTAACACTGCAAGAATTTCCAGGTTAAGGAACACTTTCAAGCTGTTTGAAATTGTGATAATGCTGACTTCTATAATATGCGTACAAGCCAATGTTTCTGTCTGTGTTTGAACAAAATTTAGAAAGGCACCAAACCTTTCAGAGCTTTTAAACTTTCAGTGTTAGCATTAAAAAGGTCAGTGCCTGGTGAATATTGACAGAACATGGTATACGGCACTTCCACCTCAGTTGGCCCCTTGGGCACTGGTTCTCATCTAATACTGACAACTCAGTATGTGGTGTTAAAGGACAACTCACTGTTGGCCACACCATCTTTGGAATAGGTACCAATTAAGCATGAATGTGGAATCATCTTTTTGAAAAGAATATTTACCAAGCCTTTCTTTCACTTGCAGGTGAATACGCAAGGCAAGAGTACACATTGGATCTGACACATCATTGTGCGATGTGTACATAACATCATGAAAATTAAACACATTTCTGCTGGCTCTGAATATAAAAAAAAGTGTTAGGCAGTTTTTGGAGGAGGGAATTACCTCTTTCAACCATCATCTAATCAACATGTGCTGCTGAGGAACAATGATTCTCTTTCACAACTGCAGAGAGCTGAAGCTAATCTGAACAACCTTGGTGCCCTTTCCAATATTTTCCAAAGAAAAGAAAATGTTTTGAGCATCTTGCTTTAATATCAGGGCATGTGCAAGTTCGTCAGGATTTTGTGTTAAATCCCATAAGATAACAAAATAAAATATTTCGCACACTATCATGACAAATCTCCATTTGCCATGGATTTGCTCCAGGTTTACTGTGTATACAGTACGGACTTATTTAACTCATACTGCAGTTTGGAGTTCAATCTCCCATCTCTTGATACTTGTTTACAGTGGGCTGCCAAAGCAATGTGATTTACATCTGACAAAAGAATTCAAATCTCGAGTTACTTTCTTCCTCAAGGAAAATCACAGCTCAGGAAGTTGTGCAAGTAATCTATTTCCATGTGGTGCATGCAAAGTGTGCCAGGATAGAGGTGAGTGTAAATACTGAAAATGTCTACAGTTTGGAATGTAAATGGTTTCAGTGACAACTTAAAATATACCACTATGCAAATTAATTTTTGATTCAGCTTGAACCGTCATACATGAACTTGAAAGGAAATAGTCCAAATATTCTGTTCTCCATAGTGACTGGATGTGAACACCACTGATCTATCTGTAGCAGAGTCTGCAGTTCCAGGATTGGACTATTTAGTCACTGCAGACCCCCATTCCAGAGTGGAAGCAAGCCATCCTTGACCTTGAGGGCTAACAAAGAAGAAGAAAGAACTATGATGGATGATGCACTGCAAACATATGTGGGAATCACCTGAGAAGTTTAAACATCCAGTGAGTTGATTCTTTATTCCCATAATGCCTCTGATCCTGAGCTGGTGAGTGTGTTGTGTTTATGGAATATGTTGCCAGAGGAAGTGGTAGAAGCGAGTACAGTTACAACATTTAAAAGACATTCGAATAGGTACATGGATAGGAAAGGTGTGGAGAGATTTTGGCCAAATGCAGGCAAACAGGACTGGCTCAGATTAGAAAATCTGGTCTGCAGAGACGAGTTGAGCTGAAGAGTCTGTTTCCATGCTGTACAACTCTATAATTGTAGGGTCAAAATTTGGGACACAAACAAAAAGCATGCCTTGATAGTTGTCTAAGGAATGTTAGACAGATAAAAAGTTGCCTGAGAGCTGGGTAACGTCAAAAGCAAGTCCTTTGATCATGACTTCCACATCTCTTCACCCTGACCATCTGAATAACCTCTGACCACCTATCCCCCAACAAACCAATTAGCCTTTCCCCCATTCAACCAGATCTAACTAAACTGCCTATCTGCTCCATCAACTACCCACTTATCCACCTCAGTCACCTATCTACCCACCATCCTGCTTCACGCTACAATGCATAGAATCTACCTCACACACTCACTGACTCACCCACTTACCTATTCAGTTATTCAGCCACTCTTTCATTCAAGAAAAAGATGAAAGAATTTGGGACCTTTAAATGTTTACCTGAATAATACAGCTGGTGCTACAAAAGG
Organism: Rhincodon typus; assembly: GCF_021869965.1. Lineage (NCBI taxonomy): Eukaryota > Metazoa > Chordata > Chondrichthyes > Orectolobiformes > Rhincodontidae > Rhincodon > Rhincodon typus. The sequence goes on along the minus strand of NC_063333.1, from coordinate 102,869,798 downwards.
GTGAGAAGTCCTTTGCCCTCATCTTTGTTTTTTTCAATGTCTTGGATCAGGGTTCTTACATTTTTACATGTACCTAGTTAAGTAGGCAACTTTCTGCCTGATCACTGTATGAGACAATTTGGGCCTCGATATTTTGTTCAATAGCAGCAAAAGGGAAATGGAACCAAGAATCTGTGGCTGTCACAAAGTGACCTTACTATATCCAGTGAGAATGTAGTAGAAGGACCCGAAATTAAGCCAAGATCCAGAATCACCAAGTTGTTCCATGTTAGTTCCTGTGGGACCTTGTAAGTGGCAGAGGCTCTCGCCTATTCAAATAAAGATTTCAATAAAAGGGAAAAAGTGTATGGCCAGATGAGGGACTTCCAAGAAAGGGGTTAGTGAATACCCAACCCAGCAGAACATGCTAGAATTAGAATATCCTTTATCATCACATGTACTCAAGTGTGGAAGTACAGCAGTACAGTGAAAAATTTACAATTTGTCACCCCATATGGCACCATCTTAGGTAAAAAAAAAGTACCTAGGTACAAATCTTAAATATAAAATACACAAATAAAGAAAAAAAGAAAAAAAAAGTTACATTACTTATAGTCGTTCATAGTATAAGTTTAAAAATGAGAATAAAGTTAAAAAGATGAGTATTACAGTCTTTCCACACACATTGGTCAACAGTCCAACAACCACCTCTCTCCACTTAGCCCTCCATCTCGCTGGCTGTCCTCACTCCATGCGAGCCTCCAGCCCACTGGCTGTGCTTATATTGTTTGGGCCTCCAGCCTGCTCTGATCCATGCTTCTAACTCACTCTGCCTCAGGAGAGAACACCAAGAGGACAAAAAGGGGTAAAAGAAAGAAAATGGGAAATTATTAGAAGAAGTGGAAGAGCTCCGGTTGGAACGTACTACTCTGCCACCATCTTGACCGAAAGACCTGGCTCAGGCCAGGTGCTGACAGTGATGGGGATGTATTGGTCAGCCACCTGGCAGGAATACCAGAAACCTAGGCTTGGGTCATGGTCTGGATATCTTAAGGCCTTTTAACAGTAAAGATATTTTTAGCAGCCATAACAGAGACATTTCTCCCCAGCAGAAATTTTGACATTGCTCTTCCTTTCCTGGAGCTGCCACACTCAACTGGTGTTTCATCTTTCCTGTCTGTTAGCTACCTGAGATACACAACAGCTGATGCATGTATCAGACTGGTTTATGTCAATACAGCAGTTGCTCTGACTCTCCCTGTCCAGTGGAAGGATACCAAAATTATAGAGACTCATAGAAAAACATGGCGAAGAAGAGGGCCATTCAGTCCATTTTAACCTGTCCCAGTTCCTTCAAAGAAATCATTAAGACCCTTCTGTCTGATGCTGTGACTCTGGCTTGGTTGTTTCCATGGACCAGGTGGCAACTCCTGGAGAGGCAGGACCAGCAGGACGCTCACCATCTGCCCAAAGCATGGATCACTGTGCCATTGGGCCTTCACTCCTTCCCTTGAGCCATGGATGCATTAATTCACTGGTTTGCTAAGAGTGGTCTGACAGATCTTGACCTTCTTTCGGGAATACCTCAGCCCTTACTGTGCACCAGTAGGGAACAGGAGTGATAGACTGAATCCTATGGATTTAATTTTAGGACATTTCAGTGGTGCTCTGCTGAGCTCCAGTGAGTCAGAGCTCTCTGAGCCAGGCCCAAGACAGAATGACTGCTAAAGTCATGGGATGCAGGTCAGGAATTCAGTTGGCAGGATTCGTCAAGTTCAGCTATGTTTGCTAAGATGGAATCAAAATGTAATAGTAGGAGAGGAAAGATTAAACAGCATTGGTATAATTTCAGATGTATGCATGTCAAACAACTCTACAACTACAACTAAGAGAAATACAGCACTTGTACTAAATTCCTTTTTTCTATTTTAACTTGCTACAACAACTCATTATTCTTGTTGTCCTCAAAGAATATCTTGAAGAACGGTGAATTACCCTTGATGCTGAAACCTGCATAATGTGAATAGTGCGAAGAATGTTGAGCCTTTCATTCACTTGTCCTCTGGGAGGAATACAATCATTGAAAGTGAGAGCTTAAGCAACATGGTTAGTTTTTAGCAGTCAATCAGCATCAATCAGCCCCTCTACCTCTTAGTGTTTAATGTCCAACCCTTGCAAATGAATATTTGAGCCAAACAAATTGGGCCCTGTGACAAGATGTGTCTTTAAGAAGGATTTGTTTTGTCCTGTTTCTCTTGAAAACAAATGTTCCCAACCTGGTGTTGATGTGTCTGTTCCATGGAAAGTAGAGTAAATAGCTTTGGGTTTTTTTTAATAATAAACAAAAGAAGCATGATTGCGTGGAGTTACACTCACACAGCCAGGTTTTGATTTTTGCTTTTGCTTTCAATTGTTAAAGCTGAGATTTTGGATGAAGCGGCTACATACAGCTCTCTCTCTGCTGTTGTAAAAGCTTGAGTACTCTTTCTGCAGCTAGATTGATTCTGCCAGTGTTCCTTCTCCTAGACTGGAGAAGATTGCAAGTGAGGGAAATCTGTTTTACTAATTTGCCTTTGCCAAGGGTGTGTTTATGGGATGCTGTTATATTGGAATCATTGATGAGTAGAATTTAAAATATATATTATTTTGTGAGTATTTTGATAGAGTTAAAATTATGCCAATTCTTTCTCTGCTTGCATTTTAACTGTGGTGTTAGAATAAAGTATGTTTTGCTTAAAGCTTAGTAGTTTGACAAATAGAATTACATCTGGAACACAGCACCTTACACTTGTCTTTAAATAAGATAAAAGTTAAGGTCTAGGCTGTCTCCTTGATATATTTGAAGGGGTTTGGTCTGGTCCATAACTGCCCCCAGGTAAAGATTCAGAACTCTATACCACTGTCCTGGCCAGAAAACTGAGGAGGAAGTTATTCATGCGATGGGAACAAATTCAATTACAATCAATGGCAATCAAAGAATCTTAACATTTTAAGAAACAAGAATTCCTTTTAAGGCAGGAATTCCACAGAAAGTCACACAGCTTGAAATTTAGTCATTATAAGGTTGTCGCAGACTTTTCTGCCCCATTGCATTATTCCCCGGGCCTCCTCAGCATCCTCACCATCAGTGTTGGCTCCCTCAGTATCTTCACCAGATTCTATTTCTTCCTTGTCCGAGGAGACAGATTCCTCGGCCATTTCATCTCTCCTACGTTTTCATCCCACCATTGAGTTGGCTGTGCAGGGTGCGGCAAATAATCATTATTCTGGAGAGCGTGCCTGCAAGGGCTACAGAGCTCCTCCTGAGTGCACGAGATAGCAGAACAGAAGTATATCCTCAGAAGTCCAATTGTCTATTCAGTGATGGCCACAGTTGAAGCATGAGCAGCACAATGGCATTGATTGGCATCAGTCTGAGGATTTTGTACTGGGGCCATAAGCCATGCCTTGTGGGAGTACATATTGTCATCCATGAGACAGCCCTGGAAATGATTTAGGTGAGGCAAACATCTCTGGAAGCTGAGAATTGCACAGAACGCAAGATTGTGGCAGCTCCCTAGATAGCCTGGGTGCATATTTGCAGAAATTATTGCCTGTGGTAAGCATACAGGACCGTGGTGAAGAAGTTCAATGCCACTGTGTTTTTCAGTGTCATAGGCACAGTTCTAGAGCGCTGCCTCCCAAGCGGCTACATATTGGTATAGATGTCATGTAAACACACCTCCAGCATTACCATTCACTTATCTGCAGGTAGCTGGAATGCCTTCTGTGCAACTTTTCTCTGTTGACTAGTCAATGGCACTGAAGACCTGGTTCCCATCTTCAAGCACTGAGTGTTCATCCAAGCTACAGCTCCCTAGATATCTTCTCTCTGATTCTGTTTTCATTGTTCTTGTCTCAATCTCCTCTTTCTCTGTCTTCTCTTCCTTCTCAGTCTTGACAATGGTTATACAGCTGTTGGGTTAAGTTGGTCAAGCATCTGGCATGGAAGCACTGATCCATAAAAGAATACCAGGAATGAGATGTATGTTTTCCATTTGAGACATTGTCAAATTCAATCTTCCTTTTGGACCCAATCAAGCCCATGTGTTTGGTGAAAACCTGTTCTAAAGCCACCTCCATATAGAGAAATGCATCCTCCATAAATTGTAACTAGAGTTCCCCTTTCTGATGTTGCCATTTGCAAGATGTTTGTGTCTTTTGTATTATTTTCCTTTGCATGTGGAAATTATTACAATGAAGTGTTTGTTTCTCTGCATTATCTCCTGTGATTCAGCCCCAAACCCCAGAATGTACAGCTTGCATTTGTCCATATCTTTAATTTCCAAATAACTGAATGCACAATGACCCAATCCTCCACTAGCACCATCAGCTTTGCTGGTCTTTGTTAATTGCCTTTCTTGCCAAAGTTTAATGGACAATGGGATTTGGTTTGGGGCTGGTTGTTTGTGCCTTCAAGATCTTGTTTGTCTTTATTCTACAGGGAGTGCTTCCCTTCAGTAAGGTCTTATCTAAATACTCATACAATAGAATTTTTCAAGATGTGTTTTGATTCCCTCATTTGGTTGTATTTGTGATGTAGGGAAACATGTGAAGGCAGATCCAGGGCCCCTTCCGTTTGTTCATATTCTTTGAGAAGACTTATTTTGAAGACCAATTTTGAGAAAAATGACATAACATTTCCTTGAAATTTTTCTCCCCCTACTTTTTCCCTCTAGAATACATATTTTCCGTCTCCTTTCCTCGGACCTCCTGTCTGTCCTTCCGCAATCTACCCCTGTGATATTCCTGCTCTTTTCCCTGCTCCAATCCCATTCAGATTCCCTTGCTCAGCTCCAACTTCACACCATCTGTTATGCAATTCCACTGACCTTTCTTCTCCACAGCAAACCTAATTAATCTATTGTGTCCCCCTCTTTTAATAAGAAACTTGCAAATGTCTTTGTTCCCATTGCCTGATTTACTGTCACTCTGAATCCTAGACTGCTTCCTTCATTTTCTTAGATCCTTTAAGTGTCCCTGACAGCCATGCCTTTTAAGCTCTATTTCTTAACTTTCCTTTCCACCCAACCCACCTTTCTGTGAACTGGTTCTGTTAACTCTATGCAATACAATACAGCACAGGAACATGCCGTTCAGCCCACCAAGCCTGCTCCGATTCCTCATCCTTATTTGGACCAGCTACTTATTGCTCATATGCAGTCTCCATCCCTCTGTTCACCTCCCATTCATATGTCTATCAAAATATGTCTTAAATGTTGCCAATGTGCCTACTTCCTCCACTAATGGTGCATTCCAGGCACCCACCATCTCTGTGCGAAAAATGTTCCCCACACTTCTCCCCTAAACTTTCCCCCTCTCACCTTGAACCTGTGGCGTCTTGTAGTTGACCTTTCCACCCTGGGGAAAGGCCTCAGACTATCCAATATATCTATACCTCTCATAATTTTGTAGACTTCAATCAAAGGGTGGTATAATAGCTCAGCAATTAGCACTGCTGTCTCACAGTGCTGAAGACCTGGGTTCAATTTCTTGGGCAAGTGTCTGTGTGGAGTTTGCAATTCTCCTTGTGTCTGCCTGAGTTTCCTCCCACAGTCCAAAGATGTGCAGGTTAGGTGGATTAGCCATGGGAAATGCAGGATTACAGGGATAGGGTAGGCGAGGTAGGTCTGGGTGGGATACTTTTCAGACAGACGGTGTGGACTCGATGGGCCAAATGGCCTGCTTCCATACTGGAGGGATTCAATGTTCAAGTCACCCTTCAGCCTAAGTCTTTCCAGTGAACACAATCTGAGTTTATCCAACCTCTCTTCATAGCTAGGCAACATCTTGGTAAACCTTCTCTACACCCTCCCCTTATAATTTGATGCCACTTTCAGGATAATTCTCCATTTTAACTTGATACCCTTTCAAAGCTCTGTATACCTGCTCTGGGCAAGTTGGCCAAAATCGGCTGACTTCCTTGGACAGGATAATAAACCTGGTCAGCCCTCACTCCTAGCATTGCGAGCATATGATTATGACTGAGTCAAGCTTCATCCCTCACACTGTTAGTGCTTGTGCACAGAGAAAGCTTATTTTTGAAAGAACTAAATTGGTGAAGAAGTTTTTACTCACTGGAGCTTAGAGGTAGCAGTCTACGCTGTCAAGTTCATGTCTCATATGTATAGCTGGGTTTGTGAACACACTTGTATCCTGTATTTGGCTAACAAGATTGTGCCTCTAAATGTGGGTCAGAGACTTAATGAGTATTCATGATATGCTAATGATTGCAAAACACGTTCCCAATGATGGAGGTTGAGAAATATGACACGCTTGAAAGTTTCTAAGAATTTAATTGCTAAACTTTATCCCACTTTGAACAAACCAATTTTTTGCCTCCTACTCAGTAAAGCTCCACCACCCACCCTCCTGAAAGCTCTGGGGTAGGCCTGGGATATCCTGACAAGTGTTTTCAGGCTGAGGGTCTCGCGTAAGAACTGGTTAACGTTAATAAGGGTCAAGGCTTCTCAGATGTCAGCAAGAGTGCTGCTAAAGCTTAGCCAACTTTAAAATAAGGAGCTGATGAGAAAAGTACACCAGTGATCAGAAAGCTGGTTGTCTAGCTGGGGCAAAATTGATTTGTTCCTGGAGAAATTTTTATCAGACATCCATTGTACCTTTAAGGCCGTTACCATGACATCAAGGCATGTGATGTTCTGGTGTTAAAATCCTGCTTCACACTGATGAAGAGAGATAGTAGGAACTGCAGATGCTGGAGAATTCAAGACAACAAGGTGCAGGGCTGGATGAACACAGCAGGCCAAGCAGCATCATAGGAGCAGAGAGGCTGACGTTTCGGGCCTAGACCCTTCATCAGAAAAGGGGGAGGGGAAGGGGGTTTTGAAATAAATAGGGAGAGAGTGGGAGGCGGATAGAAGAGGGATAGAGGAGAGGATAGGTGGAGAGGAAACAAACAGGTCGAAGAGGTGGGGATGGAGCCAGTAAAGGTGAGTGTAGGTAGGGAGTTAGGAAGGGGATAGGTCAGTCCAGGGAGGACGGACAGGTCAAGGGGGTGGGATGAGGTTGGTCGGTAGGAGATGGAGGTGCGGCTTGAGGTGGGAGGAGGGGATAGGTGGGAGGAAGAACAGGTTAGGGAGGCAGGGACGAGTTGGACTGGTTTTGGGATGCGGTGGGGGGAGGGGAGATTTTGAAACTTGTGAAATCCACATTGATACCATTGGGCTGCAGGGTTCCCAAGCGGAATATGAGTTGCTGTTCCTGCAACCTTCGGGTGGCATCGTTGTGGCACTGCAGGAGGCCCAGGATGGACATGTCGTCTGAGGAATGGGAGGGGGAGTTGAAATGGTTCGCGACTGGGAGGTGCAGTTGTTTGTTGCGAACCGAGCGTAAGTGTTCTGCAAAGCGGTCCCCGAGTCTCCGCTTGGTTTCCCCGATGTAGAGGAAGCCACACCGGGTACAGCGGATGCAGTATACCACATTGGCAGATGTGCAGGTGAACATCTGCTTGATGTGGAAAGTCTTCTTGGGGCCTGGGATGGGGGTGAGGGAGGAGGTATGGGGGCAGGTGTAGCACTTCCTGCGGTTGCAGGGAAAAGTGCCGGGTGTGGTGGAGCTGGAGGGGAGTGTGGAGCGGACAAGGGAGTCACGGAGAGAGTTGTCCCTCCGGAAAGCAGATAAGGGTGGGGAGGGAAAGATGTCTTTGGTGGTGGGGTCAGATTGCAGATGGCAGAAGTGTCGGAGGATGATGCGTTGGATCCAAAGGTTGGTGGAGTGGTACGTGAGGATGAGGGGGATTGATGAACACTGATGAAATGTGTTGTGTGGCATTATTACCATGCTAAAATAAAACAAAGAACTGCAAGTGCGGGAGATCTGAAACAAAGCAGAAATTTCTGGTGGAACTCAGCAGGTCTGGCAGGATCTGTGGGAACAAAGCAGAGTTAACGTTTTGACTCCAGTGACTCTGCATAAGAAGTGAATGGACTAGACTGTGCTAAATGAGAAAAACTTCAAACAGATGTAGCAACTCAATACTGGGCATGAGACATGTCATTCAGTTGCAGTCTTTTGCTACCAATTATTTTATCTAACATGCAACTGTGCCTCACAGAGACCATACTTCCTGTCTTCTGATGGACAATGTTGGTTACTTGATCATCTTGTGGATTTGAATCTTTTCTAAGTGGACAATCAATATCAGAACAAACGCAGTACAGTTAGCAGCACAACTGAGCATGTGAACGTATTGTTGTTATCATCTTGGTACCTATCATATGAAATCAAACAGTGATTGCTCAGTTGATACAGTTGTGGTGTTCCATAATAGCTGTTTGCCTCTGTGCAACCCAATCACAGAAATTATCTGAAATTTGAATACATTTTCATGTACCTGATTTCCAGGTAATGATCAACAGAATTGATCTATCTTCATCAGCCATACCACAGACATTTACCCTCAATATTATGGAAAGGTTGATATTCTATATCCATATATCAAACTTACTCATCACCCTCTACTTAATTTAGATCCCCATTAAAGATCTTTGGTAAAAATTGTGAGTGAGAAAAGAGATTGGCTTAAAGTCGCCAATGAACACAGCAAAGTATGGGATCCACTTGGCTCACTAGAGGCCCATGAGTCCATATGACGTGTACTTTTGCTTATACTTCATGCAGCACATAATTTAGGTGGTGGGCAGAATCTTTCTTGTTCTGTAGTAGTGGGTTTGCATGAGGGACCAGGAGAAAACTTATTGATTTGGGCATCAAGTCAGCAGCCAGCACATTGCTTCCATGTTTAAAGCAGTGTAAATGGAAATAGTCATCCATTTGTCGGAGGCATACAACCAAGAACGAGCAATTAGGGGACTAATAATGGGGAAGGTTATCCTTCCAATGTCAGAACAGCCTCCCAATGGGTAACCAGTCAGACAGAGGAACTAAACTGGCAGGAGGAAAAATTTCATGCATGTGAAAAACATTCATAGTATGTTTTTCTAATTCATTTAATGGTTATTATATTTTTTCCTACAACTCATGTTAAGCTATTGCCTATAGCTCCCTAAACATGTTATATCTCCATTCCTAAACATAGAACTAAAATTAGCGATCTGTTACCTGGAACAGCACCCTTATCTCATGGATTATTAAATATCTGTAATTGACCCTCCACTATCTATTACATAGTTTCTCTTAAAATGCATGGATACAATCCATTGGGGAGAGGTTTAATCCTTTGAAATTTGAATAGTCTATTTAAAACTTATCTTTTTCATTTATTTTAAATGCAGGGTTATCGTTTATAAATTCATCTTTTCAGTATTGTGTCCAAGTAATTTATCTCCCTGCAGTTTTATTATTGCTGCCTGTGATTTTATCCTGACCATCCCCTATTGACCTCATTCCCTTCCTGATTCTCATTCTGTTTTAACTCATGTGTGCATAGAATATTTTTTAAACTTCTCTTTATGTTCTTTGATTGGGTATTTTAATACCTTTTCATTTTTCCTTAACTATTGTTTTGACCTCTCTTCAACTATGAATATTAGCTGAGTGTTTCTGAATGTTAAATGAAAGAAAACTAAAATAAAAACTCAACCTTCCTTGAACTAGACCATGTTCTGTTCCAAAAGAGGCAATATGAGGTGGAGGCAACCAAACTCCTCTCAGGCACTAGCTGATCAGTTAAATATTACAGTGAGGCTGAGCCCCTTCATTTTAGCAATAATTTCTTTTTAATCACAGGGGGTTGGGTTTCTCAAGCATCAGGAAACATGGCAGTTTAAAGGACGCTGACAGAAGATGAATCTATAAGGTCACTGCCTTTATAGAATTATTTGTATCCTGGAGATAAGCTGCAGTGTTTCTTTCAGTCCCAGAAAACTACTCAATAAATCTCCACCCCACCACAATATATGGATCCTATTGTTGCGTTTCGGACTGCACCACCCACAAAATGACCCCTGCCTGAAAGTGGAACAACACTACAGTCCCAATTCCCTCATTTTATCTGGACCTGCCTGCAACCAACCCCCTTGCACACAACCACATAAGTGCAGGAGAATGATCACCACCACCACCCAAAGAAAAAACAAAGAATCCAACCACCTAACCATCTCCCCTTATCATTCAATGACATTACCCCCACTGCATCTTCCACAGTCAGCATCCCAAGAGTTGCCACTGACTGTAATCTGAACTGGGCCAGCCATATAAACACCGTGGCTACAAGACCAGATCAGAGGTTCAGAATTCTGCAGCAAATAACTTACTGCTTGTTTCCCAAAGCGTGTCCATTATCTACAAGGCACGTGTCAGGAATGGGATGAAATACTCTCCATTTGCCTTGATAGATACAACTCCATCAACACTCAAGAAACTTGACACTGTCCAAGACAAAGCTATCCAGTTGATTGGCACTCCATCTGTAATCTTCAACACTCACTCACTCCATTGCTGATGCAAAGTCACCGTCTACAAAATGCACTGAAGCGAGTCACCAAGGCTCCTTCAAAAACAACTTCAAACTTCCACCATCTAGTAGGAAAAAAGGGAACAGATGCAGGGGAACACCACCACCTGCAATTTTCTCTCCAAACCACACAGCATCCTGACTTGGAAATATTTCCTCCATTCCTTCAATGCAGTTGAGTTAAAATCATTCCCTGTGGGATGGACAATAAATGCCAACGACACCACACACCATGAAAAAAATATTAAAGACTTTCAAACCCACACGATTTGGAGCTGCCACCCACTCCACGATGCAAAGGTCTGAAATTCCTCTCGCAATCTTTTATCTCTGTTTGCTTTCAAAGATGTCAGGTTGTCTCTGGTGGGAGCCATGCTTAAAGCCCCCCTGTGCACTCACCTCTCTGGTAAAATCAAGGCTTGTATATTCATTTTTACCCTTATGCTTCTTCACTAGTACGGGATCAAAATCCTGGACTAACTGCACTGTGCGTTTTCCTACCCAAACCCCAGCAATATTATCTGGATATTACAAGCCCTGTGACATTGCCATTGTGCCACTGCCTCCGCTTCGCTGTGCTACTGTGTTCCCTGTAAACAACGGTCCTAATCTGATACATAATTCAGGCTGATTATTTTGAATATAGTACTGTTGGACTGCTGCACTTGGAGGCTGTCTTTTGGATAAGGCCTTCAACTTAGAAGTAATTCGTACTCTGTTTGATATACCATATCCCTGACACTGAGCAGTGGTGTTCTGGCCATTATTAATCCTTCAACCAAAATGACTGAAATATATTGGCTCAGGATGTGCTGTAACAGGTTCATGATTGGTGTTCACTCTTCACCAAAATTATGTTGCCTTTTTATTCACTATGCTCATTTGGATGACAAATTTCTGGAAGTGCAAGATGGAAATGGCATAATGTCCTTTACAAGATATATAGGCTCTGACAGAACAAGACAACTTTGTATGTCCTGAACTATCACAGTGAAGGGTTGTGAAATAAAGAGTGCAAATCTTTTTTTAATTAATTGAATGGCTGCAGTTCAGGTGGTGGAGGGACATCTGTGGTGCCGGTAGGGAATAAGTTCCAGGATTTTGACACAGTGGCAGTGAACGAATGGTGATATAGTTCCAAGTCAGGAGGATGTGTGGCTTGGAGGTGATCTTGCAGGTATGGAGTTCCCATGTATGTCTTGTGTTGCGACTATTCAGTGTTGGAGGTCACACATTTGAAAGTGCTGTCTAAGGAGGTTTAGTGCATTCTTGCAGTGCACCTTGTAGAGTTGGGGAGGAAGCCTACTTTAGCAATGGAGATTTCAAAACTAAATCAGGTACAGAAAGAAAAATAAAGAGAAGAAAAGCAAGGTTGGATTAAGAGAGTGAAAAATCAGAAAGAGAAACTAATATATTTACATTTCTTTTAAAATGTCCTACACTTGAATGAATGAAATTCCACACATAATTATTTCTGTGTCAGACAGATAATTGGCATTAAGAAACACCGTTGATGTAATTGGAAAGTTGTTTTTTTTTGTCATAGTGGTAACGACCCTACCTCTGATCTAGGAGACTTGGCTTCAAGTCCCACCTGCTCCAGAGGTGTATGAAAGCATTTCTGAACAGATTGATAAGAAAATATCTATAATTAAATCTTTATTTATGTTTGATATAACTTAATGTTTTGATGGTAAGTTTAATTCATGTTGAGCATGTAAATACAGCAATCTCATGATGCTCAATACATTTGAATGGATAACCAAGTAGGAAAGTAGAATTTCTGTAGAAATAAAAGTATATAAGGACATCACCAACAGGAACCTTTAGATTTGTGTTTTTAATGAAGCACCCATCCTGATTTCAGTTCACTGTGCCTTTTGAACATAAATAGTGGCATGCCTATTATCCACGTTGTCATTTTTGACACTGAAATTTGGCATAAATTAGCTATTTATTTCAATGCTATTAATGCGCTTTGCTGTGTTTGAATTTACTGTGGCCTTTGACTAAATTCTAACAGTTAACTACATTTCAAATAATATTTCATGGGACATTACTTCTTCTGGGACATTCAGAGCTTGTGAAAAATATTACAACAATACGTACTTATTCTTTCTTCTCATTTGAGATTTTACCAAAAGCAATTAAATTATTTCCACAAGCTACCCCTTATCCAAATATTAATTTTAGCCTGAAAAATCTAGCTATCATGAAATTGGTACATTATCCAATAGTTGGTTATGCTTTAAAATGTCACCTTTAACTTTCAAGGTGAAACAGAATGTCTTGAAGAGGGGGAATGGGGAGTTAAATAACAACCATAGCTTAGAGACATGCCAATGTGATCTTGTTGACTTGGGGAGAAAATCTCAAACAGAAACTCATAATAGGAACCTCAGCGTAACTTACAAAATTCTAAAAGGCCTGGATAGGGTGGATATTGAGAAGATATTTCCAGGGTGACACGGTGGCTCAGTGGTTAGCACTGCTGCCTCACAACAGCAGGGACCTGGGTTTGATTCTACCCTCGAGTGACTGTCTGTGTGAAGTTTGCATGTTCTCCCTGTGTCTGCGTGGGATTCTACTGGGTGCTCCAGTTTCCTTCCACAATCTAAAGACGTGCAGTTCAGGTGGATTGGCCATGCTAAATTAGCCATAGCGTTCAGGGATGTTAAGCTTAGGTGCTTTAGGCATGGGATATGCAGGGTTACAGGAATGGGGTAGGGGAATGGGTGGGATGCTCTTCAGAGGATTGGTGTGGACTTGTTTCCACAGTGTGGTGATTCTATTTAACCACAAACATCTTTCTAATTGCCAGGTATGACTCTAACCAGAAGAGAGTTTTAAAGAGTTGGTATGGACCAATTTTGGCCGAAGGGCCTGTCTGCATGCTGTAGAACTCCATGACTGATTAGTTGGAGCGACTAGGACCCGAGGTCATGTCCTCAGAGTGAAGGGATGACTCTTTAGAACTGAGAATTAGGAGGAATTTCTTCACCTATCTTTTGGAATCATTACAACAAAAAGATGTGGAGGTCAAGTCATTGAGTGTATTTAAGACATAGATAGGTTCTTAATTAGTAAGGGGAGAAGGCAGGAGAATGGGATTGAGAATGGTGGAACAGACTCGATGGGCTGAATGGCCTAATTATGCTCCTATATCTTATGGTCTTATGGTCACAATATCTCCCAGAAAAAAGGACAGCTGCTGTTTGAGATGTGCATTCAAAGATGCTATTAATGTGGGAAAACAATGTGTTAACAAACAAGCAGGATGCTTGTGAGTTCAGTTTCTGTTCAAATACAGGAAAGTGAACATACAGAAACCTTGAAGATTTAAGCAACAGGGAGATGCTGATATGTCCTTTGTTGGTGGTAATTAGGATTTGCAAATTTGAACATGAAGTAGAACAGTTATTGAAAGACACTGGAAGTTGTGCCATCATATGGCTTGGAGATGTGAACATGAATGGGCAAACCATGGGACAGATTCTGTAATGTTACATTTCAAGGCTTTGTACAAAAGTGTTTCATATGACATGTTTCATTTCTGATAGTCAATTAATGTCAAAGGGTCTTTTTTATTCAACATGTTTGGGGTCTGTCAAGTAATACTTGGTATTTGTTGATTTTAGTTTGATTGTTACAGTAAAAGTCTTAAATGTGAAATTTTGTCTTCTCATTCTGTTTGTCACTACTTCATTTCTCTTTAAAGTTATCAGTCTCTATAGGGATCATATCACTATAAATTTCAGAAACACAAACTATTCTTTGTAAGTTTTTGCTATATATGTTAGTAACATACACCACATTACAGCTGGTTAAAATAATTGTTTCTAAATAATCACCTTTTACATACCTATAACTTGTCTATTTTGCTATTAAATGGCTAATTTGAAGTTCTGTGGTCATTTTATTGACGCGACTACAGTATTTTCTTGGCAAAATATTTTTCTAAAGGACATTCCAATTTTACAAAATGGAATTTGCTCTGTATAATGACTGAAACATTCATTTACAAGAAAAGAAGTCAGAGAATAAAAGAGCAGTCAATTGGATTCTACCCTTGGGATCTTATTTCTTTTCCATTTTGTTCATTAAAAGTTTAATTATCAGCATTTGTTGAAAATTAATTCAGACTTTTTTTCATTTTTTACCTCAGAGGGATTGGTAAGATTTGTCCTCATCAAGGTGAGATTGGACATTGAGGAACTGGGTTCTTTTATCCTCTATTTGCATTGAGTATGAGAATCAAGCCATTATCTACTCATGTATTGTTAGCTAGGCTTTTGAAAAAAAATCCCTCTAGGCTTCTACACTGCCCTAATCCTGAACTCAGAAAAAGAATGTCCTATTGTACAGTAAGATGAGATTTCACATAATGTCTATCAGGACGGTACCGAACAAACCTACTTAATCCTAGACAAAAGAATTAAAGTGCAGTTTTGTTTACAGGTGAACATGGGAATTTGTTCAACAACATTGTCAAAACATGAATTATACAGGGTAATTCCTTTATTTTAACAAATGGAATGCTCACCCATATAGTTCACGTAATATGTTGCATTCAGTTTGCTTGTTAAATACACATTGACTTGAAAAAATAAATAAATTTAAGGTTAAGCCACACTGAAGCATTTTCACAAAGAGATATTGAATTTCCTGCAGTCTTTGGTTTCCTAAATCATTTTGGTGCTCTGAGGCTACTTAGTCAACAATCAAGTTTGTGACTTCCATGAGAATGAAGCCCAATATTAGTGTAACTTCATGACATTTATATCTAAAATGTTTGCAAGATGATAAGTTATGTTATAGCACTTTTGTAAATTGAGGACATATTTTAATATCAAGGAACCATGGACGATAAGGGAAATTGTAAACTTAGTCAAAAGGAAAAAGGAAGCATACGATAGGTCCAGGCAGCTACAAAGTGACAAAGACCTTGAGGAGTATAGAGAAATTAGGAAGGAACTTAAGTGCAGAATTAGGAAGGCTAAAAGGGGCCATGGAACAGAGTCAAACAGGGTCAAAGAGAATGCCAAGGCTTTTTTGCATATATTAGAAGAAAGAGGGTAGCAAGGGAAAGAGAAGGCCCCCTCAAGGACAAAGGAGGGAAGATGTGCGTGGAGCCACAGGAAGTGAGAGAGATCCTTAATAAGTACTTTGTATCGGTATTCACCGAGGGGAAGAACATGACTGATTTTAAGGTCAGGGATCAGTGTGTGAATACTCCAGAGAATGTCAATATATTAAAGGAGGAAGTTTTGGGTATCCTAAATTGCATTAAGGTAGACAAGTCCCTAGGGCCAGATGGGATCTATCCTCAGTTAATGAGAGAGGCAAGGGAAGAAATAGTTGGGGCATTAGCAGACATCTTCACATCCTCATTGATCACAGGCAAGGTTCCAGAGGACTGGAGATTAGCCAATGTTGTTCCGTTGTTTAAGAAAGGAAGCGGGCATAATCCAGGAAATTATAGGCTGGTGAGTCTGACATCTGTAGTAGGAAAGCTCTTGGAGAAAATACTGATGGACAGGATATATGCGCATTTGGAAGAAAATGGACTAGTTAGCAACAAGCAGCATGGTTTCATATGGGGAAGGTCATGTCTCACCAACCTGATCAAATTTTTTGAAGAGGTGACAAGGATAACTGATGAGGAAAGAGCTGTGAATATAGTTTAAATGGCCTTTAGTAAGGTATCTGATAAAGTCGCATATGGCAGATTGGTTCAAAAACTAAAATCACATGGGATTCAGGGTAGGCTGGCTACTTGGATACAAAACTGGCTTGGTCATAGAAGACAAAGGGTAGTGGTAGAAAGGTGTTTTTCAGAATGGAGACCGGTAGCTAGTGGTGTTCCACAGGGATCAGTATTGAGTCCACTGTCATTTGTAGTATATATAAAACCCTTGTTAGGCCGCATTTGGAGTAATGTGTGCAGTTTTGGTCACCACATTATCTGAAAGATGTGGAAGCTTTGGAGAGAGTGCAGAGAAGGTTAACCAGGATGTTGCCTGGTCTCAAAGGAGTAGGCAATGAGGAAAGGCTAAAAAGACTAGGATTGTTTTCACTGGAAAGACGGCGGCTGAGTGGAGACTTGATAGAGGTGTACAAAATTATGAGACGCATAGACAGGGTGGATAGTCAGAGGCTTTTTCCCAGAGTTGAAGTTTCAGTTACAAGGGGGCACAGGCTCAAGGTGAGAGGGCAAAAGTTTAAAGGAGATGTGCGAGAAAAGTTTTTCATGCAGAGAGTATTAACAGCTTGGAATGCCCTGCCAGAAGAGATGGTGGAAGCAGGCACGTTGATGACATTTAAGAGGCATCTGGATGGTAACATGAATAGAGAGGGAATAGAGGGATACGGACCCAATAAGGGCAGAAGGTTTGTTTTTTAGTTTAGTCAGGGCATGATGATCGGCACAGGCCTGGAGGGCCGAAGGGCCTGTTCCTGTGCCATACTTCTCTTTTGTTCTTTTTTTTTCCTTTAATGGAAAGTTATATCCATATCTTAAAATTTATGTGGAAGAATCATTGAACCCTTCATGTTTCTTAATCTTTTGTAACAGTTTTCAGCCTTATAGGACAAATGGATGTTCTACACAACACTCCCACAATGGGCACAGTATCATAGGAGTGAAACAAATAATGATTACAATTCAGCTAAAAACCAAAAGAACTGCCTATGCTGTAAATCAGGAACAAAAACAAAGTTGCTGGAAAAGCTCAGCAAGTCTGGCAGCATCTGTGAAGGAGAAAACAGAGTTAATGTTTCGGGTCCGGTGACCCTTCCTCAGAATTCAGCTAATCCTCAAAAAAGAATTAGTTATCTTCTTCTCAAGTAGGAGTGGAGAGAGACATGCTTATCCAACATTAATGACAACAAGATTCTTTAAACAATCTTAAAACATTCAAAGACATTTCTAAAAACTATGTCAGACACCAAACCAGAAGTAGAAATAATTGAAGCAGGATAATCAAAAACACAATAGCAAGACTGGGTCTTGAGGTATCTTTTGAAGGTACTTGCAGAGATGGTAAAACAAGTATGTTTAGATTGGTAATTCCAGAGTATAGGGACCTGATGGTTCTAGACAGAAAAACAGAACACAATAAAACAGAATGAGAGAACTGGGGACTATGAGGCCGTGCCATAGGATTGGAGATGATTGCAGGGGTAAAATGAAGCAATACCATGGAAGGAGTTGACAATGAAGGTGATGCCGAGGAATTTGGGGTTGATTCATCTGTGGAGGCAAGAGATCAATCGGCAAGATGGTAGGGTACGAGCACATAAAAACCAGAACATAATCCATAGGGATTCTTGTGTGCAATCTCGAATTGTCATCAATTCTTGTGCCATACCACCAGGTGGAGCACCTCACCATTGTGGACCATTCTAATCTCCGATAGTTGTAATGGGAGGAAGGGTAACCTTTCCATTTCATGTCACAATTTGGATCCGTCCTTATGATTAATGATTGTGCAATATTGACAGCGATGTGCAGAACCTGAAATCATTGACAGTGTTATGATTAGAATGAAATCAAAGCAAACTATTACTAAAGACTGGGCATAACAACACATTATGTTTAATATTACCACCTTTAATTATTGAACCATTCCAAGGTGTTTCACAGAATCAGTGGAAAACAAAATATGACACTGAGACACATAAGGAGACATTAGGTCAGATGGCAATAGCTTGATTAAAGAGGAAAGGAAACAAAGTGAGGGAATTAATGTGCCCAGAATTACAGAAGATCACATTAGCATTACTGGAAAGCGTGATTGTAAGAACTACAGAGGCTGGTGTCAGAGAGAACACAGTGTGGATCTGGAGGAACACAGCAGGCCAGGCAGCATCAGAGGAGCAGGAAAGTTGACATTTCAGGTTGGGACCCTTCCTCAGAAATGGGGAGGGGGAAGGGAACTCCGAAATAAATAGAGAGGAGGGGTGGGGCTGGGGAAGATAGTTGGGATGGTGATAGGTGAGTGCAGGTAGGGAGTGGTGGGGATTGGTCAATGAGGTGCGAGGAGTGGATAGGTGGGAGAGAGACAGAGGTTCACCTGCACATCCGTCAATGTGGCCTACTGCATCCGCTGCTCCTGATGTGGCCTCCTCTACATCGGTGAGACCAAGCAGAGGCTCGGAGACCGCTTTGTAAAGCACCAGCACTCTGTTCGCGACAAACGACAACTCCTTCCGGTCGTAAACCATTTTAACTCCCCCTCCCACTCCCTGGGTGACATGTCCATCCTGGGCCTCCTCCAGTGTCACAAAGACGCCACCTGCAAACTGGAGGAGCAGCACCTCATATTCCGCCTCGGAAGCCTACAACCCAATGGTCTCAATGTGGATTTTATTAGTTTCAAAATCTCCCCACGCCCCGGCCTCATCCTATTACCAACCCTTACTCTTATCCCCACCTCCTTGACTAAACGCAACCTTCTTCTCTCGCAGCTATCCACCCCTCCCACCTTACTGACCAATCCCCACCACTCCCTACCTGCACTCACCTATCACCATCCCACCTACCTTCCCCAGCCCCACCCCTCCTCTGTCTATTTATTTCTGAGCTCCCTTCCCCGTCCCCCTTTTCTGAAGAAGGGTCCCAACCCGAAACGTCAGCTTTCCTGTTCCTCTGATGCTGCCTGGCCAGCTGTGTTCCTCCAGCCCCATGCTGGAAACTGTGAATCTTTTTAAGTAATACCTGAACCTTCAGAATTCTTTTCCTTTAAACAAATCCAAACAATTCTTGAATTACGGAACACTTGTTTTCAAGAAACTACTTTATTGCATTTTCGGTGAATCTTCATTGGGCCCGATCTTCCAGACAGTGTTGATCTCGTACTATGTATGTACGCCATTTGCAATACTAATTGATTGTAATCATTTATAGAGAACGGAATTAAATGAAAAGTAGGGAGGTTATGTTTCATTAGAAAGGGCATTGGTAAGACTACATTCGGAGTAATGTGTACAGTATTGGTCAGCTTATTTAGAGAAGGATGTAAATACTTTGGGAGCAATTATGAGAAGGTTTATCAGACCAATCCTTGGAATGGTCAGGTCATTTTATGAGACGAGTTTCAATAGGCTGGGCTTTTATCTGCTGGAGTTTGGAAGAGTAAGAGAAGATGCTTCCTCTAATGTGAGAATCAAGACCAGGAGTCATTTTTTTAAAAACTCATGGGTTGCCCATTTAAAACAGAAATGTGAAAATAAAAAATCCTGAGTTTTTGGAATTGTCTTACTGTAAAAGCAGAGACTTTGAATATTTTTTAAGGCAGAGGTGGATAAATTCTTGGTGAGCAAGAGAGTTAAAGGTTATCAGAGTACGTAGGAAAGTGGACCTCAGGTTACAACCAGACCAGCCATGAACTTATTGATTAGCAGAGTAGATTCAAGGGGCCAAATGGCCTAGTCCTGCTCCTTGTTTGTATGTTTGGTCACCACAAGAAGCACAGTTTGCTGACCTTTTGCATCCTTCCAGCCAGGTTGCTCTGTTCCAATTGTAACAGCAAAGCTTCAGTGCAGGTGCATGTACAAGTGTGGTAAAGAGGGATAGTAAAGAAGATACACACCAACACCCCACCACCCTATTTTACAGCACCAGCTGCTGTACTGTGATAAATGTTTACAAACCTCAAAGGTTCTCAGTGATTGAGCGAATCAGTGGTTTTATACAACTGCGATGATGTTCCAGAGAATTGAGATGGATTTTCTAACCAGTCCTACTCTGCACTCACTCCTTTGTGATCATCTCTGAAAATGGTCAGCCTGGCTCTATATTGCTCCTGTTTCCCAGAGAAGTAAATATCATGGGCTGGGACTATTTTACAGGAGAAAGGTCTGCGGAGTCAGGAAACGTCCTGCCTCGATTGTTAAAATCTGGCCCTTTGATCCTGCAACCGGTGGAAGTGGTCTCTTGCTATCCATCTTACTCATTCCCGCTAATATATTGAAAACTTCAAACAACGCACCTCTTAAACTTCCAAATTTTCAAGAAAAAAACAACTTATGTAATAGCTCCCCATATTTTAATTTGTGGAGTCTAGCTATCACTTTAGCAAATTTACATACCACTTCCTCCAAAGCCCAATGTACGGTGCTCAGGGGTTGCTCGCTGCAGTCCACATCTCACCTAAACATGGCTTTTATATAGCTCAAGCATGACTTCTACACCCTATATTTAGTCCTTGCAACATAAATGCTATAACTCCACTAGCCTTTTGTAATATTTTCTGAATTTGTTTTCATGGCCTATGTTCATGCGCACCTGAGAGAATCTCCACTATTTCCAACTTTTTCACCATTTAGTAAAAACTTGTACAAGTATACCTTAGCAATGTACAAGATTAACAGAGCAAAGATTTGTCCCTATGATTTCCCCACATGGCAGTCCCTGATTCTGGGTACATTATCAAGACTGGTGAGAGTAGACTTTTCCATTCAAAGTTGAAAAATGAGTCAGCAGGAAACCCCATATTGTATTCACTTAACTTCAACATCCAGCTCAAAAACAGAATTAACGTGGCTCTGAAAAATAGAAAATAGTTGAGAACTGGTGAGAGCCCTACATCACCTCCTTTCTGGATGACAGCTGTATTAACATGTCTTTCCTGGGATTATTGACTCAGACATTCCCCTCCTGAGAGCTCAGGTCATTCACAGAATTACAGAATCACAGGGATGAATCTTACTGGAAATCAGTGAAGAGTCAGTTTTGGTGAGTTTCATGGACGGTTTCTTTCCGAGGGTCCTAGTGAGTTTCCTCACGTTATCTTTTCAAACTTGCTTCATGACCTATCCACCACATCTAATGTTGCCCCGCTCATCAAATTCTCACGCTTTCCACAGAGGAAGTGTCTGGCGCTTTCCAGGACCTCCCAGGAATCATGGCACCAGTGCTCTCTGTAAATCCCTGCTGTGCACCCACTCAAGTGCTGGCAGTGCAAGCACTCCTGTATCGTTCAGGTTATTTGCCCTATGACGTGTTGGGCAGAGGGTAAATGGCATCTACCTGGAAGTCCTACCTGATGGGATGTGTGTGTGCTCATTGTCCATGGAATGTGCCTAAGATACTGGCAACTGATGGAGGTCCAGGGGAGCAACTAGTGAGCTAAGTAGTGAGCTTGTCACTGTTTCTCCCTGTGAGTGGGAGGTGAGATTACATCATTATGGAAATAATTCCCTGAAGAACATTAATAAATGGGCTTTGACAACAATTGACAGTGTTTATGCAGTTACCATTAGGCTAAAATTTTAATTACAGACTTTTTAAATTGAATTTGAACTGCACTATTTGACGTAATGAGATTTGAACAATGTCCCCTTGGATTCAGAGACATTTACACAATATCACTATTAGTTGCTGCAGATCATCTTGTAGTAAGTGTACACTATTGCAACTAAGTGTTGGTGGTGGGATATGTTGTTCCTAATTTCACCATTGCTTCTTTGGCCATTTACCTGAAAGCTATGTCCTTTTGTGCTTGAGCCTTCCACAAACGAGAACAATTCCTCCCTAGCTACAATGTCCAGAGTCTTCATGATTTTGAACATCTTAATCAAATCTCCTCTAACATTCTTTTTTCCAAGGAAAACAATCTCAATTTCTTCAATTTATCAACATTACTGAAGTTCTTCTTCTGTGGGAACATCCATGTGAATCTTTTCTGCACTGTCTCTGATACCTTTGCCTTCTTCCTGAAATGTGATTCTTAAAACTGGACAGTACTCTAGTTGATTTTAAACCGGTGTTCTGTATAAGTTTAACTTAACTTCCTTGCTTTTATACCATTACCCTATTAATAAAGCTCAGTGAGCTGTGTGGTTTATTAATCGCTCTTGGACACCCACAGCTTACCATTGCTGTCAGCTTTCATGGGCACTAAATTAACCATACAGAAAGACACATAGTGGAGACCATACGTCTGTAACATGTGTTGAAAGTTTTGTGAAGTTATCGTAATAATTCTTCCCAATTGACCTGTCCCTTAAATAGTGTCCCCTCTGAGCTATATGTATAAGGAAGACTGCTGACACCATTTGTTTTATGTAAAACGAGAATAACTATTTACCACTAATGAAAAGTACTTCACAAAATTCTAGGAATTGTAATAGGACAAACACTTAAAACCAATAACTGCGTAAACTATTAGCCCAAATTCCCTGTTTTGCACCATGCTGAATCTTAAACCTGGCAGATGACAAAAGGTGGAGGTTAAATATTTTAAGTTAAAGATAGAAAGAGAAAAAGGTGATAAGCCAATTGGCTGGACTCAGGGTATTTGAATCTCAAGCTAACAGTTCAGACTTCCAATTGTGCTGAACCCATCTGAGCAGTTCTATGGCAATTCGGTGAGAAAACAGCTTAAGACTTTGAAAAAGTTGCTGAGTTACGTTGGTTCCTTCTTCTGGGCAGTCTTTTCATGATACCAATCTGACACTCACAATATGCCCCTCACTGAAAACAGTCTTCTAGTTCGACATTTACTGTTCCAGTCACAGTTATCTTTTCTTTGCTTCAAGCAGTTAACCCCGTGGTTAGGCTATCACTCATGGTGTGTCTCCTCTCGCAGGAGCAATCCTTTTTCAGACCTCACTGCTCAAGCTGTAGACAGTAACACCCCACACAGGACTGCGGGTTTGGCCTTATGACCCCAGTTGCACATTTTTCTCTCCAGATTGTAACTTCTCTTACTGATCATTCTTGCCCTTGTTGCAAGGTCACAGGGTTAAACTCTCACTTAGCTTTAGCATTCGGCAGCATGGGGGGTGTGACCTGTGAGTGGTCAATCCTGATTCCTACTGTCCCCAGGTTTGATTCCCCAGCAGGGGAGGAGGGGAGTGACTGAATCATAAACCTTATTCAGAATCCTAGTTGTTTCTTGTAAATTAAACAAAAAATGTTAGATGATAGTTATGGAAGGAAAAGTTAGAAAGAATGAAATTTGTAACACAGTGCCACTGAAGAAATGTCAGCAACTCATCCAATTGATGCCTCAGGTCAGTAAGGGACACAAATGAGTGAGAGGTGAATTATGAGAGTGATTATTAGCAATTCTCTCCACCACCCTTCAAGGCCAGAGAGTATTTTGCTTTTCAGGCTCTGTGCATAGCCCAAATCAGGGGCTGAGTTGGCGCTGGGGTGAGAGTGTTGTTCTTCCTGAGCTGCACCTTCTAGGGTCAGAGTCAAGAGGTTTCACTCTTTCACCCCACACTTTAGCCAATTAGGTGCTCACCTCTCTGTCTGTAAACTTATAGCAGCAGAGGGTATTTAATCCCAGCCCATGCCTTCACATGTTGATGAATAATACACAGTGCTGTGACACATGACAGACGGGACAATACATATCACTACAAATGGGAAAATTTTCAGAAGTGAATGTTTAAGGTCAAGGAATCAAAATCCTAAAATTCATGGGCATGTATTTAAATCCTAACATTTTAGGTGAATAAATACTTTGGCACTGCATGATATGATTAATCTTTAATTTTAAATTAGCAATGAGATATAATTTGGAGTTTACACAACAGGTAAAACAGAGCAAATTTGTCAATGTGTCAATGTTAGAAAGCACTTCAGGTGATTCAGTCAATTAAGCTCAAACAAATGACTTCATTGCACACAGTGCTTTTATTTCATCAGGAGCCCAGTTCTGAAATAAAGTTACAGAATTGGAAGAGTACAGATCCATTTCTTATTCAAATTGCAATTTTTAAAAAAAGAAATAGGGAAAATGAAAAGCCCTTTAGGCTGTGAAACAGATTGCTTATTTTTTCAAATGTGAGCTGTTACATTATTTCTCATCTGTGTCCTGGTTGACAAACAACATTGACAACACATCCCTAATTTGATGGAGTTAGATAGCTAATATTTTGCACCTATTATTTCAATTTCAAGTTAATTGTAGGTGTCTTTTATTTTCCTATATCATATTCCCTAAATAACCTTCTTGGTATTCAGTTTGGAGGAAGCTTTCTACTGTTGATTATTTATTGCAAAACAATTGCTGTATTTCTTTTTTGCATGTTTACACATATCATCCAAATGTAACTCAACCCTATTTATAATGTCACCTGCTAGTTAGGGTGTGGGAAGTAAAGGGATATCCGCTTTATTCCATGAGAAAGATGGAAGCTTTTGACTACAATAAAATAAAATCATAACTATGTTATGAAGGCTTTCCATGCTTAAGGATTAAATAATATTTCATGATTTTCCATTGGTGCTATCATTTTTTTGAAGTAAAGTCTTTTGGAAAATTTGAAATTGGAATGAGTACCTTTGCACAGCCAAACGCATCAGCAAGAAGTCAATACATTCAAAATGTGAGGAAGGGAAAAATGAGTACAACTGGCAACAGAAAACAGGATCATTTTAATTCTATACAATGGTATAAAACAAGTGAGAAAGAATCAGTTGCCCATTTTACATTTCTCCCAATTTTTAATTTTTATTAAAATCAATATTCCTACAGGAAATGCCTCCACATTGAAAGACTATCACATTATACGAGCAGTACATTCCTACAGTGCATATCAATAGATCGTCTTAGCGAGGAATCATATTGCTTATTGGCATCTACAGAGAAGCTGCTGCATTGTTGGTCTTCAAGACACCAAACTTTCAACATAATAAACGTTGCAACCAGTGCTTCTGTTGCTTGCATTTGCTTAGGGTGAAACAACAAGTTTCATGAAAAGGATCCTAGTATGTCAGGTGGTATGTAAAATGTTCTGCCATATCCAACATGGGATGTGAGCATTGTTGCCTAACCTAGTATATATTGTCCATCTCTAACTGCCCTCAGGAAGGTCATGGTGAATTGTCTTCCTGTACCATTGCAGTTCATATGGCGCAAGGTTTTGTGAGGGAGGTACCGGTCTATCTTCAATTTTGTTTGCTGTATTCTTATTGCTTGCTTAATAGTTAGGATTGAGGGCAATAGCCAGCTCACCTAATTGTTCTTCATTAAAAATTATAATCAGCACAAAAAGAACAACAGTTAACATTGAAACATTGTAATTAAAAATAGAAATGATGGAAACACACAGTCACAATTTGAAAGAGAAAGAGAGGTCCATATTTTAGATGAGACCCTTTGTCAGGACAGGCAAGGTGAGGCTGACTTAATGACACAAAGTCTAGTGACATAAACTTAAGCAGCAGTCAGGACTATTTTCACAAATAAGTTACTGGTGGGTTTGATAGCCTGAAAATAATTTTATCAGAAATAAAAACTGAAATTGCAGGAAAAAAATGCAGCAGGTCCAGCAGCATCGGTGGAGAGATATCAGAATTAATGTTTTGGCTCCAGTGACCCTTCTTCAGAATGCTTAGAACTTTCAGACCCTTCCATTGTGAGGAAGAGTCACTGGACCCAAAATGTTAACTCTGATACCCCTCCATTGATGCTGCCAGACCTGCTCCGTTTTTCCAGCAATTTCTGTTTTTGTTCCGATTCACAGCATCTGCAGTTCTTTTCGTTTTTTATTTAATAATTTTATCATTTTTTTAACTACATATCTGAAAACATGAGTTAGAAGATATTGTATAAATGTATGTATAAGGGTTTCAAAAGTCCATATAAACCAAAGACAAATTCTACTTCTTTATTTATGGTGCTTTCCAGTCACTGTTGAATTGTGACAACGATAAATCTGAAAATGACCAGCACATAGTGTAGCAAATAATGTTTGGTTATGCTGTTTTCATTTCTGTCAATAGCTTTATGTGTTTTCCTTTTACCCTGCAGCCACCAAGTGACTGATATTCTTCATAAGACATTACAAAAGGGCAGTAGGATCAATACATTGCCAGTTGGTTTGTGGAATTCTTTAACTCACTGGCATAGCTTTGTTTTCAAGAAAATGTAGAAATCATTAAACGTCTTAAGTATGAATTTAATAAAACCTTCAGCAGAGAATTTGTGTCAATATTTCTATAACACACGCTATGATGCCTTTCATAAATCTATGTGACGTTGGAGTCATTGGTGCGCTTCTCCGTTCTTCATGTGTTCATAACTGACCAAAAACAAGGTTTTTATTGATTCTGTTATTTTTATCATGTGTCTGGTCACATTTAAAAATGGATTAAGAACATTACTATTTAGATAAGTAGACTTCCATCTATACTTCATTTTTCTTCCAATATAAAGATTTTGTGATTGTATGTCAGAAGGGTTAGCATCGTGGGAATTCTGGCTAAAGGTTTCTTGTCTAAACAATTCACTATTTCTTTGGCTGTCACAGGGTTATAACTCTAGCAGCAGAAATAAAGATCAATCTTTGACACTGTTATGTTACCAATCACGCGCTGAAACCCTAAACACAAGATGGTAGAAATCATCAGAAATACACGACTATTGAAAAACCAAAAACATTTCAAATTATAAAAGTACATTGCTATTTGCTGGGAGACACTTTGCATGCATTAGATACTTAAACTATTGCAGATGGTCAATTACATTTTTCAAGTTTTAACAACATTTTTATTCACAATGATGTGATGATATCATTGAGTCCTTAGCAGCATTAATATACACAACACGTCAATAAACAGTGGGAAGAGATTTGCAGATACTTTCAAATGACATAAATGCCCCATATTTGCTAAACTCTAATAGTCACCTTTCTCTACTTGGGGAAATTAGCTATTCCCACCGCTTCACATTGCCTGGAGCCACATAACTACAAGAAATTTAAAATTCACCTCCTTTTGAAATCCAGTGCTCCAACTGCTGTTGCAGCTTTGCAAAGAATATTCCTTAGTTGATTTTGCTGTATTTTAATTTGATGTTCATTATTCCTTTCAAATTTTTTTTGCAAAAACAATCAACTTGATTTTAATGTCAACGATGAAAAACCAGCTGGTGAGGAAAGGTTGACTGAGATATCATGTTAAATAAAAAGGATACATTTAAAAAAGACAGAATCAAGTAAGACTAAAAAGGTTGAGGGACACATATATTGTTATTATTCAGAGCTGCTGAATAAAATAAATTGAAGATCTGAGGAATTTTGGCCCGGTTTCACTCCACAGATTCCTAAACATTCAGAACAAGTCAATAAATATGCTCAGGCTGTCTTCTGGTGAAAAGGTACAACCATTGATTACAGACCCCAGTAAAGTTATATGTCATCGAATAAAGTAAAGGTTCTACCAAAACCACAGGTGCAAAGCTAGTTTAAATGGATACTAATCCACTTGACACTTTAAATTGGCCTCAAGGTGGGAAAGGGATAAAAGCCTGCAGTGCTACAACAAATCTGTGTGATCTTATCAGCATCTTGATGGAAACTGCAGGTATCAAACAAAGCAAAGTTATATTGATTACTCTTTTGCCTTGACTGTAATAAACTTGTTATTCACAATTACGAAGTGCATGTAGGCTAAGCAATGTTTTGGTCTTTAACTTGCAATACCATAATCTGCTTTATTACTGCGAAAATTACCAATATTTTCAGCAGACTAATGGGGTAAAATGGCCATATGCAGCTAACTTGAAGAGATGGTACAGTTAGTGTACTTTTACGAAACTGATGACAGAAGTTAATGTGAGGTACATTTCACAATGTCCATTGTTAAAGAAAGAATTATAACAGATCTTCCCATCTTAATAAAAGATTTTTCATTAACTTCTGTCAAACAACAAAATATGCTTGTTGACAATCCCAAAAGTTAGGACTTAAATCATCTTTTTAAATGCTTAATCTTTAAAATCACATTAATTATTGTCAAGCACCCACACACATACTTTCCTCAATATTGTGCAATCCATAAATTAAAGCCATAATACAATCTCAAAACGACACGGAGAAAAGCTAATAGCAATAATAAAGCTTAAACATTACTGATATTCTTGCATCATATTATTGATTTTTGCTCTCAGTGGCAAATAATCATTAAACATATATTTGCCCACACAAATTGCCAGTGAGCATTTATGTTGCAAACTGTGGCCATTTGGAAAGTCCAAACAATATAATTTCCTCAACATCTGGTGCATCTATACATCAAGATGATAACCAAATAATCCTTTACAAGAGGCTTGGTGACTGTGATTCTGATAAGTTAGACTGAGAAGACTGTTGGATTGGGTCTGTTGCTGGATTCCCTGTTTGGAGGGTGTCCTCACTTACACACTACCAACCATCAATGCTCCTACAGACCAGCTAGTTCCCTGCTCCTGGGGAAAGAGCCATGATGCTCTGCAAACTTGGGCAGAACCAAATACCACAGCTTTTCTGATCATCTGTGCACTTTCAGCAAAGGATATTCAGAGATAAGGGCTACCCACTGAAGAAGTGGCTGCTAATACCTGTGAGGAACCCATGCATGTTTAGGGTTCTGGTTTGCACTCAGTAATTTGCTGATTTTTAGGTGATTCAAATCAACCCCAGATCCCTGGTTCTGGCACTGGAGTCATTCGGGAATGTGAAAGGAAGAAGGCTGTAGATAGATGTTTCAGGGCAAAAGAATCTCTGCATTTATTTAAATACAAAAATGTAAGTATAATCCAAGAAATACGGGTAAAAACACTAACAATTATACAGAGGACAGCAATTAAATACACTGTTAAATTAAACACAGATTAAGCACTATTAGGAACCTAAACAGCAATTTTAGTCACAGAACCTTGAATCAGGCTTCCTACTCATGGAGTCCCATGCATTGTCATCACTCTCCTTCCCCTCCCTGCTAGCTATGTCGGAAACTTTGGGGTATCGTGAGTTTAAGCTCACCACTTAGGAAAATGAAGTTGTGAAGTCCAGCTGACTGTTCCTGCTTGCTGTTCACAGTTCCTGAGGTTCTTGCTGTCAGTTGTCATGGTTCAGAACTGGCCTATGTCTGGAAACTCTTGTTCAGATAGCACTTGGTTGGTTTCCACCCTCTCAAATGTCCTTTGTTCTGATGATGCACTTGGTTTGTCTTCTCTGTTCAGCCTCTGTGGTTCTTGCTTCTGAAGCTGCTTGTTGGGGCTAGAAGCCTGTGGGGAAGCTGTTTCTGCAGAACCTAGTTGTTAAAAAGGCTCTCACAGGTGAGATCAAGCCTGGCAGTTATACAGGCTGTATGCAAAAACAGAAGTTGCTGGAAAAGCTCAGCAGGTCTGGC
>NC_063333.1:102824511-102840110 GCF_021869965.1 Rhincodon typus | reverse complement strand
TTCACAGATGCTGCCAGACCTGCTGATCTTTTCCAGCAACTTCTGTTCTTGATTTAAAGCATCCACAGTTCTTTCGGTTTTTATACAGGCTGTGTGCCCTGTTACCTCTTCTCAAATCTGTGTTGTCCATTGTGTTTCTGGTGTTTCCTTCTGAAGTCAATTGGTTGCCCAATGGTTAGAGCATGTGTGAATGGATTTTGATTGAGGTTGAATGTCCAGTATCGCTGTTGGCGCCACACTGTCTGTGCTGTGTATCCCGAGGTGTAAAAGTTAGTTTCAGTCTAGAATGTTACGTTTGGTTGATTGTTCTCTTAGAGTGGACGTGTAAATTCGAATCTAGAATGAACAACAGTACCAGACTGAAATTATTCTGCTGTGTGTGTGTTTGTTGCAGTCTGAGCTCAGGAGTTTGCCCAGGGTCTTAGATTTTAGAAAAGTCCAAGGACTTATCCAATATTTTAGATGATGCAAATTCTTGCTCAATCCTACAATGGATGCAGGGGAGAGGTAGAATGCCTGCCCAACTTGCTCATGGACAACTCAATTTCACCATTGAGCAAGCGATGGGCCTCTGAACATGCAATTCTAATGCCAATTCCCACTTTTTTCACAGATTTTCTTGCATGTAAGTAACTATAAGTTCTTTTACTTTCAGATTTTCCCAGTCTATTATTCTGTGCCATTGTTTAATATTTTCCTTACACAACAGGGATTTTAACTTTACTCATGGAGTATTGGATATTCATTGCTCTCTAGCTGAAATGTGACTTTGGCCTGTTCCTACAGGTCACTGGCATTAGATGCAATCTGTAACTACTTTGGCATAACTAATACTTCAACTCCAGAAGAACAATAACTGTCTTACTGTAACATGTCTCTTACCAGGTCTGGAACTCTTTTACCATTGACTGTAGATTCTGACTGAATGAATCTTGCCAAGAGGGTTTTTTCTGTAGGGTTCTTGAATGTTCAGCTCTTTCTACTGCAGACTGCTAGCATGAGCAGGATTCTTAAATGGTGTCTGAAGAAACCTTCAGAGTTCCATCACTGCCAGCATGGCATCAAGCGGCTACTTGCAATTTTCAGTAGTGTTCACCATTCTGCATGAGAAACCTTCACTGTTGATCACTGTGAATGTAGATGTTACCAGAATTGGTGGTATAATGGATAGTAAAGAAGATTATCTAAGAGTACAACAGGATCTTGATCAGCTGGGCCAATGGGCTGAGGAGTGGCAGATAGGGTTTAATTTAAATAAATGTGAGGTGTTGCATTTTGGTAAGACAAACCATGGCAGCACTTACACAGTTAATGGTAGGGCCCTGGGGAGTGTTGTCAAACAGAGTGACCTAGTGGTGCATGTTCCTTGAAACTGGCGTTACAGATAGACAGGGTGGTGAAGAAGGCACTTGGCATGATTGTCTGCATTGGTCAGAGCATTTAGTACAGGAGTTGAGACATCATATTGCAACTGTACAGGATATTGGGTATAAGAAGTATGTTATTAAACCGTAAAGTGTGCAGAAAAGATTTACAAGAATGTTACCAGGACTGGAGGATTTGGGTTATATGGAGAGGTTGAATAGACTGGGACTTTTTTCTCTAGAACGTAGGAAGGCGAGGTGTGACTTTATAGAGGTTTATAAAATCATGACAGGCGTAGATAAAATGAATAGCCAAGGACCTTTCCCCAGGGTGAGGGAGTCCAAAACTTGAGGGCATAGGTTTAAGGTGATAGGGGAAAAATTTAAAAAGGACTTGAGGGGCAACATTTTCACACAGCATGTGGTGCGTATGTGGAAAGAACTGCCAGAGGAAATGATAGAAGCAAATACAATTTCAACATTTAAAAGGCATTTCGACAGGTATATGAATAGGAATGATTTAGCGGGATATGGGCCAAATGCAGGCAAATAGGGCTAGTTCAGTTTGGGAAACCTGGTCAGCATGGACCAGTTAGACCAAGGGTCTGTTTCCATGTTATTTGACTCTGTGACTCTATGTGTAGTTTGTGGCTCTCTGCTCTATTGTCCATCATGAGGTAAGTTTTATGCTACCATCCACTCTTAAGGTAGGATCTATTGGTTGGATGTACTTGATCTGGTGTTGCTGAGAGAAAAACACATTTTAGTCTAATGAGAAGAGACTCTTGTCTTAAACAAGGTATAGTTTATTGCTTATCAGCAACCTGGCATATTTTAAACTAAGATGATGGTCTCCGTAGCAACGTCAATGAACATGACCCAGATGATAAATCTTACATCTTTGAGATCCTAAAGCTGTTCTCTCACAGATTTGTAGGACCTCATAATGGGTGGGGCTTCTCACTATTTACTTTCAAGCCCTTACACAACTAACACTACAGGAACTATACATGCAATCATGGTATCACAGAAACATACAGTACAGAAGAGGCCCTTCAGCCCATCGAGTATGTACTACCTACACTAGTTCCACTTTCCTGCACTAGGCCCATAGCCTTGGTTGTTTTGATGCTTCAAGTGCTTATCCAATTACTTTTCAAAGGTTGTGGTTTCCACCTCAACTGCCCTCCCAGGCAGTGCATTCCAGACCTCTCCATCTGCTGGCTGGAAAAGGTTTTCATCAAATCCCCTCAAAATCTTCATCCTTTCACTTGAAAATTATGCCTCCTTGTTATTGACCCTTTGACCCTTCAATTGTAATGCAATAATTCAACTTCTTTGAAAGCAATCTTGCACAATATCATGTACACAATGTTAGAAAGGCAAAGATTGACTGGAAAGTGCAACAAACAATCAGCTTTCAATGGGTTACATATATCACTGATCATATCTAACTTGTTTTTTTTTGCCTGAATATGCGTTCCTTGCTGCAGGCGAGCTAACCTTATATGTTTATGACAATTACCTGCTTATAGTATAAAATATGTTTTACATGCACATAGAGTATAACAAATGCACAATCATTACAAGAAAGCTTTGCCATATGTCATTGCTGAATGCAGTATATAAATTTAATCATTTCCAATCAAGGGTGAAGCTAATTTAGACATTCCCTTTTAATAAAGGCTTTATTTTTCCATTTTTCAGAATAAAATTAAAAGACAAAATGATCAACATCACCTCTGTTCAAAATGACCTACAGTTTATTCTGTACTTCCCTGAAGGTACTGTATTCTGTTGGTAGAGACAGATTTTTCATATTTGCTGACAATTTTATATTTGAAAAGTAAAACCTGATTGAAGGGACAAACAGAACAAGCCCAGACACTTGCTGGCTATGGTTGTTGGTAAGTGACAACTACAAATTCAGCTGCTGTGATTCTAGAAGATTGTAAAACAGAAGATTCAGATAAAAGCCCTTAGGGGGATTGCAAAATGATTTTCTTTTCTTTAAATCTAAAAGATAAAAATTATGAAGCCAATAGTCTCTTATCCAGTGATAAATTATGCTAAATAATGCACCGGTTCAATATTATAAACATAGTTAGAAAAGACCACAAAAAAATTGAGTTTCAAAAATGTGCAAAAGATAGCCATTTCCTGCTATTTTGTGCATTAATACTCAGCGTCTCCCTATTCCATTCTACAACAATCCAGAATAATTTTGTTATGATTACATTTTTAAAAATTCATTCACAGGATGTTGTCATCACTGGCTAGCCCAGTATTTATTGCCCATTTCTCATTGCCCAGAGGGTAGTTGAGAGTCAACCACATTGCTGTGGGTCTGGAGTCACATGTAGGCCAGACCAGGTCCGGATGGCAGATTTTCATCTTTAAAGGACATTAGTGAACCAGATCGGTTTTTCCTTACAATTGACAATGGTTCAGGATTACCATTAGACTTTTAATTCCAGATTATTATTGAATTCAAATT
This sequence comes from Rhincodon typus, assembly GCF_021869965.1. Taxonomy (NCBI): domain Eukaryota; kingdom Metazoa; phylum Chordata; class Chondrichthyes; order Orectolobiformes; family Rhincodontidae; genus Rhincodon; species Rhincodon typus. The sequence continues at coordinate 102,836,249 of NC_063333.1, read as the reverse complement.
CCACTATCTGCCACGTTCGAATTCAAACCCAGGTCCCCAGAATATTTCCTTGGTCTTCAAATTTTTATACTGGCAATAATACCACAAGGCCATCACCTCTCTTGTATTGCATTACCAATATAGTTGACTCCCTCTATGTTACTTTCCCTTGTGTGAATTCCATACAAAGATAGATCTTAGACAGAACTCCAGAGGTTAAATGAGACCGACAGCCCTTGACATCAAGGCTGCATTTGACAGAGTTGAGCATCAATGAACTCTAGCAAAACTGAGATCAATAGATATCGGGGGAAAACTGTCTGCTGGTTGGAGTCATACCTGGCACATAGGAAGATGGTTGTCGTTGCTGGAGGTCAGTCATCTCAGTTCCAGGATATTTCAGTAGGAGTAATGTCCTAGACCCAATCATTTTCAACTGCTTCATCAATGACCTTTCCTCCATCCTAAGGTCAGAAGTGGGAATGTTTGTTGATGACTGCACAATGTTCAGCACCATTTGCAGCTGCTCAGATACTGAAGCAGTCCATGTTCAAATACAACAAGATCTGGAAAATATCCAGCCATGGGCTGACAAGTGTCAAGTAACGTTCCACCATGCAAGCATCAGACAATGACCGCCTCCAATAAGAGACATTATAACCACCACCCCTTGAGATACAAGGGTGTCACTATCACTGAATTCCCCACTATCAATATCCTCGGGGTTATCATCAACCAGAAACTCAACTGGACTCGCCACATAAACACAGTGGCTACACAGCAGGTCAAATACTGCAGCGAATAACACACCTCCTGACACCTCAAAGCCTGTCCACTCTCTGCAAGGCAGAAGTAAAGCGTGTGATGGAATATTCCCAATTTGCCCGGATGAGTGCAGCTCCAATAACACTCAAGAAGCTTTGCATCATCCGTGTCAAAGCAGCCTGCTTGATTGACACTACATCCACAAGCATCCACTCCCTCCACCACTGACTCTCAGTAACAGTAGTGTGTACTACCTACAAGTTGCACTGCAAAAATTTATCAAAGATCCTTAGACAGCACCTTCCAAACCCATGACCACTTTCATCTGGAAGGGTAGCAGATACATAGAAATCACCTAAAAGTCCCCCTTCAAGCCCTTTCCCATCCTGACTTGGAAATATATCACCTTTCCTTCACTGTCACTGTGTCAAAATCCTGGAATTCCCTCCCTAATGGCATTGTGGGTCAACCTACAGCACATGGACTGCAATGGTTCATGAAGGCACCACCTTCTCAAGGATAACAAGGGATGAACAGTAAATGCTGGCCAGCCAGCAATACACACATCCCACAAGTGAATTAATAAAAGATACCGCTCCACATGGAAGAACAAAGGAGGTTTATGCCACAAAAAAGTTAAGGTACTCTTCTTCCTTCATGTAATTAGAGATGATATGATAAGGTCTGGAGCTGGCACTCAGCAGTGTAGGGCCATCATTTGTCATTCATCCACTGAAAATTACCATAGAGTTTTTGTGGACATTTAACAGATCATTTAATCTCATTTCTGATCCAGCATGGTATCCCCTACAAAATTTCCTTTAGTGTCTGTGAGCAGTGGGGCTCTTCAATGAATCACATTGAAGAATCCTCATGAGGAATGCAAAATCTATATCATAAAATATAAAGAAGAAATTATAAACTGATGTTAAACAACGTAGAAAATGAAACAATGATTGTAAAATGCAAACAGGAATAAGGGAGAATGATAAATGCCTCAGAAAAAATCAAATAAATATTTTTGATTTAAACTTCTAGCATGTTTATTGAAGGAATTATGGTTCATGTTTGGAAAAACATATTTTTACAAGGCCAGATAAATTGTTCATAAGTAATTATCACTTGACATCTTTATAAAGTCATTAAATGGTCTAACTCTAATATTTTTAAACCATTTGTAGAGAATGAATGGATAAGAAAAGCAAGTTTGTGGATTACAGAGAAAGTAGGAACTGCAGATGCTGGAGAATCTGAGATAACAAGGTGTAGAGCTGGATGAACACAGCAGGCCAAGCAGCATCAGAGGAGCAGGAAAGCTGACGTTACGGGCCTAGACCCTTCTTCAGGATCTAGGCCCGAAACGTCAGCCTTCCTGCTCCTCTGATGCTATTGTGGATTACAGTCATTCATTGCCAATTCTTTCAGCCAAATTACGGAAACACACTCTATGGAGAAGTGAGGCGTATCTGACAGCAACTTCAAAATTGCATTGTCTAGAAGATTCTGCTGTCAAGCATCCTCTATTATATCAGTAGATATAATCTTACCATTATACTCAAAAGTCCTAGCTCAATGTTTACATTTGAAGCCGAAGTTCCTTAAAGTCATGATTGAGTCTTGTGTCAACCCAGATAACAAGGATATCCTTTCCTTGCTCATAACACTCAATGTTTGATCATCAAGGTACCTCATGGAGCCCTACTATATCAAAAATGTTTTAAGGAAATGCGTGGCAATATAGGTAAGGTAGAAATCACATTAAAACGTGTAATTGGTTACTAAATGTATAGAATCATTATTGCCAATTCCTATCCAGCCATATCCAGAAGGCACATCTTTGTCTCTATTTAATCCCTAATCTTCCCGTGTCAATTGTAATGAAAGGAAGATCCCTCAGATAAAGGGCCACAACAACAGAACTACATCACTGATCCTCCAACCTATTGAACAGGATGGCAACTGATTCATATGTTCCCTGAACCCCTTTAGACATTTGAGTAACAGAAATATATAAATCTTAGAGGTAACTTTTCCATTTGATCTAGTGTCAGTTGCCTTTTTTGGAAGAGACTTCCAAACTTCATTTTTTATGGAAAAGTTTCTTAACTTCACTCCAGAAAAATTTGCCCCTAATTTTTAGACCATGTCTAGATTCCCCAGCAGTGGAAATTGTTTCTATCTCCATATCCTATCAATTCTTCTTTATATATTATAAACCTTGATCCAATCACCTTTTAATTCGTGAAACTCCAAGGAATGAAATTATAGTTTGCATAAGCTTGTTTCCATATTTAACAGTTGGTGTTTAGATATCAATTTGATAACCTTGCCACACTCCCTCCAAAGCCATATTTCCTAAGTGGCGATGCTCAAAATTGTAACAGCACTCTAGATGTGGTCAAACCAGGACTGTGAATGTCTAAAGCATGACTTCCACCCTCTTGAACTCGCATGCAATCTGTCTAGATATCGGAAGCACATGTCAGGTATAGACAGCAGGGATTGAGTGAATCCCTAGAAGACTACAAGGGCAGTAGGAGTATACTTAACAGGGATATCAGAAGGGCAAAAATGTGACATGAGATAGCTTCGCCAAATAGGGTTAAGGAGAATCCAAAAGGATTCTACAAATACATTAAGGTCAAAAGAGTAACCAGGGAGTGAACAGGGCCTTTTAAAGATCAGCAAGGCCACTTATGTACAGAACCGCAGGAGATGTGGGAGATACCAAACGAGTATTTTGCATCAGTGTTTACTGTGGAAAAGGATATGGAAACTAGACCTTGGTGAAAAAAATAGCGATATCTTACAAAGTGCCCATATTACAGAGGAAGAGGTGCTAGATGTCTTAAAACCCATAAAGGCAGATAATTCCCTGGTACTTGTTCAGGTGCATTCCAGAACTTTGTGGGAAGCTCGGGAAATGATTGCTGGGCCCCTTGCTGAGATATTTGTATCATCAATAGCCACGGGTGAAGTGCCAGAAGACTGGAGGTTGGTTAATGTGGTTCCACTATTTAAGAAAGGTGGTAAGGAAAAACCAGGGAACTATGGACCGGTGAGCCTGACATCAGTGGTGGGCAAGTGGTTGGAGGGCATTGTGAGGGATGTATTTGGAAAGGCAAGGACTGATTATGATAGTCAACATGGTTTTACGCGTGGGAAATCGTGTCTTACTAACTTGATTGCGTTATTTGAAGAAGTAACGAAGAGGATTGATGAGGGCAGAATGGCAGACGTGGTCTATATGGACTTCAGTAAGGCATTCAACAAGGTTCTGCATGGTAGACTGGTTAACAAGGTTAGATCATATGGAATACAAGGAGGACTAGACACTTGGATACATAGTTGGCTCGAAAGTAGGATACAGAGGGTTGTGGTGGAGGGTTGCTTTTCAGACAGGAGACCTTTGACCAGTGGTGTTCCAAAAAGATTGATGCTGCGTCCACTATTTTTTGTCATTTTATATAAATGATTTGGATGTGAATATAGGAGGTATGGTTAGTGAGTTTACAGATGACACCAAAATTGGAGGTGTAGTGGACAATGAAGAAAGTTACCTCAGAGTAAAGTAGGATCTTGATCAAATGGGCCGATGGGCTGAAAAGTGGCAGATGGAGTTTAATTTAGATAAATATGAGGTACTGTATTGTGGAAAGGCAAACCAGGGCATGACCTATACACACAATGGTAAGGTCCTGAGGAATGTTGCTGAACAAACAGATCTTGAAGTGCAGGTTCATAGTTACTTGAAAGTGGAGTCGCGGGTAGGCAGGATAGTGAAGAAGGCATTTGGTATGCTTGCCTTTATTGGTCAGTACATTGAGCATAGGAGTTGCAGCTGTACAGGACATTGGTTAGGCCACTTTTGGAATACAGTGTTCAATTCTGGTTTCCCAGCTATAGGAAAATTGTTGTGAAACTTGAAAGGATTCAGGAATTATTTGCAAGGATGTTGCCAGGGTTGGAGGGTTTTATTTATAGGGAGAAGCTGAATAGACTGGGGCTATTTTTCCTGGGGCATCGAGGATGAGGAGTGACCTTATAGAAGTTTATAAAATCATGAGGGGTGTGGATATGGTGAATAGTAGGTCTTTTCCCTCGGGTAGGGAATTCCAAAACTAGAGGGCATATGTTTAAGGTGAGTGGAGAAAGATTTCAATGGGACTTGAGAGGCAAATTTGGACGTTTGACCTTCTTATCCATCATCCAAATAATTAATAAATACAGCATACATTCATGGCCCTAACTTTCAGGATACCAACAATCACAAGGGGAGGCAATGGACTAGTGGTATTATCACTGGACTGTTAATCCAGAGACCAGACAATGTTCTGGGGACCTGGGTTCAAATCCCACCATGGCAGATGGTGGAATTTGAATTCAATAAAATATCTGGAATTAAAAATCTAATGATGACTGTGGGTCAATTGTCAGGTAAAACCCATCTGGCTCACTAATGTCCTTTATGGAAGGAAATGGTCATCTTTATCTGGTCTGGCCTCCATGTGACTCCAGACCCACAGCAATGTGGTTAACTCTGAACTGCCCTGGGCAATAAATGCTGTGAATGAATAAAGAAAAAAAGAAATCATGCTAAGTAGAATACGCAACAATAATTTTCACTCTTGTCTCATGACACATACTTGATTTCCTAAACAGGTGTTAAATTTCATGGACTTCTTTTTCAATAACAGTCTCTTACAAAATGACTTTGCCATATGACTTCTGCAAGTCCATAAAAATGACATCTATAGACACTCAGCTGTCCACAACTCACACTATATTAAAATATTTTTCTACTTCTTCATTTGACGAATCAAGTCTTCACTGCCTGCTTACATTTTGTTAAAGCTTTTCCAACAGTTGAAGTGATTTCATTTTCAAACATGAAGGTTATATCTTTCCCTCTACTACTTTCTGATATTTTCTGTATAGTTTCTAACTGTACAGTCATGCCTCAGTAATGGCCACCAGGTCATAACCTCCAAGTTGAGTTGGATCAGCAGTGAAATCAAATTGCTCCTTGTATTCCACGCATTTGTACAAAGAATGCTTATTTTAACCATTAACTCTGACCTGTACTTCAGCTGTCATTACTCACGTTTCTTATTTCTCTTTTTTAGGTTTCCCGTTATTTCTAACACTTAAACGCAATTCTAATCTGCTTCAATTTCATTCTTTTTGAACTATGTGATGTGTATTATGCATAATATATTTTTGGATTTGGATTCCAAAATCGAGGCAGTTGGAGGTGATGAGTTCTGTAAAGTTTTTTCTTGAAACAATTCAGAAACTTATTCTGTAACAGCAATCTAAATGCAGCAGCTCCAAGAGGGCATGCAACTGCCACAAAGTGTCTGGCAGACCCCTGTTAATGGTAATGGAAATGTGGTTTATACTTTGAGTACATGACAGGCAGACTAAACAGGAAAAAATGTTTTCTCTTAGCCGGAGTTTCTTCAGTTCAATTCAGTTCAGTGGAACCAGTCACCTTTCAGCAGTTTGGTTGTCTAGTCTTTGAATTTTCTAGCCTGGAGAGTTTGGAACAGAAGTCTTCACATTGTTCAAACTGAAAAAGTTTAGGCTTATAGAATTGTCAAACAGACATGCCATCACAGTCAGAAAGGAATCATAAAATCGTCTCTACAGTTCAAGAAAAAGAAACTGGAAAGCCTTAGTTTCTTTGCTACTCACTGAGACCTCCCTGACTGGCCCTTATGAACCTGTTCTACTTACATCACTCTAAGTTCCAGCAACAATCCTGTAGCCTGAGCCCCATACAGATATGGAGTGGCCATCCCATCGTTGGTGAGTCATTGGATTTTGATTGGAGATGGAAAATTCACCTGATCATGATGAGGACCCTGATTCTAATCAACTAACTGTACGATTGATGTTAAATTTGGTCAGGGGACCTTGGAAAGGCTACAGCAAGTGTTAAGTTTTATCCTTGATGTCCAACTCTCTAACTTAGCAGAATATGCTAGAAAAGCTCAACAGGACTGGCAGCGTCTGTGAAGAAAAATCAGAGTTAACGTTTCAGATCCAGTGATCCTTCCTCAGAACTGATGGTAGCTAGGAAAATGTTGGTTTATATGTAGAACATAGGCTGGGGGGAGGGGACAGGGAGTAAATTATAAGTGGGGATAGAGCCCAAAGAGTCAGAAGAACAGTTTGATAGACAAAGGAGTTGACAACGATCTGGCTAGGAGGGTGAATAGCTGATAATGTACACTGTTAGTGACTAACAATGGATAGTGTGTAATGGCAGGCTACGTGATAACAAAACCTGGTGTGCGGTGGGAGCTAGGACTTGGGAACATTCAGGTCCTAAAATTATTAAACTCAATATTGAGTCCAGAGGGCTACAGGGTCACCAAGCAGAAAATGAGTTGTTGTTCGTCCAGCTTGTGCTGAGCTTTGCTGGAACACTGCAGCTAGCCTGTTTCGAAAGACCAAGGCGATGATTATCAGAAGTTGAGCTATGCAGCAGATGCAAGCAAGAATATGAAGGACAGTTGCCATTGAGGGATGCTTGGGAATTGTTGTTAAGTAAAACATGCAGTCAATTTTGTGGAAAGAAATAATGATCTATACAATGAAATACAATCTACAGAGTATTAGAACTGCAAACTGAAGTAAGGATTGCAAAGAAGTGAGACACCAGTTGAAAACAAAGTAGTTAGGTTAAACTATAAATTTAGAGAGCAGGAACTATCTGATTGACATCACCATGGTAAGGGGAGCAATCATTATGATGGAGAATGTAAAACATTGGCTAAAGACAGTTAGAAGGACTAAGTAAATCTCCTGTCTACAAAGCAATCCAATGGCATGGAATTTTTGAAATTGCTTTGCAATGCTTTCTCAGAAATTTATTGTTTGGAACATTTTGATTCATGCTAGGCTAGCTCACCAACTTTAATATCATTAGAATGTGTAGAATATGAAAACATCTGCAGAAATGTTTCTAAGTCATACATTACATATCAGGTGAACTATTTCACTTGGATAAATCAACTGTGAAGTGCGTAAGATTACCTGACAAACAATAAAGCAGAGAAATTTCATTTTGCTGATGGGAATTTACAGATTTAAATAGCACAGTAGCGCTCCCAATGCAGGAAAGCAATGTTCACAATGCATGGCTTGTTTGTTACACTGTGAGATCCTTTTAAGTTTGCCATGTGACCACATATGCGCCAATCACACATAGCAGCACTTTTGAGCATGACCCAAGTACATCAAATTTCTGATTGTAGGGGCAAGGGTACAATTCAGCTGCCAGAGAGTACAAACAAATGTGGAAAAAAGTAACACAGTTATAAAGGAAGGCGTAATGGGGCCTTAGCAGAAATGTATGCCAAAAATCACGGAGGATTTTCATTTACATACCCACTGAAAGATCAGATGGTAAAAGGTAGCCTAGATGAAGAGTTCGTAGAATGTCTTCAGAATAGTTTCATTGGATATCACATTATGAAGTTGACCGAATAGCTTGCTTTTTAGACTGGTCTTGTGCAACAAGACTGGAGTAAATGATAGATTTAGTGAAGGAACAACTAGGTAGCAATGAACATGATTGAATTTCACATTCACTTTGAGGGAGAGAAACTTTATCCTAGATTATTATCTTAAACTTTAATAAGAGCAATTCTGAGGGCATGAAATCAGAGTGCACTAAAGTCCACTTGTTAAAGTGAACTAGTAAATTAAGTTAATGGATGGGTCAATAGAGATGAAATGACACACATTTAAGTGCATACTTCAGCATACACAAACTAAGATGCATTCCAATGAGAAAGAAAATTTTCAAGGGGAGGATCCACCTGAAAGGTTAGATAATATCAAACTTAAAGATAAAATATATAATTGTGAAAAAATGGGTGTCAGGCAGAAGATTAGACAGAATATAGAAAACAGTAAAGAATGACTAAATGATTAATATGGAGGAAAAACGTAGAATATGAGCGAAATCGAGCTAGTCATTAAAAATATTCTATTGATTTTTAAAAAGGAAAAGAGATACCAAAGTGAGTGTTGGTCCAAAAGAATGAGAATTAGGAAATTAATTAAGGAAAGTAAAGAGATAGTAGAAGGATTAAGCAAGTTTTTTTTTATTGTCTACAATGAAGGCTGATGCAAGTAACATCCCAGAAATAGCTTTAAACCAGGAAATGGAAGGGAAGGAATTCAAGAAAATAACAATAACAATGAAAATAGCACAGAGCAAATTATTGCAACTACAAACTGACAAGTTCCCCAAGATGGACTTCATTTTAGAGTCTTATTAGAAGTTGCTAGTGAGATAGTTAATGCATTGATGAAAATTTTCCAAAAAAAAAATCCCTAGATTTGGACATGTCTATTAGAACTTAAGTCCTTTAGTCAAAGAAGATGAGGAGAAAGAAAGCAGGAAACTCCAGGCCTGTTAATTTAACATCTACAATAGGGAAGATGTTCGAAGCTTTAATTAAATGTGTAAAAGCAGGGTGCTTAGAAAGGTTCAAAGTAATCTGACAGAAACAATATGGTTTTCCGAAAGAGAATTTTTTTTTCCCAATTTATTGGAATCCTTTGTGGAAATAACATGTGCTGTTGATAATCAGGAATGAGTAAATGCATTGTACTTGGATTTCTAGTAGGCATTTGATAAAGGTGTCACAAATATTATTGTGGAAGATAAAAGCTCATTGTGTAAGGAGCAAGATATTGCAGACTGGTTAACTAATGGGGAACAGAGACCAATCAAAAATGGATCATTCTTTGTTTGATAAACTGTAACAGATGGGATCAGTACTGGCCTCAACATTTTACAATTTATAAAAATGATGTGGAATTGAGGACCAAAGCTTAATTTCCTCATGACACAAAGATAGGGAGGAAAGCAAGTTGTGAAGAAGGTACAAGGAAGCTAAAAAGGGATATAGGAAGATTAAGTGAGTAAGTATGATCTGGTAAACGGAGTATAATATGGGGAAGTGTGAAATTATTTATCTCAGCAGGAGAAATAAAAAGAGCATGATGCTTGAATAATGAGAGTTTATGGAGCTCTGAGATACAGAGGGATCTGGGTTAATTTACCACAAAAGGAATGGCATTAAAGTAAAACAATTAATTAGGAAAGTTAATAGATTATTAGCATTTATCATAATGAGAAATAAATGTAAAAGTTGGGAGATTATGTTTCAGTTTTGCAGGACAATAGTGAGTCCACATGTAGAGTCCACGTATATTATTGGTTTCCTTATTTAAAGAAAGGATGCAAATGCATTGGATGAAATTCAGAGTAAGTTTCCCAAACTAATTCCTGGAATGGGTGGATTGTATTATGAGGAAAGGTTGGACAGGTTAGCCTGAAACATAAAAGATCCTGAGAGGTCTTAACAGAGTGAATACAGAAAGGATGTTTCCTCATGTGGGAGAATCTAGACCCAGATGTTACTGTTTAAAAATAACAGATGACCTATTTAAGAGAGAGACGAGGATCATTTTTGTCACAAAGCATAACAGATCTTTGGAACTTTCTTCCCTAAAAGGCAGTGAAAGCAGAGTGTTTGAATCTTTTAAAGTCAGAGGTTGATAGATTCTCAAAAAGCAAGGGGATGAAATGTTACCAGGAATAGGCTGGAATGTGGAGCTAGCACATGATGACAGGTGGTATTGTGCATTTTTTGGGAATTTCATGAAAGCTGTGAATAATTGTCTGGCATTGTAGAAAGCTCAACATTCAAGTGGATTGGTAATCTAGATATTATTAGATGGTAGTAGTAATCACACGCGTACATTAAAATAAACTTCCTGAAATTGGTATATATGGCCAGAATGGGACGTTACAGGCAGAAAACCTATATGGCTAAATATTTAACTTAGGTTGTATGACATTCTCCATGATATCCTAGACATATTGCTACAAGCATACATTACTGTACACAATGTATTCTAAGCCAATACAAATGGATCACCATGCAGATGGAGATCAAAAACAGCAGGTGGAAGCAGCTATGGACAGATGGTGCAGTATGAATGAGAGCCTACATGAGTTTGAGGAGGTTGCTTGTTCCATCAACTACCTCTCCAATCAAATATTGTCATACTGTGCTCCAACTACTACAAGTGCATTCCAAAACCTGTCATATCTGTGTGAAAGAATTTCTTTTACATCGAATTCAAAATATTTTATCTTCCTTGCTGGTCCCTTGTTCTGATCTCAACTACTGAAAAATGACTATTTCTCATTAAGAAATCTCATTATTTTCATAGTTTTGAAGAACCTATAATTGCTGCAGCTTGATGCTGAGGTATGAAATAAAGGCAGCAAACATACTTTACAGAATGATAGCAACTTATAATACGGAAGGAGGCCATTTGGTCCACTGTGCCTATGTTGGTTATTTGAAAGAGCAATTATACCTAGGCGTATAAACCAAAATTTTTGTCATATCTTTCAAAGTTCCTTATCCATAAGTACCTGGCCACTACAATTATTTACACTATCAGCTTTCCATCATCTTGTTAGATAGAACATTCCTTATACATTTGGGAAAAAAAAATCCTCCTCATCTCTTGGCCTTTTACTAATGATTTTGTATTTAAATGCTCTGATTAAAAATCAATTCACCAGAGGAATCGTTTTTCTTTATCTGTGCTATCAAAATCTCACCATTTTGAAAAACTACAAGATATCACCTTTTAATATACCCTGTTCTCAGGGCAACAGTGCTAACATTTCATACACAATGCTGTTCCCTATATCCACATGTTTAAGTCATTAATAGTGCAAATCAACCCCAAATCTGAAAGCTTTCATCCACCATGACCAACAGTCACTGAACCAGTTTCATGTTCATATTAAAAAACGAAAGAACTGAGGATGCTGTTAACCAGGAAACAAAACAGAAGTTACTGGAAAAGCTCAGCAGGTCTGGCAGCATCTGTGAAGGAAAAAACAGAGTTAACGTTTCAGGTCTGGTGACCCTTCCTCAGAAGTG
>NC_063333.1:102802036-102824111 GCF_021869965.1 Rhincodon typus | reverse complement strand
GACCTGAAACGTTAACTCTGTTTTTTCCTTCACAGATGCTGCCAGACCTGCTGAGCTTTTCCAGTAACTTCTGTTTTGTTTCATGTTCATATTACCAATTTCCTCATAATCCCAGGGGTTTCTTTCTTTGTGAACAAGCTTCCTATGTGGCATTTGTTGAATACCTTTGATACCATAAATATAGCATCTACTTTTTGCACTATACTCATCTCCATATCTGTCCATTTTGGTTGCCTGTCCATATCCTCTTAAAGCTTATTATTATTCTGCTCACCATTTACAATACTTTCAAGTTCTGCATCATCTGTAAATTTTGAAATGGTTTTCTCTACACCCAAGATTGAATAAATACATGTCTAGAAAAGCAGTAATGTGGAGGTGCTGATGTTGGACTGGGGTGGACAAGGTCAGAAGTCACACTATACCAGGCTATAGTCCAACAGGTTTATTTGAAATCACAAGCTTTCAGAGTGCTGCTCCTTCATCAGGTGAGTTTGTTAGAGTGTTAATAATTAAATTTTTCTCATATTGTGACTACTCATAACTTTTCATTACAAAATTTTTAAAAAATCATATTGAGGTAAAATGAACGATAGCATAAACATCACAAAATCCAGCAAATTAATATTCAATTTGTGTTCAAGAACAATGTAAACACAAGCAAAATCCCTCTCCCTAGTTGTCATCAGAATTCAATCATAAATGGAATTTAGCACTGTTTGAACATGTGCTAAAAAAAAATCTAAACCTTCTCTCTCTTCATTTGGCAACATTTCAAATCAGGATTCCATTCACAAAGTAACCAATAAGATAAAACCTTTGAAAGAATTGAGCATTATTAAAAAAGTTTTGAATCATCATTCCAAAGACAGATCAAGAAAACTCTCAGCCCAGGTGCTTTGAAGTACATATTTCTTCTTAACACTCCTTGAAAAGCCAGATAAGCTCTTTATTCACAGTCTAAAAATTATTGCGTGGCTCCTACCCTATATTAACTCTAAATCCATCGAATAAATTCATAAAATTAAATCCTTCTGGATAAGCAGCCTAACCAACTTAAAAGTAACTGTCAAGTTCGACTAAAGCAATACATTTCTGAATATACCAATTCACCGCTGCATCAACATTTCTTCATTTTCACACAGATGCAGAAAGTGTATCAATTGAAAGTAATGATCTTCTGTCTTTTTGTTGTCCATTAACTTTCAAAAAAATTGCAGCAATCTATAGCAGCAAATCAAACATACAAATTAAGACAATTAAAATATTAAGACATTTTCCATAGGAGACTAGATCTAAGTCAATATTGGCTTCCTTCAAATACCTTGGCTCAATGCAAATGATTTAATGCTTAGAGCTTATACTATTCAAAATAAATTCAGTATTACTGATTGAAACTCCACTCCTCCATATCTCTGACACACAACTCACTGAGATCTGTGCTCCTCTAATTCTGTTCTCTTGTGCATCCCAGATTCATTCCCATATTATTAGCAGCCATGCTTTCAGCTGTCAAGGCCATAAGCTGTAAAAGAACTTCTCTAAACCTCTGCCACTCCCTACCACTGTCTTCCCCTTTAAGTCTACTTAAAACCTACCTCTCATCTATTCTAATATCTCTGTGTTTGGTTCAGTATCGAATTCTTTCCGAAAATTCTTCTGTGAAACGCTTTGGGATGTCTCACCAAGTTAAAGGAATGCAAAATGTTGCTGTTGTCAAGGTTCTTGGACTATATCCTGCCTTTTTAAAAATACTTTCGATGTAGTCTATTCTCAGCTTATTGCTTTCATCAACAAGAGAAAGGTAACAACTTTTTCTTTTACAACAATTGCCCAAATAAAATAAGCAAATTTTTAATAGAACATCAAAACAGTCTGCAGAATATAAAAGATGAAACATGGAGAAAATAAATGCTGAGCAGAAACAATAGGGCAGTAATAATAAAGAAATTTGCCACACACAGCTGGGAAGAGTTAGGACATTTCTTAAACCAGAATTTCTTACATTAGAATTCTTTATTTTGAGTATCAATAATTTTGCCTTTTCACTCAAAGAGAGATTCTCCCTGTTTGCAGATGCCAGGATGTTTGGGTGCACTGCACTCATAGGTCCGTAACAAACTGCAGCTGAACCAATCCGAAGGCTGTCAGTGGACACTTTTTTCTTAATTCTGTGTCATAAGGTATCTGCCTCACTGCTCCAAAAAGTAATGTAGCACTGAATTTTATTGAGCTCTTGAATGTTATTGATAATGACAAGTCTATTGGGAAAATACGGTGCCATTAGAAAAATGAGATTCCCAACATTGAGAAAAAAAGGTTCAAATTTCCATCTCAGTTTTAACAGTGAGACAAGAATCTTGCTAGTCAAGGGCTTGATTTGCATGCATTAACACCTCATTATAACATATTCTTGCCTCATTCCTATGCAATTCACTGTTCTCCATTCTGATAGAAAGAAACTACAATTCCCAATATGAAAGTCTGAGCAAGTAACTGGCAGCTCACCACACGCTCCTTCAAGCTTCCAGCTTTGCTAGAATCTCCCAACATCACCAGACATGTTCTATGGACTGAGACCATCTACACACCCCCTTACCCCATCCATCAATGTTGGCACTTGACAGGCACCAACCTCACCACATCATTATGGTACATCTCGAAAACACTTTGAATACATTTCTGCAACTTCAATGCTGCACTTTGGAGGATACTGGCACCTTTCATTGTAATGCTGTTGCCAGACTACTTTGTGTGTATGGACTGGCACTCAATTCATCATTGGAACATAGTGCACCTCAAGGTTCTTTGTTTGCTTTCCGAGTGCTCTCACTTCGGGCCTCCTAGGATTCCAACAGAATTTCTTTCTAGCCCTGCCTTTTTGTGTTTTACTGCCTCATTTAGATCTTACATGCCGACAGTATATTTGTTTTGCCTTGCCTTTTCATGCAGACACAAAGCCAGGCAGCTTACTAAACCTTACTGATGACACAAAACTTAGAAGAATTGAGGAGGACATGGATAAGATAGTGGAATGGGCAGATAGGTGATAAATGAATTTCAATGCAGAGATGTATGAAGTGATATATTTTGGAAAAAAGAACATTGAAAGACAATATAACATAGGGGATACAATTCTAACATCAGTGTGCATACATGTACAATTCATTGAAGGTAAAAGGATAGATGGAGGGCAACTAATAAAACATTCAGCATCTTTGCCTTTATTAACATGAGCAAGGAGTATTAGAGCAAGACACTTATTAGACCTCAGCTGGAATATCGTGTACAATTGTTGAAGTTGCGTTATAGGAAGGATATGAACACATTGGAGAGAGCAGAAGTGATTTACAAGAATGGTAGCAGGGATGAGAAACTTCCATTATTAGAACAGATTGAAGAATTTGGGACTTCTGGGAGAGAGAAAGGCTATTATGAGATCAGATTGAGGTTTTCAAAACCATGAACTGGCTGGATAGAATAGATAGGGAGAAATCATTTCCACCCATGAAAGGGAAAAGAATGAGAGAGCTTAGCTTTGAAGTGATTTGTAAAAGGCTGATATGAGAAAAAAGCTTTTTCACTCAGCAAATACTTAGGATATAGAATGCACTGCCTTGAAGTGTGGTGGAGGCAGGTTCAATTGAATCATTCAAGATGATAATGGATGATTATTTGGATAGAAATAATGTGCAAAGGTATGGAGATAAAGCAGGGAATTGGCACTGGTTGATCACGCTCATTTGAAGAGCTAATGCAGGCACAATGGGCTGGATGCCTGTAACACTTCTGTGTTTTTTTTGCCGCCAATTATCAGTCAAGGCGATGGACATGTTGCTGTTTGGCACTGTGCTACATCAATCTCATGCCTCCAGCATGTACCAACGGCTTACATAGCAAATACACTGAATGTGCCTCAACCAGATGGTTTTGTCTCAGATTTCCAGTCAAATTCAGAGGAACTGTCATCATTCTGGGGGTCCTGCCACAGTGAGTCAAGGGCAGTATCTGATCTCAGACCAAGTGATCAAACAGTCGATCAGTCACTTAAGGCATTCTGTTCCAGGGATTCTGTACCAATTACAGCCTGGGGAATGAGTCACAGTCTGTATAGCAAGACCAGTCCAACCTGTCAGAGAACAAATGATATGTCAGTTAAGGAGCTGCATAAAAAAACAGTCAGGGCTGTCCTTCTAAGTCAGTCAGAGCTGGGCCCCAATCAGTCCCTGTGTCTGTTCACTCTAAGTTATACAGTTTATCAGGGGCCACCACAATGGTGGACAAGTTGGGGAAGCAGCATGCTAACATGCAGAAGGAGCAATAGTTATGATGGGGTGGAACCAGGATGGAATACAATTATACAATGGAAGTCATGGGTTACTGTGGGACAAGGGATGGTCAATGGTCACCATCACCCTAGCTTCTCCATAGGGACAGTGTGTCACAATGGTCAGCATGAATATGATGTAGGGCTAGAGTTCAGGAGACAGCATTGGGATATGATGACATATTGAGAGAGTTGGATGACAACATGTGAAAGCTCAGAACTGATAAGGTTTAAACGAGTGAAAGGAAGAAAGGGACAAGAGGTTTTGGGATTAGTCACTGAGACCACCAGGCTGATCCTGTGACTCAGTATATGAAGCACAGTCTGTCTTGCCTTCCATCCTCATCTGAACTATTAATACACAATGGAAATGGAAAATGGCTGCCACCAGACCTGGAGTTGGCAGAGTCCGTTCAGAAGAAGTCTCTCCAGACTTGAAATGTTAACTCTGTTTCTCTCCACAGATGCCAACTGACATGCTGAGTTTTGCCAGCATCTTCTGTGTTTGGCAGAGTAATTTTTTTTTCTCTTT
This sequence comes from Rhincodon typus, assembly GCF_021869965.1. Lineage (NCBI taxonomy): Eukaryota > Metazoa > Chordata > Chondrichthyes > Orectolobiformes > Rhincodontidae > Rhincodon > Rhincodon typus. Next base: position 102,819,252 of record NC_063333.1, on the reverse strand, counting down.
AATATGTGAGCTTTATTTGTGAGTGATGTGAGCCCTTTCAAGAGGCAATTGCATTAATCAGGCTCTGAGTCATTATAGGTTTAAGATGTCTGTCATCTGTAAGTTTCACATACGAAATGCCTGTAGAGTCTAACTATGTTGAATACAAATCCTTGTCACTAGCAATCTCGATCAATAACATGGGTTATTGCAGATTGAAGATAGCCATCTCTGTGAAGTAGAAGTAATCATCGTTACCTTAAAACTGTTGCCAATGGGCCACAATTCACAAAGACATAGTCTCATAGGCTGCACAAGGGCTGATTACCTCTCACTTTGAACTATAAGTATTTGTCAAAGTGCTCACATATGCAATTCTGCTTTTCTTGGGTGGGGGAGGTGGAGGTTTTAAGGTTTCATTAATCCTACCACATTTACAATCTGCTACTTTATTTGTGTGACATGACCTGTGCTGCACACATTGGAATAAGATCCACTCATCAAAGGTCCATGTAGAGACATCCCATGGCCCTCCTTGTTGGAATACAGCTTGTCTCACTCTGTGGAGAACTATGCTAAATTGTTATTTGTGAGTGATGTGGCTGCTGACTGCTCACATTTGTAAGGATTAGCTCTGTTTCTGATATTCTCCACATAGGTTCATTGAGACTGTGATCAATGAATCCAACAACAGCGGGAGTCATCATCACTGTGACCACAATGCTATGGAAGTGCGGAGAAATTGAGGGCAGATGTGTCAGCAAGTCTAGCAGCAAATTCCAGAGGCTGCTGAGCAGCCTTTTTCTGATGAGGTTACCGTTGAAAGTCCCATTAGGATGTGCAGGTAGAACAGGAGGCCTAGGTTCTATTGTCCTCCAGATAAATGAGGTTCATTGTTACCACAGACTGCGGATGTTCTGGGACACTTTCTCAGAACTATGCCAACTGATGGAGTGAAACTTGAGACCTGAAGAAGTGAGAGTCCCAATGGCTATCAAGATGGCAGTTAAAGTAATTCTTTAAGCATCTAACTGCTTCCAAGGTGCTGTCCAACGGATTTGTGTGGGATTTTGCAATTGTCCGACAACAAATATATCACATATGTTTTTATATATATATATACATATATGTGTGTATATATGTTCTGAGGAAGGGTCACCGGACCTGAAACGTTAGCTCTGTTTTTTCCTTCACAGATGCTGCCAGACCTGCTGAGCTTTTCCAGCAACTTTGTTTTTGTTCCTGATTTACAGCGTCCACAGTTCTTTCGGTTTTTAACAAGGCTGTTACTTGTGCAATTTGTGCCAGATCACAACACTCCATTACATTTCCCAAGGTCACTGCTGCAAATTGAGCAGTGTGTTCTGCCAACATAACTGACTTTTCCAGGTGCCAGTGACACCCTCATCTAGGTGGGTATTGAACAGAATTGCACCATTAAAAAGCAAAACCGCTATCAATTCCCAACTCACCGCTGCGTAGCAACAATCCCACCACGCTGTTTGTGAAATCATGAAGAATGCTGGAAGACGTCCCTGACATCGAGACAGGCCTCACTGGATTGCTCGTCTGATTCTGCCATAAATCATGCCATAGCCCATGTCACTCAGACTCCTATAATATCTGTCTCCATAGAAGCTGCCAGACTTATTGAGTTTCACAAATACTTTTTGTTTTCATTTCTTACTTCTTTGATGTGTATTTTACAATTGGGCTCATCATCAATGAATATCCAGGCTAGGTAATCTGAAAGGAGAGAAAAAACTTCACAGACTCATCTAACAATAATCAAGTTCGGGTCAATGAGATGTAGATTAATTGACATCCTTTCCATGCATTTTTATATCATTAATTACATTTCAAACTGTTAAATGACATCCTGCCAAATGCCTTTTTTTAATTGTGCTGCAGGCATTTCGAAACTACTGAGTGAAGGGTTTTGATTATAGAATTAAATTCTCACATAGTTCTTTTCTTGATCTTACTACAGAATGTAGTCCACACAAAGATTATCACGAACAAACTTCTTCCTCTAGGCTTTTTTTTGCTGCTGATCTGCTCACACATTATCAGTCTTTTGGAAAATTATCTAAAGGTATAAGTGATTGTGCATGTAGCAAATGTGAAAAGTCTTCAATTTGACTAAGGCCAAGATGACAGCTATAGAGACAAATTATAGTGTTATCAGGTTACAGCTTCTTAATTGACAAATTATCCTCTTCCATTCAGGCAGTTAAATAGCCTCAAAAATCCAGCAGCTTGATTGTCAGATTGTGACCTAGAATGGCGACAATTGTGGTAAATATTCACCTTTCTCTTTTGCAAGACTCAGAATTGGTATTCCCCACAGCAGCCAGTGTTGGTGTTGGCTGCCTCAGGGTAAATCCAAGCTGCAGTAGAGAATTAATTAGGCTTTAGAATATTATTTGCATGTGCATCAGACATGTGCAAAGGATACTTTTTTGTCCTTCTCTAATTTGGTGGCAGCACACATTCTGGTCATAAATGCGCACATTTCCTATGATCACCATTTTGGGGACTTAGGGGATCACATAGGCCAAATGTTTAGGATGCTGATGGCCTAGTGGTATTATCGCTGGACTGTTAATCCAGAGACCCAGATAATGTTCTGGGGACCAGCGTTCAAATCCTGCCACGGTAGATGGTGGAATTTGAATTCAATAAATATCAGGAATTAAGAATCTGGCGATGACCATGAATCCATTGTTGAAAAAAACTCACCTGGTTCACTAATGTCCTTTAGGGAAGGAAACTGTCATCCTTACTTGGTTTAGCCTACATGTGACTCCAGACCCACAGCAATGTGGTTGACTCTTAACTGCCCCCTGGGCAATTAGATTTAGGCAATAAATACTGCCTGGCCAGCGACACCCCTCATCCCGTGAATGAATAAAGGACCATCGAAAGGAATGATGCAGAATGTTAAACTCCTTATACCGGCCAGCCACAAAGTTGAAGCTTGGTGTAAAGTATCCCTTAAGTGATCATTAATTGGCCATTGAAGGGCCTCAGCTGAGGCAAGACTGGGTCAACTAGCCTTGGCCTCATCAGGCCACTGTAAAATTATGGAGAGTTCGGAGTAGTTAGGAGCTGGTGAGAAGGCCATATGAAGATATTTATGGGCAACACCCCACCAGTATCTGCAAAGCTGCCAGTAGTGACCATAAAATTCTATCTCTAGTTCCTGAAAAATAAGCGTTTCACTACCAAATTTCTAAATTATCCACATCTTATACAGAAAATGAACAGAAAATATCAACGTTTATTATATTGTTTTATATCACAGAACATATGCACCCTGAAGATGCAATTTAATTACTTCATTTGAAATTCAGATACAATTTTTAATTATCATGATGTATATTCTGGTTGAATCTGACATATCATGTTTCATTTTAATAGGAGGTGACATTGGTCACAAAGTTGCTGAAGAAACTCAGTTTGAGAATTCAGTAGCACGTACAACATTAACAAGATATACAAAAAGTAGTGGCTTAATGCCTGAGGGAAGCTGCTGGCTGCCATTGACAGTTCTGTAATCTGTGAGTAACAGATCACTCAAACTTTGCAGGAGAACTGGTATTGTGATACCCCCTATCTGGGAATGATTATTAAGTGGACCCAAAGGCAATTTTTGAAGCTGAACCACCATATCATTGAATCATTCAACAGTGTACAACTTCCATTTCTTATTCAACACTTATCATCCATTTCAGTTGTTCAAAATTTTCCCTTAGTAGCATTTACAATGTATTTTACAGCTTATGTACTTCTTTAAATTAGGATTTAAAATGGATACCATGTAATAGTATGCGCTTAACTTAATAAAGGTTTTGTGCAACATGCATTCTTATTGGAATTCCGGTTGGATGTCAGTTTTCAAAGATTTTCTGAATAACTTTTCTGTCAGAGATGCACTTATAGTTGGTTTCTTCTTGTTAAACTTTATTCTGCTGCAAACCATATATGAAAGTCTGAATTGATTAGCATTTTTGTCATTTCATCTGTTCTTCAACATTATAATACATTTTTTAGTTCTTTGGAATTCAAAATGTTAACTCTGCTTTGCTCTCCATAGATCTTGCCTCGCCTGCTAAGGTTTTATTCCCCCAGCAACTTCTGCTATTCTTTTCAGATTTGCAGAATTATTTGCAGTATTATTCCATAATTTTCATATTTGATTCGTTACCATATCTATTGAAGGAATGACTATCATGAAGGAGCTTTGCTGTTCTCTCCTTCACCTTGTTTGCTAACATTGCTTTCCACTTCCAAAGAGTCATGCTCAACTCAAAATGATAACTCTTTTCCTCGCTTGACAGATGCTGTCAGACATGCTGAGGTTTTTGAGCATCTGTTGTTTATATTTGACTTCTGTCAGTCTTGGTTTCTTACCTTATTTCAAATTATTTGGGAATCAGCTTCATCTCATTCAACTTCTTGCATCAGCCAAGATGGTTTATTGCATGGTATTGCAGCAAATCTCCTCTGCTTAATTCTCAACATAAATTTGACTTTAGAGGTAATTGGTAACACAGAAAGAAGAACATATGTTTATATAATGCTTCGCATGACTCATGATGTCCTAAAGTGTGTCCTACAAACAATGATGGAAATCATATCCTTCACTGATAGGTCCCACAATGAGCAGTGACATAAATGGCCAAATATTTTTGTTTTGTAGAGTTTGTTAATTAATAAACATTGCCCAGAGCAGAAGGATTTCCCTGTATTTCTTCAAATAGTTTAAGGTATTGTTTTACATTCATCTGCAAGGTCAGATGTGACCTTGTTTTATGGTCTGATTCAAAAGAAAGCATTTCTCAAAGTATTGTGATAAACTAGCTGGCTTAAGGTTACTAAAATATCACTGGCACATGTCAAAAAACTATCTTGAAAATTGTACAAGAACAACAAAATAGATGCCAGCTTCTATCATGCTACTTGAAGTTTATAAACAGATTCGTCATTTCCTAAAAATAAGAGCAGATTGTCATGAAAATGGCATAAATTAATCAATAATTGAGACAATTTCTATCCCCAGTACCTTAGCCTTTGCAAATTCAGAATCAGACAACAAACACAATGATAGCTGGAAAATTGACCATAGAATGGCTCTATCCATCTATGAATGGGTGTTTTGTCACACTTTCTAAAGGTGTCCCAATTTATTCTCTTTTTAAAGAAATATAGATGTAAATTTGAATTCATTTTGGACCACAGCAAAATAAAGCATTGCACAATTGCAAGATCGTAGCCTGTTTCGTTATTTACATAATTTGTTTTTTAAATCCTACAAAAGTATAAAATGTGAGACTAATTGGTTCATGTCCATCCAAGATTAATTTATACCTTGAAATAATGGCAGGATGTCTCAGATGAAGGCCAGTAACAAGCCATGTCTAACTAAAAGAAAGACCTGAAGGAGATTAACTGCTATAAATAATGAGGTTTATATTCAAGTAAGATGGTAACTCAAAACACATGAAAATAATGTTTGAACGAACTAGTTCAATCTCTTCTACTTGTTGACTTTTAGAATTCAATATTTATTCAGGTGGGTTTGTAGGTGTAGGAGCCATGATGCAAATCATCCTACCCCTGGTCCCACTTAGACAACCAGCATGCAAACCTTTTGAAGTCTCCTCTGTTAAAAGCAACTGCTCTGCCCAAGATCACAAGAAATTATGGAGAGTTGTGCCAAGATAGGGGAGTTTAAAACTAGAGGGCATAGGTTTAAGGTGAGAGCGGAAAGAATTAAAAGGGATCTTTGGGGCAACTTACTCAAACATAAGGTGGTGTATAATGAAACAAGTTGCTAGAGGAAGTGGTAGAGGCGAGGACTATTACAACATTTAAAAGACATTAATACAGGTACATTGACAGCAAAGATAGAGGGGTATGTGGATCAAACACAGGCAAATAGGACTAGTTCAGTTTAGGAAACTAGGTCAGCATGGACAAGTTGGGCCAAAGGGTCTGTTTCCATACTGTATGATTCTATGATTTTATGACTTTATGACTCTATGCATCTGTTTGTAGAGAAACAAAGTCAATGTTTTGAGGCCAATAACTCTTTCTATTTCTATGCTCACTAGCACTAGAACTGGAAGCAATCCTGAGATTACTGTTTAGAAGGCTCTTCTTTTCAATCTTCTTCCTAGCTCCTTGAAATCTGCTATCAGGACCTTATCCCCACTTCCTACTTAAGTCATTGTTAGTGACATGGACCACAACCTCTGGCTGTTCACCCTCCAGAGAAGAATGTCCTGCAACCACTTTGTGGCATCCTTTACCCTGACAGCAGAGAGGCAACACACTATCCTGGAATCACACCAATGGCAACACAAAGAGTTGTCTACTTCCCTAACTAATAAATCCCTTATCAATACTGCTGTTCTCCTCTTCTGCTTTCCTTCCTGTACATCTGAGCTATCTGGGGTGTCACAAACTTGACTCTGTTTGCACTCTTCTAAGGAACAAAAGCCCTCACCAATAATTCAAATCTGGAAACCAATTAATAAGTGGAAACTCAAGGGCTTACTTAAAAGCTTGCTTAATTCTGTTAGACTGCTTGGCAGTCACACATTCTCTTTCTGCTTCCATGCTTGTAACCTGTCACATGATCAGCCTCTGGATGTGCCAACCACTTAACTCTTAGCCTTGTGGATCTATGACGGTGACTCTTGCCACGGCTCAAACTCCAAAACCTAGAAATCAAGATTCTGCAGCCGATCACACTTCTTGCATGTGATCCCCTAAGTTACTGACAGCATCTGTGACTTCCCGTATACATTGCATGTTTTAGCTGGCACCTTACGAACTGACACTTTCAATAAAGCGGAAAAAATTATATACTTCAAATACCAGAAGTTTACTCTATTATCGTGATGTCCGCAATGTCCAAGCAGTCAGGTGAGGGTGCAAATGAGAAGGCTGTCTGTCAGTAAGTTTCAGTTACGGCAATGTTCATTACTTTTTCAATGATTTATGCTCTAAATAAAGTATAACAGTGATGTGTATACCTCCTGCATTATGTTTCTATTGCTTAATGTGTATTTTTACACTGATTATGTGGACCTCTTGATCAACCGGAATATTTGATCAACTAATACATTCCTAGTCCCACAGGTGATGATTAATAAAATGTTTACTCTAGTATTAACATAAATAATCCAAAGTAAAATAATTTTATTTTGTTAACATTGGCATTCGCACTAATAGGCTTATTACTATTGATAAAATGTACTAGTACTAACAAATTCAACCAATTTTCAACACACATTATGACCTGCAATAAACTTTACTTAAAGCACCTTCTTCCCCCACGCAAAGAGTTCCCATGTGAACCTAATTCCATAACCCTTTTAACATTATGAAGGGAATAGATAAGATAAAAGCAGGAAGGTTGTTTCCACTGGCGGTTGAAGCTAACAACTAGGGGCATAGCCTCAAAATAAGGGGGAGCAGATTTAGGACTGAGTTGAGGAGAAATATCTTCACCCAAAGGGTGTGAACCTGTGGAATTCCCTGCTACCTCATTGAATGTTTTTAAGGCAAAGATAGACAGATTTTTGAACAGTAAAGGAATTATGTTGAGCGGGTAGGTAAGTGGAACTGAGTCCACAAAAAGATCCACCATGATCTTATTGAATGACGAAACAGACTTGACTTACCAGATGGCCTACTCCTGCTCCTATTTCTTATATTCTTATGTTTATGTTCTTAACTTGCTATTCACTCACTATGTGTCTTAGTCAGGTGCATTCTCCCGACCATGTGCCTCTCGTGACTGCAGTTTGAAAAAAACAATCTCTTCTTTAGAGCTTCTCATGAGATTCCAGCTGGTTTAGCTCCCTACGACAGGATTTAACTTCAATTGAGCAAACCATTTTCAGTGGATTAACAAATAATTGCCATAACAAGCAGGCCCATATTTAACAGGGCAACATAAATTATTGAAGTTATTATTCTATGTCAGTCCCTTACCCTTAATCTGTATTTTAACCTGAAAAGGACTTACCAGAACATCCCCAGTGAACTTCCCACATCGGAAAGATGGAGTAAAACTAGAAAGGGTTCAGAAAAGATTTACAAGGATGTTGCTGGGTTTGGAGGGTTTGAGCCACAGGGCGAGGCTGAATAGGCTTGGGCTATTTTCCCTGGATCATTGGAGGCTGAGAAGTAACCTTATAGAGATTTATAAAACCATGAGGGGTATAAATAGAGCAATTGGCAAAGGTCTTTTTCCCTGGGTAGGGGAGTCCAAAACTAGAGGGCATTGGTTTAAGTTGAGAGGGGGTAAGATTTTGAGACCATACAGGCAGAGGATAGTGCAATGGTAAAAAGTTGCAGCATGCAGAGGGACCTGGGTGTCCTTGTGCATGAATCACAGAAGGTAGGTCTGCAGGTACAACAAGTAATTAGGAAGACAAATGGAATTTTGTCCTTCATTGCTAAAGGGATTGAAATAAAAAGCAGAGAGGTTATGTTGTAGCTGTACAAGGTGCTGGTGAGGCCACACCTGGAGTACTGTGTGCAGTTTTGGTCTCCTTACTTGAGAAAGGATGTATTGGCACTGGAGGGGGTGCAAAGGAGGTTCACTAGGTTGATTCCGGAGTTGAGGGTGTTGGTTTATGAGGAGAGACTGAGTAGATTGAGATTATATTCATTGGAATTCAGAAGATTGAGGGGGGATCTTTTAGAAACATATAAAATTATGAAGGGAATAGATAAGATAGAAGTAGAGAGGATGTTTCCACTGGCAGGTGAAGCTAGGACAAGAGGGCATAGCCTCAGGATTAGAGGGAGCAGATTTAGGACTGAACTGAGAAGGAATTTCTTCACCCAGAGGGTTGTTAATCTATGGAATTCCTTGCCCAGTGAAGTAGTTGACGCTACTTCAGTAAATGCTTTTGAAAAAAAGGTAGATTTTTTTTGAACAATAAAGGAATTAAGGGATACGGTGAAAACGCCGGCAAGTGGATCTGAGTCCACGAAAGGATCAGCCATGATCTTATTGAATGGCGGAGCAGGCTCGAAGGGCCAGACGGCCTACTCCTGCTCCTAGTTCTTATGTTCTTATGTATGGAATGAGCAGCCAGAGAAGGTGGTGGAGGTGGGTACAATTACAACATTTAAAAAGTAGCTGGATGGGTACATGAGTAGGAAGGATTTAGAGAGGTATGGGCCAAATGCTGGCAAATTGGACTGGATTAATTTGGGATATCTGGTCAGCATGAACGAGTTGAACTGAAGGATCTGTTTCTGTGCTGTACATCTCTATGACTCTATGACTCTAAATATCATTACACAAAAACACATGTTTTCCTCAGTTTCCTCTCCATTTCTTCCTTTTCCGTTCCAGGAGGCTAGACAACTGCTTGAAGATAGCTCTAATGTCACTAATAACTCTCTGATAATTCACCAAAGGGCATAGCCTTTGTATGATCCTAGAAAATTAAATGATGGTGTTCAATATGATTAGACACAGTCCTAGTCAAACCTAATTCTACCTTTACCCAGTTTGCATTTTTACTTCATATGTTTAACAGTGTGCAGATTATAATTGTGATTGATCTTCTCCTCACGAGTCCATGAAACTGCATGAAATTGTTGCATTCATGTTATTTCCTCATCAGAATCACCTAATTATTTACTTTCCTTCAGCTAGATTCATCTGATAATTTGGAGGATGCTAAATACCCTCCTCATCAGGCAGTGAATGTAGAATATTTAAATAGTTATAAGGCAAAGGTAGATAGATTCTTGATTACCAAGGGAATGAAAAATTATTGAGGGTATGCAGGAATGTCGAGTTGAAGTTAAAATAAGATCATCCATGATCTTATTGAATGGCGGAGCAGGTTTGAAGGGCTGAGTGGCCTATTCTTCTTCTGTGTTTGTAAGAGATCATGTAATTATCTACTGATTTGTATGTCTCAATTATAACCATAATAAAACGTTCGTAATTTTGGAAGATAATTGAGAGAAGCATCAATGATATATGATTTACATGTTAGATATCACTGCATTTTATTCATAATTACCATTAAATATTTAACATATTTATCTGTGTCACGGTCGTTCCACTCTATGTATGATCTAATCAATGGAACTGCTGTTAACAAGGTGTTTGTTGATTTTCATTATGTAAACAACAGTAAATTTGACATCAAATTGAAAATGTCTATTTCTATGATGATTTCAAACTGAAGTGATACTAATTCTGTGACTTAGATTTTCATGGAGTTGGGCAGAATATGAAAGTATGAAAATGACAGCCAGGATCTGATTCTGGGTAACTAATCTCATTCCTGGGGTTTCTGATTTTCAACAGAGTATGGGGTGATTCGGATCATGAGCCCTCACCCAGCAGGGACATTGATGGCATCTTACTGTTGACTGGTCAGGCTATTCTGTTTGTAATAAGCCAGTTCATGTTAACATTCTTGCTGTTGATTAGTCATTGTAGAATGGAGGGTGTGGTGTTTCTTGAATAAGGTTAGCCAAATGTCACTAATACGATGAACTCTTTCTAGGGAGTTCATAGCCTCCCCGATGCATCTTATGTGCCAGTGTGTGCTGGATAGGATTTATTAAAACTTGGACCATTCAGTGAGGTGGTTATTAGCATCTTGCCCAGATTCCTATCTTCCATTATCTTCCACTCCTATCTTCCACGTTCACTGGTTCTAGTCATTTCTCAGAAGAGAGGTTGAATATGCCACCCAAAGCATTACAGCCTATCAGTTTTTCCAAGGAACTCTTTTCAGTAACAACAGTTCCTGTTAGAGAAAAATTTTAAAGGGTGAAGAACAACTTAATCTTGTTCAATGTTATTTCTATAATATGTTTACAGGGTCGTATTTTAGGCCTTCAACAGCTTTATAAACTGAATGCTACATTTATATCTAGCACAAATAATGCACAGACATTTTTAAGGAACACTTCTTAATGTAATAAAGTTTACAGAATCACATCTCTTCCTGCTGTAGGTTCATCCTCTGATCTGTGGGTCAAAGATCATGGCCCTAAGTGGAATTACAGGCTGACTGACTTTGATAACCAGTGGGAAATATTGGAAGCAAACCACATTACTCTTAAGACCTTTCCTATTTTGCTACTTCATTAGGAAGCCACTAATCTCTTTACTCAATGAGATAGATAAGATTTTGCTAATACACCCGACAGTCAGAGTTCAATCAAACTCCAATCTTTGATGCTTAACTTCCAGAAGTTTCTGGCTGTTCTTCAGAGAATTTTATCTCAAATTCCTTGCTTACTTTCTCCAATACTCATCATGATGGGAAACTTATTGCTGCAGCTTGCTGCAGATAACAAATCCCATTGCCTAGACAGGGCTGATCACACTAGCTTGCTTCTGATAAACAACAGTTTGAAAGTATTTAACTATTTTATCACCAGACAGAGTGTTCCTTCTAAGAACATTTTACTTGTAGCAAAGCTTAAAAATTCTGCACTTTGAGTTGCACAGAAAGTTGTTCCATAATTCTATTTTTGAAATGTTGAAAGAAAACTGTCATGCAACTTGGAGAGATTTTGGTAAAATATATTTATAACGCACTGAATCTAGTTTCTCTGCTTAAAAACTGTAAGTCGCACACAAGGGAAACATTTCATAGTGTCCATATTTTGATTATTTGTCAGTGTGGAGCGAGGCTAGTCTCGGAGGTGTGTGGTGGGGTATCATGTTCCTGTAGCTTTCCTTGATTCTTTCCAAGCCTCTTTGACAACAATTATCTACCACTCCATGGCAATATTGTGATGCATGCAACATACAATTATTCTGATAACGTTGTCTGGCTCAAGCTGCTCCTGAATTTATGCAGACAGCCAAAACATTATTGTAGGAAGCCTTTTCTTGTGGAATTTAGGAGTTCTACAGAATTATTCACGGACATACTTATAATATATTTTGTAGGAATCCAATATTGAACTCTGTCTTCTTCCTTGAACAAATGAAGAACTCTTAACTGCATCAAGATACATGCCTTATGAACACTTGCCAAGAAATAAGCATTAATCAGCAATTCTTTTGGCCTCCAATGCATGTTCTGTAGATTTACAGCAACCCAAAAGTGCATGTATTTGTGTTGAAAGTATTCACTTTGAGCTACATCAATCATTAAATTGAATCAGTTCTACTGCATAAACAACAAGGTGAGAAATTCTGCAAATCTTCACTTATTTCTGGATGTTATTGTCTACGCAACCCCTTACCATTCAAAGTTTAACCCTCACATTCACATCCTCTGGGTACCCAGTATTTGGAGATATCGTCACTGTGAGGTTGACTGTTTTATATAGGTTTAGCAAAATCTCTTGTATTCTGTACTCCATGGGTAGAATCTTAAAGGAGACAGGATAATACAGGCCATGGCGATGTCAGCTCAGTGCTCGCTGTGAAGAGCCTCCTATTGCTCAACATGAAAAAATATTTCAGGAGACTGTCCATAAGCACCAACCACATGCACCCCTCATCCACAGACATTGGCATCTGATATTTGCCAACCTTCACGATCTTCCTGACAATTCTGCAATTCACTTGTAAGGGCTGCATTGTGGAGCCCACCAGCAACTAGTGTCAAAAGGCTGCTACAAGGACACTTTGTATGCAGGGACAGGCACTTGGCTCAGGCTGCATCTCAGGCACTGTCTTAGTGGTCATGCATTTAGTGCCTACCCACATGCATGGAACACTCATGCTTTGGCATGCCATATTGTGCAATGCCTATTAGAATTTTGGTGCATCAGCCTGAGTCTGAAGGCTATCAGTACTATTTAGTTGACATGCCATTTGGTGTAGACACATGCACACGCTGCTTGTCAGTGGGGGTATGTCTGGGGAAACATCTTGGTGAATGCCACATCAAGATATTAATTTAACACCTACAGCATGAGCCAGCTGCCTGTATGGAAAATGCACCGTACACGCATTCAATCACTTGGGCACATCGAAGAGTGGATAGGGGCTAGTCCTCAGTCCGGTCCAGAGGGGGCCACTGTCACTTAGGAGGTCCTGCCAGTGACAATCACAGGTAAAGTCTGCACACAGTCCTGAGGTTTGACCACAGTCAGTCCTCCGCTCTCAGGATGAGTCTGGAAAATGGGCAATTGTATAGTCATCAAAATCAGGAAGGGGAATCATGCATCTTCAGTCAAAGAACTGCAAAGTCAGTGGTCAGGGGACTGGCCAGTCATGTCTAAGTCCTACTCGTTGATGACCATGGATCTGGAGTGAATGCAATCCTGAGGATGCTGATCATTGGGAATGGTGGAGGTGGGAGCATTTTCGGGCCAGCAAGCAGGTCAATGCCAGTAGGGGTGGGACAGTCATGGACAAGGAATAGGAATAGTGGAACAGGTATTGGTGACATAGAGGCATTAGTAGGGAGAAGAATGATATTGGGGGGGAGACTCCAGATACAATAGGAAACAGCTTGGGAGGCCATTGTAGGTTATGGGAGGGGGTTATTGGCAGTGACCACCTCTGTGGCTTCCATGGGAGAAGCGTGGGGGACTAGGGGTGGCACCATTAAGGTTTAATGACAGGACTCAAGGTAGAGAGAGAACAGGAGGAGGCAAAGTTCAAGGTGGTGGGTCTACACATGGAGGTAGCGGCAGAAACATGCTGTCAGGGTAGTGTAAGATGAAGGGACATGTGGATGATTTTGGGGGGTAACAGGTGACCAGCTGGATCCCAACATTCCGTCCAAGTTGAGCATGTGGATCGCTCCAAGGTTCTGTGCACAGCAATTGGCATCAGAACACTGATTCCAGAAGTCACTGCTACATGTAGACATCGGAGGTCCACAAAGCCAGAACAAAAATTAGAGGGAATACAGAGGAATCCCAGTGCTAACAGAATCCGCTATGAACTGTGATCCAGGCATCATTCACCATTCTCTAGATGCTAACAACAACTAGAAAATTGCTGGGACTGCACCCAGTGAGTGGAGTAAGTGTCAGATTGAAGAGCAAAAGTGCAGGAGCCTTCTCTGCTGGATGCCAGGTAAATACGTATGGCACGTATTGAAAACTTTAGTTGAATTTAATTTCTAATCATTTCTTCGGTCATTTACAATGCCTGCAGAGTGAATGTGCTAAGGTTCAAATGCTGGTCAAAGGTGATTTAGACCATCCTACCAGTGCTTGCAAATTTAACATTGCTATCTCAATGATGTAAATGTTAGTGGCAATGAGGCAAACAGTAGTGAAAAACATCCCCCATCACAAGTAAAACTTTGAAGAGTGTTGTGTGTGAAAGGGAACAATGCCTCATCATGTGCCATGAATACATCACAATGGACTGAACTGAATTGAATTACAGGTTGATTGATATAGATCTGGGATGGAAATGGGGTGGAACTCAGGAGCCGCTTCTTTTTTGATATGATGTGTCAATTACTTAGCCAACATGGCACCTTCACCAAGTGATGGATGGGATAGAGCAGACTATAGGACTTCTGAAGGTGTAGTTCCACTACTCAGGGAGGTCTGGGGGGGCACCCTCCAGTAAAGTCTGGTCAGAATATGCCACATCATCCTAACGAGTTGTGCTTTGAAATTTGAAGCAGGCAACAATGTGATGAGAAAACTGGAAAAATGGGAGCAGCCTTCTGAGGAGAAGAAGGATGGGGTCATTGAGGAGCTCTATGAAAGAGCTCAGTTGCATCAGGCATTGCAAGCCCAACAGGACCTGATCGAGACGTAGCAGATGAAAGCTGGATGCAGCAGATAATCATGCAATGTAAATGGTTATCATGCCAGCATTGCACTGTGGGAGCAAACTGCAGCCTGAAATCTCTTTGTTTGTGTTCACTTTTTCTGTCTGTAAATAAAAGCTCATGCCTGGAATTGTCCAATTACTTACTTGTATATGATGTTCCCTGAGTGGACAATGACAAGATGCAGGTCTCCAGTGGCCACTCGGGACAGAGCAGTGGCGATGTAGAGAGAGTGTTTATACAGGTAGACCTTGTGGCCTGGCAATGAAACTACGACCAGGGTGAGAAAATGAGGCTCTACGTGTGAGGGAGTGTCAGACATGTCAGCTATGTGCCGTGAGCAGCATGGCTCAGTGGCTGTTACACCATTATGGTGCCAGTGAGGGGATTGCCACACTGCCAGCTCTTTTCCAGGTTCTCAGCAACCAGTTAAAGAATGAGTGGACATCAGAGATGTTCAGTAGATATCTTCTGAGTTGATGCAATGTTCCACGAAAATGTGTGGCAAAATGGAGCTAGAATCAGGCAAGAAGCATTGCACAGAGATGGGCTATGTCATTATTAAGTTTGGTAAAATACAGTGAGAGATTTTACTAAGCCTCAAAGTGAAAAGCCTTCAAAAATTTCAATGCAATTGACATTTAGCCGATAAGGCTCCACTAATAAAGTTGGGCCTCCTCCAGTGTCACAACGATGCCACCCGGAAACTCATATTCCGCCTTGGGAACCTACAACCCAATGGTCTCAATGTGGACTTTACTAGTTTCAAAATCTCCCCACCCCGGCCTCATCCCATGACCAACTCTCCCTCTCGTTCCCCCCCTCCTTGACCTATCCATCTTCTCTCCTACCTATCTGCTCCTCCCACCTCACTGACCAGTCCCCACCACTGTCTACCTGCACTCACCTATCACCATCCCACCTACCTTCCCCTGTCCCACCCCTCCTCTCGCTATTTATTTCAGAGCTCCCTTTCTCCTCCCCCATTTCTGAAGAAGGGCCCTGACCCAAAATTGAATCAGAGATAGTAGGAACTGCAGATGCTGGAGAATCCGAGACAACAAGGTGCAGGGCTGGATGAACACAGCAGGCCAAGCAGCATCATAGGAGCAGAGAGGCTGACGTTTCGGTCCTAGACCCTTCATCAGAAAAGGAGGAGGGGAAGGGGGCTTTGAAATAAATAGGGAGAGAGTGGGAGGCGGATAGAAGAGGGATAGAGGAGAGGATAGGTGGAGGGGAAACAAACAGGTCGAAGAGGCGGGGATGGAGCGAGTAACGGTGAGTGTAGGTAGGGAGTTAGGAAGGGGATAGGTCAGTCCAGGGAGGACGGACAGGTCAAGGGGGCGGGATGAGGTTGGTCGGTAGGAGCTGGAGGTGCGGCTTGAGGTGGGAGGAGGGCATAGGTGGGAGGAAGAACAGGTTAGGGAGGCAGGGACGAGCTGGACTGGTTTTGGGATGTGGTAGGGGGAGGGGAGATTTTGAAACTTGTGAAATCCACATTGATACCATTGGGCTGCAGGGTTCCCAAGTGGAATATGAGTTGCTGTTCCTGCAACCTTCGGGTGGCATCGTTGTGGCACTGCAGGAGGCACAGGATGGACATGTCATCTGAGGAATGCGAGGGGGAGTTGAAATGGTTCGCGACTGGGAGGTGCAGTTGTTTATTGCGAACCGAGCGTAGGTGTTCTGCAAAGCGGTCCCCGAGTCTCCGCTTGGTTTCCCCGATGTAGAGAAAGCCACACCGGGTACAGCGGATGCAGTATACCACATTGGCAGATGTGCAGGTGAACATCTGCTTGATGTGGAAAGTCTTCTTGGGGCCTGGGATGGGGGTGAGGGAGGAGGTATGGGGGCAGGTGTAGCACTTCCTGCGGTTGCAGGGAAAAGTGCCGGGTGTGGTGGAGCTGGAGGGGAGTGTGGAGCGGACAAGGGAGTCACGGAGAGAGTTGTCCCTCCGGAAAGCAGATAAGGGTGGGGAGGGAAAGATGTCTTTGGTGGTGGGGTCGGATTGCAGATGGCGGAAGTGTCGGAGGATGATGCGTTGGATCCGGAGGTTGGTGGGGTGGTACGTGAGGACGAGGGGGATTCTTTTTTGGCTCTTATTGCGTGGACGGGGTGTGAGGGATGAGGTGCGGGAGATGTGGGAGACACGGTTGAGGGCGTTCTCGACCACCGAGGAGGGGAAGTTACGGTCCTTGAAAAACGAGGACAACTGAGATGTACGGGAGTGGAATGCCTCATCCTGGGAGCAGATGCGGCGGAGGCGAAGGAATTGGGAATAGGGGATAGCATTTTTGCAGGAAGGTGGGTGGGAGGAGGAGTATTCTAGGTAGCTGTGGGAGTCGGTGGGCTTGAAATGAATATCGGTTTCTAGGTGGTTGCCCGATATGGAGACAGCTGTGTTCATCCAGCCCTGCAAGCACCTCCATCTCCTACCGACCAACCTCATCCCGCCCCCTTGACCTG
>NC_063333.1:102737660-102787036 GCF_021869965.1 Rhincodon typus | reverse complement strand
GGAGGGGATAGGTGGGAGGAAGAACAGGTTAGGGAGGCAGGGACGAGCTGGACTGGTTTTGGGATGTGGTGGGGGGAGGGGAGATTTTGAAACTTGTGAAATCCACATTGATACCATTGGGCTGCAGGGTTCCCAAGCGGAATATGAGTTGCTGTTCCTGCAACCTTCGGGTGGCATCGTTGTGGCACTGCAGGAGGCCCAGGATGGACATGTCATCTGAGGAATGGGAGGGGGAGAAACCCCCTTCCCCTCCCCCTTTTCTGATGAAGGGTCTAGGCCCGAAACGTCAGCCTCTCTGCTCCTATGATGCTGCTTGGCCTGCTGTGTTCATCCAGCCCTGCACCTTGTTGTCTCGGATTCTCCAGCATCTGCAGTTCCTACTATCTCTTACTTAGCAACAACCTGCTTATTGACACTCAGTTCAGTTCCTGCCAGGACATTAAGCTCCTGACCTTATTACAGTATTAGTCCAAACATGGAAAAAACAGCTGAAGTCCAGAGGTAAGGTGACAGCGACAGCCCTTGACATCAAAGCAATGTCATCAACATCTCACCATCATCGATGCTCAGTAGCAGTAATGCATACTATCTACAACATGCACTGCAGAAATTCACCAAAGATCCTTTGACAGAAACTTCCAAACCCATGACCACTTCTATCAAGAAGGATGAGCAACAGGTATCTGGCAACATCACCACATACAAGTTCTCCTCCGAGCCACTCACCTTCCTAACTTGGAAATATATTGCTGTTCTTTCACTGTTGCAGGGTCAAAATCCTGAAATTCCACACCCCGAGGGCATTGGGGGTCAACCAAAAGTAGGTGGACTGGAGTGGTTCAAGGAAGCAGTTCACCATCACCTTCTTAAGGTCATCTAGAACAGGCAACAAATGCTGGCCAGCCAGCGATGCCCACATCCCATTATTGAACAAAATTTTTAAAAATGTGATCGAGAGTGGCATCAAGGAGCCTTAGCAAAACTGGAGTCAATGTGAATCATCAAGGGAAAAACTCTTTGCTGGTTGGAGTTATACGTAGCAGTGAGGAAGGTAGCTATTGTTGTTGAAGACAAATCATATTAGTCCGACATCTCACTGTAAGAGTTCCTCAGGGTAGTATCCAAGGCCCAACCATATTCAGCTGTTTCATAAAAGACCTTCCCTCCATCATGAGGTCAGAAATGGGGAGATTCATGAATGATCGCATTGTGTTCAGTATCATTTGCAAATCCTGAGATACTAAAGCAGCAAGACAATTTTCAGGCTTGAACTGACAAATAGTAAGTATCATTCATTCCACTCAAATTCCAGGCTATGACTATCTCCAAAAGGAGAACATTTAACCACCTCCTGCTGATATTTAATCAGTAAAATTCATTGCTCTCACTGAATTTGTCATCATCAGTACCTTGTGGATAATTATTAAACAGTGGCATGACTGGACTAGCTATATTTGTGGCTCCAAGTCATAGAATCATAGAATCACTACAGTATAAAAGCAGGCTATTTGGCCCATCGATTCCACACCGATCCTCCGAAATGCATCCCACCCAGATTAACCCACCCTCATCCTATCCCTATAACTCTCCATTTTCCATGTCTAATCCACCTAACCTACACATCGCTGGACACTATGGGCAATTTATCATGTCCAATTCACCTAACACATCTTTGTACCTTGGGAAAAACCAGACCACCCAGTGGAAACCCACAAAGACATGGGGAGAATGTACAAATTCCACACAGATTGTCGCCTGAGGGTAGATTCAAACCCGGGTTTCTGGCACTATGAGGCAGCAGCGTTACACACTGAGCTACCATGCCACCCCAATGTAGGTCAAACATTCAGAATTCTGCAAGAAATAACTCACCTTCTGACTCCCAAAACCTATCAATCATCTATGGAGCACAAGTTAGGAGTATAATGGAATTCTCTTCACTTGCCTGGATGAGTGCCATTCCAGAAACACAAGAAAATCAGAACCATTAAAGATAAATTTGGCTGTTTGTTTGGCAGCACATTCAATTCCTTAAGCATGTACTCCCTACCACAGATGTACAGTGGCAGTAGTGTATACTATCCACAAGATGTACTGAAGTAACTCAGCAAATATTCTTCCATAGCATCTTTCAAACACGTGACCTCCACCACTGAGAAGGATAAGGGCAGCAGATGAATGGGAACACTATTACTTAGACGTGTCCACACACCATCTCGTTCAGGAATTATGTCACTGTTCCTCCATTTTATTGAATCAAAATCTTGGAGCTTCGTTCCTGACAGCACAATGTGTGTATGTAAGGACAACTGTGATTTAAGAAGATGACACACGACCACCTTGTAAATGGCAATTAAGGATGGGTAAGAAATGCTGGCTCTGCCAGTGACACTTAATTACCGTGGAAAAATAAAAAAATCAAAAAGAGTGTAAGTTTGTCAGGGGTGATTGAGGAGTGAGTCAAGGTGTTTCAGAGCCAATGGTCCCTCTAGAGAACTAAAAAGTGAAGGAGATGATGACGGTGGCATCTTGGTGGAGTTATTTGAAAAGGCAGAAGATGATTCATTGAACTTGAGTCTGGTGGTGAGGAAGGTGAAGCCAACGGGAAATTTAATGTGCTTGTATGAGGGCAGGAAGCGCTGAAAAGAGATATCTACAAAATTAAATGGACATGATCATGCATCCTATCACCCACAATGCAGGGGAGTCTTTGGTTGAGATAAAAGAAAGCCATTCAGAAGTGCAAGGAGTGAAGATAGCTTTGTTAGATCAGGTAGACACAAGGGAACTGAACACATAGAATAGAGTCCTTACAGCAATGGAAATGGGAATACATGTAGTCAAGGTAGCTGTGGAAGTCGGTTAGCTTAAAACTGATATTGGTCAACAGCCTGTTTTCAGAAATGGAGACATTGATGTCAGGGAAGAGAAGAGATAGAGACAGATGTTGTAGTGGAAACTGAGAGCAGGGAGTGGAATTCTGTTAAACAATATAAAAGTACTTCTCACATCCTTAGTTCTAATACTCTTAATTCTTCTATTTATTACATATCTTGGATTATCTATATTGTTCCCTTAGCGATTCTTTCAGAATTAAACTATTTTGTACATTTGTGTGTGGATATCTTCTCTCTATATCTTTTATTTCATTAATACAGTATACACATTATACACTTTCATCTTCTTTACTGCAGTACAAAAGGAGGACCCTACTGGAAATATTACGTTCTCTCTTTTTCCCATGGATGTTTATTGACCAACTGCGCATTTATGGTAATTCCTGATTCTGTTTTCAAGAAATGAAGCTTGTTGGGTCAGGACTAAAATTATGATCTAAAAACTGATTATGTGAGTTTTGACCTGATGGAATTGTTTTTAACTGTGAGATATTGTGTTGTAGTAAATAACAAAAGAAATATTGTGAATTATTTTTTTCAATGAAAATTGTTCTTGTGTGCGAACTTTGGCAATTCAGCAGTTAAGCATTGTGTGAAGAAGCATTATATAATTGTTACATGGATGGGTAATATATATGATGCACGTCGACAAACTTGTTCATCAAGAATATAGTCACTAGTCTAAAGAGAACAAATAAAAATTAAATTGCTGTTTCTTTGCTTCATTTCTGGCTACAGGCTGAACTCAAATTTTAGTTTTCAAATCTTTTTCCAGTTGAGGAAATGAATTGTCAAAGTTCATATATCTCTAGGCTAACCATAGTCAATTGGTTTATTAGGAGGCTCACAAATCCCATAAATGTTATTTTCCATTAGTTTGGAATAGTAGCCCAGAAAGGATGACTAACCCTGATAGTAGAATTTTAAATTAAAACCCTTCCCTTTTTTTAACCAGGCAGTTAAGATATCTATCCCCAAATCACAGTGATGCAGCATCTTCACAAGTTCTCTTAATCAAAGAGCAGTGCTCAGCCTAATCAAAGATCCTAAGTAACTAGAGCTTCTGACATAGGGCATCGGGGATTAAAAATCCAGTAGCCAGTACTTGCTTCTTCGATTGCAGTATCTGCACTTAATGAGAATTCCCTAAAGCTGGAGATCACAGCCAGTCCTTTTCTACTGTTGTGCAGAGCGGAAAGCAGTTTTAATTCCTTTAGAGATCCAATCTAGATAGATGAAAATAGATATTGTCCTCTGTGTGCTTGATGATTAAAAGAATGGAAGAGGATTAAAAGAAAAGGTACTGAAAGCTCAGAGTGTCTCATTTACATCATATTACAGTTGAGTGACAAGTGTTAATAACACACAGTACCTTAAGGCAATGTTATGTGTGAATTAAACCCTGCATTTATTCACTCAGATCTTAGCAGACTTATAGAAATTTTGGTTATTAAACACTATGCTTGTGAAATATTGTATTTATCAAATCCAAAACTCATTCAGACGTTTTGTTTTAATAAATCTATGTTCTATCAAACTCAATTCTGTTTTATATTTATTTTCTTGTTCTCCTTGTTTTCTATCCTTTACCGTTTGACAGTTATTCTTTCAACTCTCCAGATGAAAGGTGAATGTATCATCCTTTAGAAAGCTAATGTTAAGTATCAAGTATCTATGTAGCTTTTGTGTCCTAGAGCTGGATTTCAGCACCTGGAAAGAGGTTGATTGAGATTCAGTTGAGGCTAAAATTTGAACACATGTAAAATCCACTCCATTCCGCCTCCAAATTGCTGATTTCCAGAATTAATGGAGGTGAGTAAAGGAACAGGCAGTCAACACCCTCCCAGTTGACTGGTTGCAATTTAAATATTTAAAAGTGGCTGGAAGCCTCTGATTTAACTTGTTATACATTCTTGGAAGTTGCCTCCTAGATTTTTTTTATGACATGGTAAATCTAGAACCTAAAGGATAACATCAAGAGCCTCAGAGAATGATGTGGAGGTGCCGGTGTTGGATTGGGGTGGACAAGGTCAGAAATCACACGACACCAGGTTACAGTCCATCAGGTTTATTTGAAAACACAAGGAGTCTTACTCCTTCTAACACCTGAAGAACGAATAAGACTCCAAAAGCTTGTGTTTTCAAATAAACCTGTTAGACTATAACCTGGTGTCGTGTGATTTCTAGCCTCAGAGACATCTACCTTTATAGCACTGCTTGTGGGTCAGAGGAAACATGATTGTTTCTCTCGGTACACCAAGTTCGTCATGCACCAAACCCCACATCAGAATCATAGAATCCTTATAGTGTGGAAGCAGGCCATTCAGTGCATTGATTTCACACCTACCCTCCGAAGAATATCCCACCCAGACCCACTCCATCCATATAACCCTGTATTTTCCATGGCTAATCTAACTGGCCTGCCCACTATGGGTAATTTTAGCATGGCAAGTTCACCTAACCTGCACATCTTTTGACTTTGGGAGGAAAGGCGATGGGAAGGCAATGGCCTAGTGGTATTATCGCTGGACTGTTAATTCAAAGACCCAGAATAATGTTCTGGGGACCTGGGTTTGAATACCGCCACAGCAGATGGCGAAATTTGAATTCAATAAAAAATATCTGGAATTAAGAGTCTAGTGATGACCATGAATCCATTGTCGATTGTTGGAAAAACCTATCTGTTTCACTAAGGTCCTTTAGGGAAGGAAACTGCCATCCTTACCTGGTCTGGCCTGCATGTGACTCCAGAACCACAGCAATGTGGTTGATGCTTAACTGCCCTCTGGGCAATTAGGGATGGGCAATAAATGCTGCCTACCTAGCAATGCCCTTATCCCGTGAATGAATATAAAAAAAAGAAAGCAGAGCACCTGGAGAAAACTCATGCTGACATGGGGAGAATGTGCAAACTCCATACAGACAGAGTGCCCAAGGGTGGAGTCGAACTTGGGTCCCTGGCGCTGTGAGACAACAGTTCTAATCACTGAACCAGAGTGCCACCCAGAAAGAGATCCTTTGGAGAGGAGATTATCCTGTTCAACCACCCTGTGTCAGAAATTGGACTTACCCGATCTTGCAGCCTGATCCTCCCCACATAAAAGCAAAACAAGTTTGTCTGGGAGGAAAATCTTTCAAGGACAATTGGCATACAAGCTGAACTCCGCAACACATGAAACTATGAACCTTTAACTCTGTGCCCCTTCCTAAGTAACTCCCCCCACCTCCACCCCACCCCCCCCCCCACCCAATAATATCCAGGGAAAATACTTTTGCATTTAATGGGAGTGTTGAGTCAACATTTTCAACTCAAGAATGTCCATGAGGTGTGCAAGAGAGCATAGAACCTTCTCCTCCCCTCCCTAAAATGTCTCACCTCATCTAATTCACTAAAGAAGTCTATCAGAGCAAAATATTTGGATCAGAATGACAAAGGTACCAAAAGAAAATAAGAGGTTATCAGGGAAAGCAGATGCACAGGGCAGTGAGTAGTGCATGCAACCGCTTCCCACTTGGCAATTCAGTCCGACAAAATGTTGACAATCTTACCAGAGAACGCTGGTCGTGCTCCAAGCAACTTGAATAATAACATTATGGAGAGCATAGCAGCAATATATAGGAAACTTCCCACAATCTGTTTTAAAGTGATTGATTCACTTAGCATTAATACCCAAGAGTCAGCATGGTGCCTTTTGAACTGCAAAATTCAGCTGAAAGTGTTCCTTCCCTTGCAGACTTAAGTGAAATAATTCCATTAAAACTCTGAAAAGTAATAGAATTGAATGGTACGTACATTTGTTGCTGTTTTCTGACATTTGACTTTGACAGTCTCTTCTGGAACCAATAGGTAATTCTAAATTTTCCATTCTTTTTAAAGACAAAATTGGAATATCACAGGTGTAAACCTTTAATTTCCTGGACCTCACATCTGAAAAGATGAAAGCTGTCACTTGGACAAGAGCTTTATGTGTGTGTTGGAAATGAACAGGAGGGGGAAATGTTGGCTACAGCCTCACCATGACGTATTTCTTCATCCAGTCTTTTTCATTTTAATTTTGTTCTTTTCTCTTCACATTTCTTGGAGGCAGTAGTGGTTTTACAGTAATGTCACTGGACTGATAATTCAGAGACTCCAGCCCAAGCAATTGCTGTGGGAACACAAGTTCACATCTCCTCACAGCAGGGAGTTGAATTTAAACTCAATTAATATAAGACAAATCAGGGCAGGGACTACACAGTTAATGGTAGAGCCCTGGGGTGTGTTGTCGAACAAAGAGACCTAAGGTGTGCAGGTACATAGTTCCGTGAATGTGGTGCCACAGGTAGACAGGGTGGTGAACAATGTGTTTGGCATGCTTGCCTTCATTGGTCAGAGCATTGAACATATGAGTTGGGACCTCATGTTGCAGCTGTACAGGACAATGGTCAGGCCAATTTTAGAACACTGCGTACAACTCCGGTCACCTTACTATAGGAAGGATGTTATCGAATGGAAAGGGCGCAGAAAAGATTTACAAGGCTGTTACCAAGACTGGAAGGTTTGAGTCATAAGGAAAGGCTGGATAGGCTGGGACTTTTTCTCCCTGGAGCATAGGAGGCTGAGGAGTGACCTTATGGAGGTTTATAAAATCATGACAGACATAGATCAGGTGAATAGCCATGATCGTTTCCCCAGAGTAGGGGAGTCCAAAACTAAAGGGCTTAGGCTTAAGGTGACAGAGGAAAGATTTAAAATGGACCTGAAGGACAAATTTTTCATATGGAGGCTTGTGCATTTATGAAATGATCTGCCAGAGGAAGCGGTAAAGGCAACTACAATTTCAACATTTAAAAGACATTTGGACAAGTACATAGATAGGCAAGATTCAGAGTGATATGAACCAAACACAAACAAATGGGAGACAGACAGAAGGCTGGAAGAACACATCAAGCCAGGCAGCATCTGGGGGAAAAGAAAAGGCAACTTTTCGGGTATTACCCTTCTTCAAGACTGGATATGGGAGGAGGGAGAGCGGCGGATAAAGAGGGAGAGGGAGAGGAGTAACGGAATAGTGGTGATAGGTGGATACTGGTAGTAGGTACGACCAGGTTGGTCAATGGGAGGGATGAGTCTGGTTGGTAGCTGGAAGGGAGGGTCAGTAGGTGGAATGGAAGGGAGGAGGTGGAGCTGGAAAGGGAGCTGGGGGATGGGTGAAATTAGAGAACTCAATGTTGAGTCCTCCAGACTGTAGAGTGTTCAGGCGGAAGATAAGGTGTTGTTCCTCAAATTTGCATTCTGAATCGTTGTGACACTGGAGGGGGCTGAGGACGGACATGTAAGAGTGGGAGTGGGGGTGAATTGAAATGGACGGTGACCGGGAAGATAGGCTGACCATTACAGGCCAGGTAAAGATATTGGGTGAAACAGTCACCTAGTCTACATTTGGTCTTACCAATGTAGAGATGACAACATCGGGAGCACCGGATGCAATAGATATTTCCGTCCTCAACCTATTCCAGTGCCGCAGCAATTCAGAATGCAAATTTGAGGAATAACAGCTTATCTCCCCCCACTTCTTTATGTGCAGCGCCACTACCTCCACATTCAGTCCTGATGAAAGGTAATACCCAAAATTTTGACTTCTCATTTCCTCCAGATGCTGCCTGGCTGGCTGTGTTCTTCCCGCCTCCTGTTTGTCTACTTTGGATTCCAGCATCTGCAGTTCTTTTGTCACAAATGAGATTAGTTCAGTTTAGGAAACCTGTTCGGCATGGACTAGTTGGACCAAAGGGTCTGTTTCCATGGTGTATGTCTCTATGACTCTAAATCTAAAACTGGGGACTAGTCTGAGTAATGGTCGCCATTAAATCAATGTTGATTGTTGCAATAATCTTTCTGGCTCAAAAATCCTAAATAAGCAAGGGAATCAGTTATCTTTATCAAGTTTAGCCTACATATAACCCCAGACCTAAAGGAAGTCTGCTCAAGGAAGTATCAGAATGGACAACAAATAGTGGCCTTGGCAGTGATCCCTGCATCTTGTGAAACAATAAAGACAAACATAAATACAAAAGAATCAGGAGCAGGAGGGTATTCAACCCTTCAAGTCTGCTCTGCCATTCAATAAGATAACAGTTGATCTAATTGTAACCTTAAATCCATATTCTAAACTACCCCTAATAACTTTTCATCCTTTTGCTTACAAAGAATCTATCCAGCCCTGCGTTAAAAATATTCAAGGATTCTACTTCTACCACACTTTCAGGAAAAGCATTAAAAAGACACACAACCCACTGACAGTGAAAATAAAGGGTTAGTTTCAGTTTTAAATGGACAACGTCTGATTTTTAAACAGTAACCCCTAGTTCTACATTCTTCCATAAAAGGAAACATCCTGCCCATATCTACCCTGTCAACAGCCCTCAGAATTCTGTAAAATATCAGGGAGTGCATTCAGAAGATATTCTGACACACTATTGTTATCTGGAAAGTTTCCTGGCTGTAGACAGGATGTTGGCTGGAGTGAGGATTGATTCGTGGAGAAAATGGAGCTCCATGGAGAGAGGCATCGATATGTATAACCAAGGCCCCTAACATAGACCATTAAGGAGGCCTGTTGGCATTTTGCCAATGTGGAGTGGCGAGGGAAGCAACTTCCCTTTAACAGCACAAAGGACCACTGGAGTCGGAGAGTGCATGGACCAAAGAGGTACCTTTATGGTACAAATGTGACTTGCTATTTCTCAGCCCAAAACACAATAGTGGTCTAGGCCTTGTGTAATTGATGGCACGGTAGCTCAGTGGTTAGCACTGCTGCCTCACAGCGCCAGGGACCCGGGTTTGATTCCAGCCTCGGACGACTGTCTGTGTGGAGTTTGCACATTCTCCCAGTGTCTGCATGGGCTTTCTCTGTGTGCATTAATTGGGTGGGAGGGTCGGTGTGGACTCGATGGGCCAAATGGCCTGATTCCATATCATAGAGATTCTATAACATCATACAGTCCACATCATTCTCTAAGGAACCTCAAATGAAACTGAAAACTGGCATCAGTGAATGTCTCTACAATGGAAGGAACATCATTACACAGCAGTTGAAGGTAGCTGGGCTTAGGATACAGCCCTGCAGACTCCTGGAGCTAAACTGATTGGTTTTCAACAGTTACAATCACCTTATTTTATGTTAAAAATTACAACAACATAATTAAGAATTTCAAAACAATATTTTTAATCAACTCTTTCAGAGATATTATTACACAATTCTGGAGCAACTGGGAATTGACACCAGGCCTCCTGGCCCAGGGGCAGGAATGCTACAATTGCTCTACAAGTCTGAAGATTCTTTCTTTTTGTTCATGCTTGAGCCAGGACTGAAATGAGGCCTGGTGCTGGTTGATGCTGGGAGAGAACAAACTGAACATTGATGAGCAGTTTATTCAAGAAGCCAACATCCTTGCAATGTCTGAAGAGGCTGCTCATTTCTCAAATTACCACCCCATCAGTCTACTCTCTATCACCAGTAAAGTGATGGAAAGTGTTGTCAAGCACTTGCTTAGCAATAAGCTGCTCACTGATGCTCAAGTTAGATTCTGCTAGGGTCACTCAGCTCCTGACCTCATTACAGCCTTGGTTCAAACATGGACAAAAGAGCTGAATTCCAGAGGTGAGGTGAGAGTGCCACCCTTGACATAAAAGCCGCATTTGACTAACTATGAAACAACCAACCCTAGCAAAACTGGAATCAATGAAAATCAGGTGGAAAATTCTCCATTGGTGGAAGTCATACCTGGAGTGTAGGAAGATGTTTGTGGTTGTTGGAAGTCAGTCATCTCAGCTCCAGGACATCTCTGCAGGTGTTCCTCAGGGTCATGTCCTAGGCCCAACCATCTCCAGCTGCTTCATCAATGACCTTTCCTCCATCTTAAGATCATCATCCACAATTCTTCAGGTATACTGGTGCTGCCCAAACACAGTAAGACCTGGACAAACAACAAGTAATATGACATCATACAAGTCCTCAGTGATAATCATCTCCAACAAGATAGAACCTAACAATTGCCCCTCAACATTCAGCAATGGTAACAGTGTTACCATCACTGAATCCCCCTCTATCAATATTGTGGGGGGTTATCATTGATGAGAAACTGAATTGGACTAGCTGAGTAAGTACTTTGGAACAAGAATACATCTGAAGCTAGGAAACTTGCAGCGAATAACTCACCTCCTGACTCTCCAAAGCCTATCCACTATCTACTTGGCATAACCCTTAACTGTATAGAAATCCTTGCCACTTGCCTGGATGGGTACATCTGCAACAAAATTTAGGATGTTTGACACTGTCTAATATAAAGTAGCCACATTGATTGGCACCACATCCACAAACATTCACTTCTTCCACCGTTATGGCTCAGTAGTAGCAGTTTTACTATCTGCAAGATGCACTACAGAAATTCACTGAAGCTTCTTAGGCAGTATCTTCCAAAACCATGACCACTACCACTTAAAAGAACAAGAGCAGCAAATACATGGAAACACCAGCACGCATATGTTCCAGTCAAGCCACTCCCCAGTCAGACTTGCAAATATATTGTCGTGCCTTCAGTGTCATTGGATCAAAATCCTGAAACATCCTCGCTCAAAAAGATTGCCATGAGCAGCACGAGCTGTGTATAACTATGAGGTGTTCACTGAATGAAGTAATAATGCAGGATTATATACACTTTATACAGTAAGAGCAACATATGACAGATAAAGCGAAGCAATCCCTCAAGAAATGGATCCGATCAAAGCTCTGTGGTCCTGTTAAAACAGTTAGGTAATGATGATAGACAGTTAAATGTTTAATGAGATGTGATGGTTCCACGATTGTCCCCATCCTCAATGATCTTGGAGTCCAGTGTTTTATTTATTCATTCATGAGATGTGTGCATCACTGGCTGGATCAGCATTTATTGCCCAGTCCTTGAGAAAGCAGTGGTTAGTTTAATTCATGAACTGCTGTGGGTCAATCCACAATGCCCTTAGGGATGCAATTCCAGGAGTTTGACCCAGAGACAGTAAAGGAATGTTGATATATTTCTGAGTCAGGATAGTGAATGGCTTGAAGGAGAACTTGGAGCCGTGGTGTTCCTATCTATCAGCTGCCCTTAACCTTCTAGATGAATGTGGTTGTGGGTTTGAAGGGTGCTGTTTAAGGATCTTTGGTGAATTTCTGCAGTGCATCTTACAGATAATACACACTGCTGCTACTGAGCATCGGATGTTTGTGGATGTGGTACCAATCAAAGAGGGTTGAGGGCACCCACAGTGCTATTAGAAAGGGAGTACCAAGATTTTGACATGAAGATGGTAATGAAACAGGGGCATATTTCCAAATCATGATGGTAACTGGCTGGGAGGGGATATGGCAGTTATTGGTGCTGCCCTTGTCCTTCTAAATGGTAGAAGTTGTGGGTTTAGAAGGTGCTATCATAGGAGCCTGGTAGTTGCTGCAGTGCATGTTGTAGATGGTACCAAATGTAGGCATTGCATGTTGGTGGTGAAAGGAGTGAATGTTAAAAGTGTCAATCAAGTGGGCTGCTTTTTCCTGGTGATGTCAAGCTTTTTCAGTGTTGCTGGAGATGCACTCATCCAGGCAAATGGAGAGTATTCCATCACACTCCTTACTTATGTTTTATAGATGGTAGAAAGGCTTTGGAGAGTTAGGAGGAAGGACGCTGAGCCTTTGACCTCCGGTTGTAGCAAGGTATTTATATGGCTAGATCAGTCTGGTTCCTGGTCAATGGTAAGCTCCAGAATATTGAGAGTGGTGATGGTAATGCCATTGATAATCAAAGAGTAATATGGAAATAGCCATTGCCTGGCATTTGTATAGCAAAAACGTTTCTTGCCACATGTCAGCCCAAGCCTGGATATTGCCCACATTGCTGTATTTGGAAATAGACTGCCTTAGTGACAGAAGAGTCATGAATTATGATGAATATTGTGCAATCATCAGCAAACATCCCTACTTCAGGCCTTATAGTGGAGGAAGCTTCCAAACTGGAAATGTTCACTGATGATTTTTTTTTTAAGCTGCATCTTACTCGATGAAGTTTAACTTCTGATATGCTGTAACATGATATATTTCTATCTGTTTGAGGGCTGAGTGTGCATTTATGCTTATTAGTAGAAATAGAATATATTTAAATATTTAAAAACTTTTTAAAATGCTTTTGCCAGTATTTACTCAACTCATCCCTGTAATGTCTCTCTCTTGCTCACTCACACCATTGGTGTGATGTCCCTCTCCCCCATATTTCAATATCTGAGGCCGATGACCCTCCCTGATGTCTAACTCCTCCAAGTCTTCTCATTATCTCTTCTATTTCCGACATCAGTTATAATCCCAATTTGCCCCTCAGCTGCTTTCCAATTGAACAGACAGTGAGCCTGTCAAGTTGACTGGATGTCACCCAGAAAGACTGTTGAAAAAATTGAAAGCATGCCTTATCATTGAACTGAGCTACGCCTAGAAGAAATACTGACTTCCACAATGTCCACCCAAAAATCTCTAATCCTCTTCACTTCCCAAACAAAAGTAAGAATGGAGCCTCAAAGTGTTAGATAACAAGGTGTAGAGCTGGATGAACACAGCAGGCCAAGCAGCATCAGAGGAGCAAGAAGGCTGACGTTTTGGGTAAAGAATCTCCAATTATATGATCTCAGAACCGACTGGATTATCTGATAAACAGAGAAGTTAGGAGGGGGACGGTGAATCATCAATGGCCATTCATTACCCACTTGTACGTCCTTGTATATCTCTTACCATTTGGTAACACAGCAGCAAGTCATTGACCCATTGTATTATTTACTCAATATCATTTAGCATACAGAAATTTGAAGAGCTGTGTAAAGAACTTCAACATGGAAGGGAGTGGTCGAAGAATTAAGTAAAGAAAATTATTCTATTTTTAACATTGTTTCACGCACATATTAGTGAATACCATTGTAAACGTGCATCTTTCGCAAAGTGAAATATTGTTATTTGAGTAGTTCATGTTAAATCTTAAGGTATAGATGAACTATGAGAGTGATTTCAACAATCCTGCAGTCCCACCAGCAAACTACATGTTAAAGAAATGGACTCATAGAAACAGCTAAAAGACTATAGTTTTAATGCTTTGAGCATGTTAGTACTTTGAGCTGTGCTCCTTTAAGTACAGCTCTCCATTGGGAATTTACTCCATGATTGTAACAGACTTTGTTGTGAATGGCAATTGATTCAATTTGTTTGTATTAATCTAATAAAGCCTGAATGAAAATTAAATTGTATTGTTTCAACTTGTCCTCGCCAATCTTTATTTTTGTTAATAGAGTTTGCAGAAATAAACATGGCAATTCAACTGTTGATTTTGTCTGTTAATATTAATGCAGCCAACTAAGTAATTTGCCAATTAGTTCCTCATTTTCCTTTCAAGACACATGGGAAAGGGGGAAATGCTTTGAAACATATTTTTAATCTGGATCTGACAAGTCAGTTTACTGTCATGTTATAGACTTCTAACTTTAACATTTTTATGTCTTTCTGGCAGGTTATTAAAATAAATGAGGGTGCTTTAGACTGTCATTGCACTTTTCCCTAATGGGATTTCTAGAATCTCAGAGCCAACAGCATAAATTGACTGATCGTGAAGACTGAAAGAAATCAGCTAAAGTGGACAATTAGGATGACTATTTTGCACAGCTGAATGAAATATTCCTTGTTATTTTAATAATGCAGGCACAAACTAATTTTCTGAGTCTGATTTTGTCAAGATAATGTGCCTTGTGCTCATCTCCTTGTCACTTTTAACTCAATCCCCACACATTACAGCTGGGATCTGCCTGACAAAAATGAAAATTATTCACCGGGGGATTTTTAAGTGAAAGTACAATTTCCCAGTTTATCATTTTTAAATTGATTAAGTCACAAAAGATCCAAATATTCTACAATCATTTTACTGGATGTTTTTGTGCATCACACTAATGAAAAGTGAAAAAGTATTTGTTTTTCTTTTGGTGAACTGGATTATATTAAGTACGGGTAAATGAAAAATTCTGAAGCTAGGTATGACCAAAAGTCGTTTAAGAACATGGAGCTAATGGGGAAAAAAAGCATACTTTACCACTTTGCCCTCATCATGTAATTGTTTGCATCTGATAGCAAGTGACTATTAGAATATTATTCAGATGAACCTTTGGTGCCTTCTTTATCTAGGAAATACTCAATTATTTCTTCTGACTTGTGTAATTCTCATATTCCAACCTTGTTAATGTCATTACAGGGCTGAAATAAAGTGATTACTTTAAATGAGTATTTATCCAGTAGCCTCTGGCTGCCAGGGGATGATTATTAATGTTGAGTCCTGCCCCTGTCAGGAAAGAGCAGGCATTGTTATACATTTGGAGACTGTAAAATACTGTCAGACAGAAAAGTGCACGTTTACTGGCACATTTTTAAGCTAATGACCGCTGTTTCCACCCACAGCCATTGATGACAGCTTGAACTAACAGATAATGGCATGCCAGACTGTTGAGCTGGGCAGTTATTTGATTTCACTTGACAAGGTTCTAAAGAAGTCCTAATTTTTTTGACATTTGACCATGGAAATGTGCTTCCTGCTGCATTATTCCACATGTATACCTTTTCAGTCTTGCTGTTTTAAGTCTACTACTGATGCACAAGGCCTGGGATGAAAGTCCATAAAGAAAAGGCAATGTTAAGGATGAAATTAAAAGCTGAACTTAATGCAGATTCAACATTTACATGTCGCAGCTGGCCTTCAGAAACAGGTAGGACAAAAAATAATGGCAAAAGGAATATTTGATAAAAATAAATATTGATGATTGGGCTTTCACTGTATGGTTGCTGTTTCAGATAATTGAGCACAAATTACACTGAACCTCTTCTGTACCCTCCAAATACAACACTTTGACAATGAAATCATCTCATTAGGCCGCATTTGAAAGCAGAATGTTAAATAAACTTCAGATTTAACTTTGAATATTTATATTAGATGGCATTCATTTAAAAGAAGAAAAAAGGTCAGTGACAATGTAAGATGCTTTGGATAACAATACAAAGGCAAACCACACTGCCTGTCTGATTATTTCCAACAGGGTAAATAATGAAGCTTATATTTTTAGATTTCTGAAATGATCTCTCCAACAAATAGTTTGTTTCCAACACAACAAAATTGATCACTTTATGAATGTGTCCTTCCTGTTATTCTATTCCTATGCTACAGTTATTAGTGACAAATGTTCTAGTTGATCTGATAGCCATCAAAGTATATGTTGGGACTGCATATGGTACTACATGGTTTTGAGCATTGCCAAATGCTTGTGCACAATAAAATTTCTTTGTACTTGCAACAGCATTCATGTGACCATCATCATTTTCTTCCAAGAGTGCAGGTTGAGAAAACTGGACTGTTGATGACATAAAATTGAAGAGGACAAAGGGATGGCCACATAACCTGCCAGCAGGAACCTCAACCTCAGGCATGTGGTGTAAGTTAAAAACATGAGTTGTTGCACCTGCAATGTCAGGAACAGTTAAGTCCCTATCTGGATGTCACAGTTCTTTGTTAGCTGAAACTGAAAGTAACAATATTGTAGCCACTCCTAAACTGTGTTCTTTGTGTTTAAACATGACATAGAACATAAGTAAACATATTTAGCACTAAAAGTTTGAGTAGACATCAGTTATCAAACGATAGGTGATAAAGTCTTTTTCCTTTTTTTTTACTTCTCTCATTCTCGTCACTGATATAGTTTCAATCTCTTCTTTTTTACGCTTTTTTTCATCTTTAAGATGTATCAAAATGACAGTCATACATTTTCCTGAATCGACAACACAGTTGCCTGCATTTGAGGTGTTACTGTTGCAACATGACAAAAGTATATCACTGATATATTGCTGATGTTGCAAAACAACAACAGGATGTTCTGCAGGCAGGAGAAATGAAACAAGGTTATTTAAACAAATCCAAACCTCCTCTCTGGTTTCATGTCATGCAGTACTGTCCTCACCATTTAGCTCATCATTATTGATGCAATTTGTCAGTTACACATATTGGATGGTAAATCATGTATTCCTGAAATTTTGACTGCTGGAAATTGCCTTCGATTTAAAAAAAAAAAATTTTTACGTTCTTTGCTGACCTGAGAACTGGTCAGTTTTTCTTCACTCCTTGAAGCTAATTGTAACAGTGATTGTAAATAGCAATATAGCCAGAGTGACAAAAAGTTGTAAAATTTTCCAAGTTGTAAGAATTTCAACTGCTTGAAAGGCACACAGTAAACAATACCATGGTAAAGGGCAGAGAATTCATATTTCTGTTTTCCTTCTTTCCAACTTTGTCAGTATTTGGAAAGGAGGAGTAGAAAATTAAAATAAACAAAGCTACCCAAAAGAGCCAGTATGTTTGATGTGTCATCTATTGAAGATATGTGACTTCAATGGCAATGCCAAACAGCTCCATTTTCCGGGTAAAGGCTGCTCCCCTGTCTAAGTGAGAACTGTAGAAGTATTCTATATGTTAATACAACATATATTCAGTGTTTGATTGCTATCCAGATATGTATTTTAGCAATACATATCCGAGGTATCATCAACACAAATTTAACTTTACATTTTAAATCATCTAAGATTGTATCATATTTGCAATCTATCTCTGTGAAAGCACAGAAGTAAACTAATATACAGAACATTTCACTAGTTCCTTTTTCATCTGGTTTGATCATTTTAATCTATTACCTTTATTCTACTTCACTTTTGGCTAGTTTCATTATACTTTTTTTTCATTTCTGTTTTAAGTTTACTCTTCCACAGCATTTTTTTGTCATTATTTTAGCCCATTGTCTATAATATATCTCCTTGTATTTCTGTGCATCTCCACCAGTGCAGTTCTTTCATCCTATTTTCCAGCTGCACTTTTTTTTTGGAATGTGGGCATTATTGTGTAAGCTAGCAATTATAGCACTTTTACTAATTGGTTCATTGATGGTGAAGGTGAGCTACCTTCCTGAACTGCTGCAGTCTTTGGTATGTCAGTATACTCACAATGTTGTTAGGGAGAGATTTCCAGGACTTTGACCCAGTGACAGTAAAGGAACAGTGATATAGCACCAAATCAGAAGGATGTATGGTTTGGAGATAAACGTGCAAGTGGTGGTAGGCACATGCACCACATGGTAGAGTTCACAGGCCTAGAAGGCCTATCAAAGAAAGCTTGATAAGTTACTGTAGTGCACCTAGTAGATGGTACACACTGCTGCCACTGTTTGTCTTAAGTATGAAGTTAAATACAGTGAATATCCAGAAAGACTTGGGAAATGCATAGATCTTCAAAATGCCACAAACAAGTGCAAAAAAAAATCAGGAAAGCTAATGGAATGCTGGCCTTTATATCAAGAGGAGGGTATAAGCTCACAGAGGTTACGCAGCAGTTATACAAAACCCTCATTTGATCCTGAATTTGGGTGGCATGGTGGCACAGCAGGCAGCACAATGGTTAGCCTGCTACCTCGCCGTGCCAGCGAACTGGTTTGATTCCAGCCTTAGGCAACTGTGTGGAGTTTGCATGTTTTCCCCGTGTCTGCATGGGTTTCCTCCAGGTGCGCAGCTTTCAAAGAAGAACAAAGAATAATACAGCACCGTTACAAGCCCTTTGGCTCTCCAAGCCTGTGCCGATACATTTTGCCCTTACATACTAAAACTGTCTTCACTTACACGATCTGTATCGTGCTTTTTCCTTGCTGTTCAGGTATTCATCCAAGTACTTCTTGAAAGCTGCTATAGTGTCTGCTTCCACCACCTCCTCTGGCAGCCTGTTCCAGGCACTCACCGCCCTTTGTGTGAAAAGCCTGCCTTGCATATCTGTTTTAAACTCCCACCCACCCCCCGCACCCTTGAACATGTGTCCCCTTGTAATTGACCCCTCCACCCTGGGAAAAAGCCTCTTATTTTCCACTCTATCAATGCCATTCATAATCTCATAAATTTCTATCAGGTTGCCTCTCAACCTTTCTTCACCGTTAAAATTCCCCATACCAGGCAACATCCTGGTAAACTTTTTCTGTACCCTCTCCAAAGCAGCCACATCCTTCTGGTAGTGTGATGACCAGAACTGTACACAATATTCCAAGTGTGACCTAACTAAAGTTCTATAAAAATGCAGCATAACTTGCTCGTCCTTATACTCAATGCCCCTTCCATTGAAGGCAAGCATGCCATAGGCCGTTTTTCCTCCCTCAGATCAAAGATGTGCAGCTTAGCAGGATTGGCCATTTTAAAAATTTCCCTGTACTGTCCAGGGATGTTCAGGTTTGATGTGTTTGCCATGGTGAAAAATCCCATATGTGTTACAGAGATGGGGTGGGTCTGGTTGGGTTGCCCTTCGCAGAGTTGGTGCAGACTTGATGGGCCAAAAGGCCTCTCTCTGTACGGTATAGCTTCTATGATTCTACCCTTCAGGGGTCATGTTATGATGAGAGGATCAAGATTAGATTTTTTTTTCTGTAGAATTTAGAAGGTTCAGGGGACCTGATCGAAGTCTTCAAGATATCAACAGGAAAAAATGTGATAGCTAAAGATGAACTATTTCCACTGGTTAGGGATTCTACAGCAAGAGGGGCATAGTCTGAAAATTAGGCCTAGACCATTCAGGTGTGATGTTAAGAAGCATTTTTATACACAAAGTGTAATAGATGATTGGAACTGTCTTCTTCAAATGGCAATTGATGCTATAGATCAGTTGTTAATTTTAAATCGGAGACAGATTTAAGCAAGTGTATTAAGGGATATGAGCCAAAGACATGTATTGGAGTAGGCAACGGATCTGCCATGACCGCATTGAGTGGCAGAACAGTCTCAAAGGCTGGTTTGCTCCTGTTCCAATGTTCCTCTGTTAAGCTATTATCCATCCTCACTTCTTGATGTCCTTGTTAATTTCATCTAGATTATTTATTATTTTATTGTTATTTCAATTAACTTCTATTTTCCTTCTATATCGTCAGTTTTATCGGTTGTCCTTTTTATAATACTTGGTCTGCCATTGCTATGTGAAACCTGTGCCTTTATTTTTCCTGCTCCTAAGCTCTATCTCTCAGGTAATATATCATCTTGTTTTAATTCCATTATTTCCAATGCTTTCAATTCCTGGTTCTATTTCTACAAATTTTCAGCTTTCCTTCTCTAGCTCTGTTTGTATCATGGTTGTTTCTCATTCATTCCCATCAAATCGTAATGAAAAAATGAATTTGGCCCAATTTTTCTCTGCCTATCCAAGTGCTTTCCTTCCTGAGCCTGTGAGATCAATTAACGTTCCCTCTGCCAGCCCCATCATTGACACAGGTAATGCAGCACAACTTGAGGATTCAATATGGGACCTTCAAAGACTTTGTAGTGTGATTTCCTAAAATGGGGTTTGGGACACCAAACTCTGAGATAAAAATGATGCTTTCACCAAGTTCACACTGTTTTGATCAAACTGGTAGAACATGGAGGTAATAGGACCCAAAAAGAAGGTGCAAAAACTGGCATAAGGGCACTTTATCTGAATGCTTGGAGCATTCGAAACAAGGTGGATGAGCTGACGGTGCAAATCATGGCAAATGGGTATGATTTAGTGGCCATTACAGAGACATGGTTACAGGATGGTCATGACTGGGAGTTAAATATCCAGGGGTATCAAACTGTTCAGAAGGACAGACAGGAAGGTAAGGGAGGTGGTGTTGCTCTGATTTTTAAGGATGATATCAGGGCGGTAGTGAGAGATGATATAGGTTCTACTGAACAAAACATTGAATCCATTTGGGTGGAAATTAGGAATAGCAGGGAGAAGAAGTCACTGATAGGTATGGTCTATAGGCCACCAAATAATGACATCGTGGTGGGGCGGGCAATAAACATAGAAATAGCTAATGCATGTAAAAATGGTACAGCACTTATCATGGGGGATTTTAATCTACATATCAATTGGTCAAACCAGGTCGGTCATGGCAGCCTTGAGGAGGGGGTCATAGAATGCATCCGCGATAATTTCCTTCAACAATATGTAATGGAACCTACGAGGGAGCAAGCTATCCTAGATCTAGTCCTGTGTAATGAGACAGGAATAATTAATGATCTCACAGTTAGGGATCCTCTCGGAAGGAGCAATCACAGTATGGTCAAATTTAAAATACAGATGGAGCTTGAGAAGGTTAAATCCAGTACCTACATCCTGTGCTTAAACAAAGGAGACTATGAAGGAATGAGGAAGGAGTTAGCTAAGGTAGAATGGGAGCAAAAACTTTATCGTGTGTCAATTGAGGAACAGTGGAGGACTTTCAAAACGATTTTTCACAGTGCTCAGCAGAAGTATATTCCAGTGATAAGGAAGAACTGTAGGAAAAGAGAGAGCCAGCCATGGATGTCCATGGAAATAAAGGAAAGTATCAGATTGAAAAAAAAAACACATACAAAAAAGCAAAGAGTAGTGGGAAACGAGGAGACTGGGAAATCTTTAAAGGCCAACAGAACGCCACAAAAAAAGTTATAAAGAAAAGTAAGATAGATTATGAGAGTAAACTAGCTCAGAATATAAAAACAGGCAGCAAAAGTTTCTATAAATATGTAAATCATAAAAGAGTGGCGAAGGTAAACATTGGTCCTTTAGAGGATGAGAAGGCCAATTTAATAACTGGGAATGAGGAAATAGCCGAGACATTAAACAGTTATTTCATGTCGGTCTTCACAGTGGAAGACACAAATAACATGCTGAAAACTAATGGCAAGAAGGTTATAGCAGGTGAGGACCTAGAAACTATTATTATCACGAAGGAGGCAGTGCTGGGCAAGCTAATGGGGTTAAAGGTAGACAAGTCTCCTGGCCCTGATGAAATGCATCCCAGGGTAGTAAAAGAGGTGATGGGGGAAATAGCAAATGCACTAGTAATTATTTACCAAAACTCACTGGACTCTGGGGTGGTTCCCACAGATTGGAAAACAGCCAATGTGACACCACTGTTTAAAAAAGGAAGTAGACAAAAAGCAGGTAACTATAGGCCAGTTAGCTTAACTTTGGTAGTGGGGAAAATGCTTGAATCTATCATTAAGGAAGAAATAGCAAGACATCTAGATATAACTTGTCCCATTGGGAACACCCAGCATGGGTTCATGAAGGGTAGGTCATGGTTAGCTAATTTGGTGGAATTCTTTGAGGACATTACTTGCATGGTGGACAATGGGGAACCTGTGGATGTGGTGTATCTGGATTTCCAGAAGGCATTTGACAAGGTGCCACACCAAAGGCTGCTACATAAGATAAAGTTGCAAGGTATTACAGGTAATGTATTGGCATGGATAGAGGATTGGTTGACCGGTAGGAAGCAAAGAGTAGGTGTAAATGGGTGTTTTTCTGGTTGGCGGTCAGTGGCTAGTGGTGTGCCTCAGGGATCAGTGTTGGGACTGCAATTGTTTACAACTTACATAGATGATTTAGAGTTGGGGACTAAGTGTTGTGTCAAAATTTGCAGATGACACTAAGGTGAGTGGTAGAGCAAAGAGTGCAGAAGACACTGAAAGTCTGCAGAGGGATATAGATAGTCTAAGTGAGTGGGCAAAGGTCTGGCAGATGAAGTACAATGTTGATAAGTGTGAGGTCATCCATTTTGGTAGGAATAACAGCAAAATGGACTATGTTTTAAATGGTAAAAAATTGCAGGACGCTGCTGTGCAGAGGGACTTGGGTGTCCTTGTGCATGAATCGCTAAAAGTAGGATTGCAGGTGTAGCAGGTAATTAAAAAGGCAAATGGAATTTTGTCTGCCATTGCTAGAGGGATGGAGTTTAAAAACAGGGAGGCTATGCTGCAGCTGTATAGGGTCCTGGCGAGGCCACACCTGGAGTACTGTGTGCAGTTTTGGTCTCTTTACTTGAGAAGAGATGTACTAGCACTGGAGGGGTGCAGAGGAGATTCACTTGGTTGAATCCAGAGTTGAGAGGGTTGGCTTATGAGGAGAGACTGAGTAGACTGGGATTATACTCATTAGAATTCAGAAGAATGAGGGGAGATCTTATAGAAACATATAAGATTATGAAGGGAATAGATAAGGTGGAGGCAGGGAGGTTGTTTCCGTTAGCAGGTGAAACTAGGACTAGAGGACATCACCTCAAAATAAAGGGAAGCAGATGTAGGACTGAGGTCAGGAGGAACTTCTTCACCCAAAGGGTTGTGAATCTGTGGAATTCCCTGCCCAGTGAAGCGGTTGAAGCTACCTCGCTGAATGTTTTTAAGGCAAGGCTAGATAAATTTTTGAACAGTAAAGGAATTAAGGGTTATGGTGTGTGGGCGGGTAAGTGGAGCTGAGTCTCAAAAAGATCAGCCATGATCTTATTAAGTGGCGGGGCAGGCTCGAGGGGCCAGATGGCCTACACCTGCTCCTAGTTCTTATGTTCTTATGTTATGACGTACCTCTGGAGCAGATGGGACTTGAACACAAATTACCTAGTTCTACCACTTCAGCAGAAGATCCTCCTTTTAAAACTCAACAAACTTTCAAAGTGGGATATGAATCTAGACAGAACAATTTATAAGATCTGTGCTCTGGCTTGAATACCTGGGAAAAGTTTTGGGAAACATATTATAT
The DNA here is from genome assembly GCF_021869965.1 of Rhincodon typus. Classification (NCBI taxonomy): domain Eukaryota; kingdom Metazoa; phylum Chordata; class Chondrichthyes; order Orectolobiformes; family Rhincodontidae; genus Rhincodon; species Rhincodon typus. Next base: position 102,763,505 of record NC_063333.1, on the reverse strand, counting down.
TGGTTTAGCTATTCACACAATAAACACCTGAAATATTGAGAAAAGCATTGTTTTGCACATGGTAAAAAAAAAACCCAGCATATCCAAAGACATTGTCTCAAAAAATTGCTGCCAGAATAATAGCAACTTCCTGGCATTCACCATTATCAGTTTGTAAAAACAATGCAGCAATTTTCAATGATGTGATATACCATGGATTCCAACTTGCCACAAATTTCTGAACAATGTGGCTAACTCTGTGAAACCATAACAATTGCATCCTTGTCGTGAGTCTACGATTGAGATGTCATTAAATTTCTCGATTTATGGTCCTAGTGCAAATTAATCTTCCTGTTGTCATTTAGAACATTCAAGAGTGTCAGTCATAGAATAAGGAACTGATTAAGGGCATGAGTTGTGTCCCTGAAATAATTCTTAAATTTTGGTGCTTATGAAATGAACAATGAAGCTGTGGCACTCACCACAACAGCTACTGCATTGTTCCTCGTGGGTTTTTTTTTCACTTTTTATGTCTTGCTAGACCTTTGTGCCAGTCTCGCCATTCATGATACTCATACTGTATTGCAGCAATTTTAAGGATGCAAAGCAGCTTTGATACCCAGAAATGCAAATTAGAGGGATTTATTTTAGAAAATAATTTTGGGATAGAACATATGACTAATTCAAGAATGGTATGCTGTAAGTATAGCATGATTGGAAGAAAAGATGACTTAGGAACTATTATTCACAAAGTTCTCAATGACAGAGGTTTTCCTTGTGTAATTTCTGAGCCTGCTGTAGACTAATTGATAGAGATTTATTGCTCTGATTCATTAACAATTCTAATTTCAATGTTTCATATTACTACCAATATGGCATAAGTCAAACTCGATGAATGGTAGTCTTTTATAACCTATTCGATTACAAATAGGTGCATTAATTATTTCCTTCGTAGCTCAGGATGGTTTGTTCATTTTGTACACCCACATTGCCATTCACCCATCGAATGCTGAAGGATCAAAACAAAAATTCCCAGAGTTTTACTATCCATCTCTTTGCTTATTTATTTTTCACCATTTCTCTGTTTTCCTCCTTATAAATCTATTATTTATTTTCTTCGCTCTCTAACTTCCAATAATTTTTAATCAACCAGTTCAGATATTCTGTGATATGCCTTTGGGGTAAGTAGGATTTGAACCCAGATCCACTGGTTCAGAGTTAGTGATACTACCACAGCACCACAAACATCCACAAAAGGGCACAAATCCATTCAATTCTGTTTATTGTTCTTCGTTCTGTTTCTTTGTCATTTTCTTTTTGGTTAAGGAGATAGACCGTTGGATACGCCTTTCAAGAAGTTGCAGATTATAGCATCACTGCACTATTATTGAACATAATTCCTGTGTTCTGAAGAGTTAGGAAAATACCCAATTAATATTACTCACTGCAAGATGCAATATGCAATTAAATTTTGTTCCCATTAAATACAACAAAGTGCTTTAATTTCCACAACCTGTGCTAAAATATATATTGGTACACCTTGTCACTAAACTCCACAAATAAAGATACCGATTGCTTTATTTTGAATTATCCAATTCTATGCCTTTGATTGTCCCCACCAATTACAGCATGGTGTTAGCATGATTTGACACAATTTATGGATTACATTAAAGCAAAAATCAATGCTGTTGGACATTTCAATGTCAGAACACAGCAGATTGTCTGTTCCAAAAGTGGGCATGGTTTCCACACCAATTCCCTCCACTGTTGAATTCATGGATTCCTGGACAAATTCACAAGACAGGACCCTATCCAGTAATCTCCAGCATAGAAAAATCTCAAGGCTAGTGAGTAATTTTTAATATGATCAAAGTCGGAAACAACATTTCTGGCCTTACTGGGGATATATGGGCTATTGTATCTGCCATGTATGCATTTGAAGTGTCCTTTAACTCTCTGCAATTGGAAATTTGGAGAAGGATTTTGGTGATTAGAAAAAACTGTCATGTGTGGTAAATGAATCTGACATGATCTCAGACGCAGGAATTAATGGATGCAGAGGCTCTCTGTGTTACAGAGTTAGTGTTTAGTAACTTTGGTGTACATCATATATCCTCACAGTCTTCATGATGTGATTGTTTGTCCATGGCCAATATACATTATCCAGTGCCAGACTATGGCCATATACACTTAGTGTAACTGTGAAAATATGTCTTGTTGAAGAACTTTGTGTGCAAGTACCTGTTTTCATTTAAAAACAATTGTCTGAATCTCATCAGAATTTGGTTAAGTGCCAGTTTTGGTTAGTTTCATGAAGGGTTTCTCTCCATGACGCCTTATGGCTTTTCTCTCACTATCTGCCCAAAATCACCTCATTACTTATGTGCCACAGCCTAAGGCACTGCAATCTTTGTATTCCCCTACTCACTGTCAGCTGATCCACTGCTGGGATCTTCCAGGTTTCCAGCTGCTCGCACTATATTCACAGCAAAGTTGTATCAACAGGTCAAGCGCTGTCATTTCGGAGCTGCCTTGCATGGTTCCTGTAAACACATCCAACAAAGCGAAGTTAGCAAGATGCCTTCTAATTGGGGACCTGGAAGTCCTCATGGATGTGGTAGTGCAGAGGAAGGCCATTTTCTGCCCTTGGATCAGATGAGACTACAACGCAAGACACTGCCAGCCTGGTCAGAAGAGTCAGTGCAATACCCGCAGTCCAGAGGCGTGTCCCAAAATGTAGGAAGAGCAATAACCATCTCCATTCATCTAGATTAGGTGCCACCATCTTCAGTCTGCTACTGAGCAGTTAGCATCACTCTGCATTGCAAAGAAGCCATTCACCAACTGAGCTAACCAACTCCCCTGGTCACCATGAAGGTCCATGAATGCAATGGTGACCCTCAGGTTAGCTTCAGCACCAGCCATCTCTCTCTAATGAGAGAACTGCCCCATAGTCCTTTGGGATTATGGTGACTACTATCTGTTAGCTCACATTCATTCAATCTCTGCTACAGCGAGCACCTCCCACCAAAATGCATGGATTACCACTCTCACTATTCCCAGCAGCATCATCCCTCCCTTGTTCTCACCTATGCCCACACTCCCAGCCTACTAAACCAGCGTACCTTATTGACTCACCAAGGACACCTCACTACTTTTCCCTCACCTGCACCAGCCCCAGCAGAGAGAACCAAGACAGGTGGTAACATGCCTGATATTTAGCTCGTCACCTCCAACAAGGACAGGATCCTGACCAGTGAGGACTATTACTGCCAACCTGGTAATGCCATTACCTCCATGTCTCGGCCGCAAAAAAAGATTCATGGTCCATTGCTGTGCTGCTCTCCCACTACAAGCACAGTGAATTTTTTACACTCTACACTGTACCCCTTGTTCATAATGCATTCTCTCCTTTGTCTCCTCTAGGTCTGAATGCCATCTGTACAGTTTCGCTGGCAAACAGACTAACCCAGCAACACCTCTGAGGAAGATGTTAAAGATTCCTCAGAAGATGTTACCTGTACCCTCCAGCAGCTCATAGCCTGACCCCTGGGTGGATATTGGCATTTGATTGGAGTTAGGAGCCCATTCTGGTCAACATATCACTGCCACATCATTACAGCTCGTCAAGAAAAGGACACTCCAATTCACCAGCACTCAGAGACTGCCAGAGACCTCTCATCCCCAGGCAGTAGAGGACCCTATTGTGTTGGCAATTCAGAACATCATTGAAATGCACAAACAGGCTCAAGACAAGCAGGCAAGTTTCTCAGAGGTACTGAGCAAACTGACGTAAAGTTTGCAGAACTTGGCCAAAGCTGGTGGTGCCATGTTGTCTCTGGCATATGAGTGTCTGGCTGCCTTCAAGGACTGATTGGTGGCTGCCCTGAAGAGCCAGGTACAACACAGTCAGGAGCAGAGTAGGGGCAGGTCGTGTTAGGTGAGGGACCTTGACCTCATTCCAAATGCCCCTTCTTCATTTGGAGGTAGGGTGTTTTCAATATGTACCCAGTGGGAGGATAAACCACATGCAGACCTACAGAATGTCTCTTCTCAGGACACTCTAAATGTGACCACCCTTAGCCCTGTGGGAGATCAAACTGACGAGGGTATGCTTACTCCAGGGCAGGACACATTCAACATATTTGGGCCTTCTAGCCACAAAAAGTGAAGTGCCAGGCAAAAGAAAAGCTGAACCAATGAATTTGTTCTTACTTTTATGCAGACTTTTACATTACAACGTAGTCACAGGAGTAAACTTTGGCTTTAGTTCATTGATTGTTTATAAATGTTATACAGTGCTTTGCTGAGTGAATAAATCATTTTTAATGACTCATAGAATCCCTACAGTGTGGAAACAGGCCCTTCGGCCCAACAAGTCCACGCTGACCCTCAGAGCATCTCACCCAGACCTATCCCCCTATAACTCACCTAATTTACATATTCCTGAATACAATGGGAAATTTAACATGGCCAATCCACCTAGCCTGCACATCTTTGGATGTGGGAGGAAACCAGAGCATCGGGCTGAAACCCACGCAGTCATGGGGAGAATGTGCGAACTCCACACAGACAGTCACCCAAGGGTGGAATTGAACAAGGGTTTCTGGTGCTGTGAGGCAGCAGTACTAACCACTGAGCCACTGTGCCACTTCAGTAAACTCTTTTTAAGATCATCACACCATTCTCTACAATGATTTGTGGAAAAATTAAAACTTCCAAGTAATCTAACTGACCATGCATGTTATGCAAATTGATTTAGGATCAGGTCCTTTTGAAGTCACCAGTCTCAGGCACCTACAGTTGCTATAGCAGTCTTTGTCAGGTCTAAACCAAAAGCAACAACACCTATTCTTGGGCAGTGGTACACAAGATTGTTCCCTCATGCGTATCTACTACAGTAGGCATCATAGTTAAGAATTTGCACCATCTTAAACTGCTGAGACCATTGACTGAAATCAGGGGTCCACAAAAAGATATTCAACAACAATTTGCATTTGAATTCCACTATACTGCAGTAAAATATCTGAATACAAGTTAACAGGAGCATTATCTGACCATACTGTTGACACCAAATCAAAGAAGTATGTAGGAAAGATGAACACAACCTTGGTCAAAGAGCGATAACAGTCTGAAAGTTGGAGAGGGAGGCAGAGAGGATAAGAAAATTGAGGATAGCATTCCTGATCTCAGAACCTAAATGGTTGATATCATGGCCACCAACATGTGGGCAAAGGAATTGAAAAATGCAAAGGCGGCCAGAGCTTAAGGAATACAAAATTATCAGAGAGTTTTAGAGTTTCAGAATTTCCTATTTTTGTTGTCTATTAGTCGGAATGTTGTCTTTGGCATAATGCTGAGATTCACATACAGTTTTCCAGACTATTTATTTGAAATATTATGGACCTGGAATTGACTGCCAAACTTATTCAAGGAAAGTCCACTTAAAGCATATTATTCTTGAAATAAAGACATTTTGGTTCTATAGGGACAAAGTAGAATCAAAAACATACTGCTTCTTGTATAGTATTGATGACATAATACTAAAATTGCAATTTTTTAAAAAGCTACTAACTAAACAAAATAATCTATACTTACTATAGATTATTTAAAAAATCATAACGGCAATGACATTTTTTGGCAGTCATTTCTGTGATGTTTTTGTCAAATGAGTTACATACAGCAATATCTGAAGCAAGGTAAAAATGAAACACAACTACAAAATTAATATAAAATGACACAACCAATTCACAATACATTACAGCTGAGTTTTAAATCATGTCCTTAATACTTTCCTTGTTTCAGGAAATATGCTGCCCAATATCCCCTGACATGATCATCTAACCAAGGAAGTTTAGTGCTGTATCTGTCTTACATTGGAACTGAACATTGTGTTGTTCTCAAGAGCCACATGTGTATTTCTCCACTTTACCAATGGGGTATTCATATATTATTTACATGGGGGACAGAAAGAAACATTAAGCTATTTGTTTCTCAGGCAGCAAGTGGATATTAAGAGCAACAGTTATGTTGGGTTCACTTATTTCAACTGACTAAACTTGATTTCACATAAACACAAAATATTGATTCCATAATGCTTCCTCAATTCAATTGGTTCTCTTGTTTGTTGTAAACAAAATAAGCCAATTATTAACATGCATCTTCATTCTAAATTCGATCACCTTCCGAGTGAAAAAATATCTCCTGAATTTCCCTCTATTCATAGCCAATTCCTTTAAATTTGTGTCCCCTAATTATTGACCTCTCTAGTAAACTTACCTATTTCATTTGGAGCACCTCATAATTTTATAAATCTCAAAACAAATATAAATCCGAGATTGGGCAAAGAACAACCCTAACAGAATCTTGATAGTCAAATGTCTCTTTGGGTCCCTCTTTATATTTTCTTGTATATAGAAATAGTGCATAGAAAATATCCTCTGAGCACATAGGGGCACAATTATCAAACACGATGAGAGTGATGTGTTTAATGATTACAAGAAAAGGCTAACAAATAATTTATTCCTTTTCCATCAACAAAAATTATTTCAGTATATAGCTCTTAGATTTTTATAACGTTATGCTTTGCATGAAACTGTACAAGTACATGTTGCTTTTAAAAATTCAACATTTAAATGTAAATCTTCTTGAAACATGATCAAAAAAAATCCCCAAATGTGACAGTACTATGTGGAAGCATTGTTAAATCAGCTTTTCTGTCTAACCTGATGTGTTGCCCATACAGTAGAAACCACATTCACTGATAATTAACTCAAACATAATGATATTCTTTTTATAGTGGAAACATTGCGACATTTCAGTTCATTTCCATGCAACAAAGTACGATTGTTAGAGCAAATGTGCTGAATATCTATTTTTTTGGTTAATGAGAACATTCAAACATGTCTCACAAATTGATTCAATTGTAAATCACTGGCCTGGAATTTTTTGGGAAAATTCTGGAGAAATTAAATGCACACAAAATTATCTGTGAGTAGACAACTCAGGAATTTGAGGTAATGAAGAGAACTGTAAATTACCTCAAATTGCAGAATGGTGTGAACCACTCTGCCATGTGCTTCAGGAAAATGATGCTGTCGGCCTCCAGATAAGTTTCAAAAAATCTGTATTTTTTTAATCACGAGTTAAGAGTTTAACAACTAAATTAACTTTTTTACGCATTATATTTATATTCCTTTACTGCATCTCAGAATCCCAGAAAGGGAACAATGAGAATAATGAAATCAGAAGCTACTATAGATAAGATGGTTGCAAATTTAAAAGCAAGAAAAGTTATGCTAGAAATATATAGCTAGTCCAAATGTCAGTTAGTCTACAACTAGACTATTGCATGTAGTTCTGATCACTTTATGATTGGAAAGCTTTGTTCACAGTAGAGATAGTATAGAGGCGATTTATGAAGCATGCTGCTTGGAATGGAGAATTCTAACTATGAGAAAATGTTCAATAGACCAGGGTTGTTTTCTATGGAACAGAAGAGGCTGGAAGAAGATTTAACGAGATATAAAGAATTATGGTGATGCCCAAATGAAATTGATATGTTAGCGACAATTTCCTTTACTGGAAAGATCAAACACCAGAGGGCACAGATTTAAAGGAATCGGCAGTGGAATAGAAGGAAATTCAAGATATTATTTTTTCACTCAGGAGGTGATTGAGTTTAGAATTTACTGTCTGCAAGAGTAGTAAGGGTACATATTTTAAAAGAAAATATAGGCACTGAAAGTGTCATACCTACAGCACAATGAATCAACAGTTGGAAGGTGAGATTAGACTGACTTAGCCCCTTTATGACTAGCACAATCACAGATGCCCAAATGGCACTCTCTACATTATCAATTTGCTATTTTTGATTCTTCACTTTATTTCTTTCATAGAACCTACTTTTAATTTAATTCACTTAATTTTCTTGTCTGTTACTTCCTCTGCTTATTTTTCAACTCTTGAAATTCAATACACAAGGAGGTCACTAGCCGATTCTATTTTATATCAACATTCCAAATGCCCCAATAATGTAATTATTACAACTGATATCCAAGAATTTGTGTCATAAAAACCTTTTGAATGAAAAAGGGAGGTAAAGTTTTCCAAAATTGGGGATGCAACAAGTTAGTCAATTTCAGCAACTTCTAGACCAACGTATCCAGAAGTACATCTCTGTGCTGAAGCATTCTCTTCAGTGCTCAATTGAAGTGTCTGCTAGATTTTGACCACAGGGAGCAAAACATTGTCATGGTGTTTGGTCTCATTGGCAAAGCAAGGGTGCTCATCACTTTTTAGAAACCCTCAGTGAGAGATCTCTGTGGTGAGAATATTGATGATGTCCCAGTGTGGTGGATTATTAGCATTCTTCAATGTGATTCTCAACTTGAGATGGCAGTACTATGCAGCTGTTGAAGCACTCAATCAAATTAAAGAATTCTAACAGATAGCCTCACAGGAAACAAAAGAACATGAAAATCAATTCATATTTTAAACATTTTACATGAACAAAATTTAAAAAAAGGCATGTACACTTGGGACGAAGGGAGAAGCTGATATGTAATGAACATTTAAAAAGAATGTAATTTAAAAATATTTAGTATCAACAATCTAGTAATTAGTCATATTGGATGAATTTAACACATTGTACAAAAATAAAGTTAACTATTTAAGTGACAGATCTGTCTTTTACTGTGGTTGCTATTCTATCACTGTTAAAACAGACACCTAGACCGGACTGAACATGATGCAACCTCCAATGAGTTGGTGCCAACAGCTGCGTAAGAACTGAAACGGGAATGTTTTTGCCACCTCAACCACTTTCAATGACTGATTACTCTATTTCCACAGCACAACCTGTGGAGGAGAATTGAGTGACAGACCACAACTTCAGCATTGCTGCATTAGCGTGCCCATACACTAAATCTGAAAGTTGTCCTAAGCCTCAAAGGGACAATGATAGTGAATGCCTTAAGTTGGCAGGTAAAAACTAGAAAATCCAAGTCAATAATCTTTAAAATATAAATTCTGTTTTTTTCTGGATAGCACCATGGATAATGCAACACAATATTTAATTAGAAAGCTGTTGTTACTAAATTTAACCTTATCCGTTCCTTTTTACTTTCAAAATTTTCCACGTGTAACAATTGATCATTCCGACCAACTGATGTTACCAATCATATATGACCTATACACACCAGATTGTTTAGGGTTCCCTTAGTCATTTTGGCATCTTCATGAAATGAATCTCACTGCCTATTCAAATTAAAATCCTAATGCTCATTTCAAACAGTTTTACTAAATTAGATCTGCCTGATTGTGCCATGCTACAGTTAATTTTCTTTGAATGCACAACCACTGAAGTAATTATCCTGAGAGGGACCACTGGAGGCATCTACTAAAAGGGCAAAATTAAAAACTGTTGTACTGCTCATCCTGGATCCACATGGCAAATGTGGACAGTTTCTGGCTCACCTCTTTGCCTCTTCTGGACATTTCCCATCCCACCTGCCTCATCCACACAAGTCTTATCATGGATCAGGTTCTGATTTCCTTACAACTGACTCTCATCCTCATGATTATAAGACTGTTTCTTCAGGAAAGATGACGACTACAGCATCCTTTTACTTTCTGAAGATATATGTGGACCAATTTTGCATAGCCTTCTTGCATGCATAATTAATTAGCTGCTAGTAACTGTTTGGCCTAATTAGTTGTTCTTAATTTACCAGTTAAATTAGTTAGATTAAAATTTCTTATAAGAGAAAGAAACAAGTAAATCTTTACAAGCGTAGATACAGAAGAAGGAATTTGAGCTAAGACTCAAAAATAGATTAATGACCTAGAAGTTGAATGTTGACTCAAAGTAAAGTGGAGTGTCATCAACAAACACATAGAGCTCGACCTCATATAGACTCCACTGCGAAGGAAAACCGGAAGTGAGGTAATCCAGCTCAATGGACTCCAGAGTTTAAATAACAGACAGGAAAACAGAGCGGTGCTTCATCGGAGGCTGCACTGATGATGTTACCCAGCATGGTAATGAAACATCTGTGAAACAACGAACCAGTTCGGCGAGCCAACCAACTACAACGTCCACAACCCGAGCCACAAATCTACTCTAAAACCTTAGTGAATACAATAATGATGGATGAAACTGCAGAAATTGCACCACACAACAAGGCTACAGGCAAAACAAAAAAACAAGGAGAAGAAAGAAATTGAGAAAATTGTACAAAACAGTCTCTGATAAAATGGAATTATGCTGAAACCGTAAAAATAACTTGGGAAAAAATAAATTAAAGAAAAAAGAGAGAGGTAAATTAGGGTATTATTCAAAACATGAAGGGAGTTGAAAGAAATCTTGAAAAAAAACATAGCAGAAGCAAGAATTCAATGATTAAGAGAAGCAGATGGAAACCTTACATCAAAATAAGGAGACGTACTTAAGTCTATGTTCAGTTATCAGGGCTTACATAGTTCCAAAGCAGAAGAATCTTAAAGAAATAAAAACCTAATTGATTGCAAGCAAATTAACAATTGTTACTGAGACGGGTGATCTGGTCAAATTTTTCAAGATATTAACAGGAAAAAGCAGGATGGGTAAACTATTTCCACTGATTGGGGATTCTAGAACAGGGGAACATAGTCTGAGAATTAGGATCATTCAGGAAAGAAGTTAGAAGCACTTCTACACAAGAAGGGTGGTAGATGTTTATGGAGTTTAACCCTGAAAAGTGTGAGGTGATTCATTTTGGAAGGACAAACTTGAAAGCAGAATACAGGGTTAACGGAAAGGTTCTTGGCAGTGTGGAGGAGCAGACGGATCTTGGGGTTCATGTTCACTGTTCCCTGAAAGCTGCCACCCAGGTGGATAGAATTGTTAAGAAGGCGTATGATGTGTTAGCTTTCATTAATAGAGGGATTGAGTTCAAGAGCCGTGAAGTTATGCTCCAGCTGTACGAAAGCCTGGTTCGGCCATATCTGGAGTATTGTGTCCAGTTCTGGTCACCTTATTACAGGAAAGATGTGGAAGCATTGGAAAAGGTGCAGAGGAGATTTACCAGGATGTTGCCTGGAATGGAGGGAAGGTCTTACGAGGAAAGGTTGAGAGAGCTAAGGCTTTTCTCTTTAGAACGACAAAGGATGAGAGGTGACTTGATAGAGGTGCACAAAATGATCAGAGGTATAGATAGAGTAGACAGCCAGAGACATTTTCCTAGGGTGGAGGTAGCTTTTACGAGGGGACATAGTTTTAAAGTGAAAGGAGGTAGATATTGGGGAGATGTCAGAGGTAGGTTCTTTACTCAGAGAGTGGTAGGGGTGTGGAATGCATTGCCAGAGAGGGTAGTGGAGTTGGCCTCATTAGGGACATTTCAGCGGCTAATAGATATGCATATGGATGATAGTATGAGGTAGCAGTAGAGGTTAGATAGACCTTAGGTTTCAGGTAAAAGTTCGGCACAACATCGTGTGCCGAAGGGCCTGTACTGTGCTGTACTGTTCTATGTTCTATGTTTGGAACTCTTTTCCACAAATGCCAATGGATGCTGGATTGGTTGTTAAGTTTAAATTTCAGATAGATAAATTTTGCTAAGGGATATGGACCAAAGGAAGGTATTTGGAATTAGGACACAGATCAGCCATGTTCTTATTGAATGGTGGAACAGGCTCGAGGGGCTGAAGAGCCTACTCCAGTTCCTATGTTCCTATATTCGTACATGAAGAACCAATGGCTCATCAGTCTGTTAGCTCCTTTGTACAAAAATCTAACAATTCAAAATAGTATTAGTTGAATATGAGCAAATTGGGTTTAGAGAACAGTGCTCTTCAATGAACCTTTTATATGAAAAGATGATATTGTTGTGAAAACATACAGGTAGTTCTCCTATAACATGATAGTTGTGATTTTGTGTGACCCTGTACAATGGAAAATTGCACTACAGAAAATCGCCATAGAAAATCACAATACCCGTTAAGCAGAAAGTTTGTGTTATCCAAACAGCGTCCACTATTCATCAATCATGTTATAACCAATTCATGTTAACGAAACATGCGTTATAGCAGAACTAACTACATGAATAACAGTTGAGACTAGGCATTGATTTCATTGATTATGAGAAGACATTTAATTCAATGGAATTTTCAGAGATTTACTTATAGTTGCATGAAAAATAGGAACAAATGAAGTTTATGCGAAGATTCTAGAGGGCATCTACGCAGATGCAAAGACAGAATATGCTTTGATAAAGATGCAATACAGTTAATAAACATTGAAATAGAAGTGAGCTAAATGAATAAAATCTCACAAAAAATTTCCACCACAGAAATGGAAGACATGCTCATGAAGATATCATTAGAGGAGAGGGGATTAAATATTGATGGATAAAAACTAATAGACTTATGTTTCATAGATGATATTGCACTAATTACTTCATCTTTAAAGATTTGGAAATGCAAAAAAGAAGGACTGAGTAGTATCAGAGTAGGATAGAGTTGCTTCAGTAGATACAGGGATTTTAAGCGTGATAAGAAAACATCACTGGCATTAAGAAGTAGACCAAATGTGTCCTATTGAAAATGACATTGAAACACAATCATGGACAGCCACAAAATATGTAGAACAAAAACTGTGTACATGTCAGCAAACAATGAAAAGACGAATGCTACTTATATCTCTTAATGTCAAAATTTGATGAAGTGAAATATGTTAGTAAGCCAAATTTAAGGACATTGTTCAGAAGACAAAAGAAGACAAATCAAGACGGGCTTGGCAAGTTGCTTGAAGAAATGGTTACAGGTGAACAAAAAGATTAAATGGAATGGCAGTCAAGAAAAGGCAAAAAAAAAGGAAACAAAGAGGTAGATAGAGAAACTTCGTAACATCAGACCTAAGAACCACATGGGTGAAAGCAGCAAAAAAAGAATAGATAGGGCAAGAGGCTACATCCTGCACTACATGAACACAACATAAATGAATGAATAAGTAAGTGAATAAATAAATGCACAAATAAATTTTCCATACTGGCCAGTGTGGAAAGAGTAGAAATACCTTAGTTTGGCAGGATGATGAGGCAACACTAAATAGATGTTTTACGTTAATCATTTATCATCAATAACAGATGCTTTTTGATATTGGTACTTTTGTAAATTGTGTTTTTTCTCAATTTGTATGAGTTTAATTAAAAACAGTCACTTTTCATTCTAAGTTCAAATGGATTGGCTTCAATGATTGAGAAAAAATAATGTCTGATGAAATTTGGTTGAGAAACACATTGTTCTGGAAATTTGCTCCTGAAAGGGAGTCTTAAAGAATTTTGAGGGATAAATCTGACCTTTAGTGATGGCATAAATCATTTTACCCCAACCTGATCTTCTTTTCCAATTGAAACTAAAGACAAGGATAACTAAATAGTAATTAAAAGGGATTGCCAATTCGCCAATATCTGTTGAAGACCAAGCATCCGCATTGTTGTGGGGATGTAAATCTTCTTTAGTTCCTCTGTTTGATAAATGTGGATGTTCAGATTTTGTATTTGTTACAAATGTCACTGTGTGTATAAAATCTGATTTTGTTCAGGTTCGGCTGATTTCTTCATTTCATTGTTAATTGTATTTCTGAATGTCACCTTGTGAAGAGTTAGCTGTTCCTTCATTTTTACTGTAATTGGCTTTCTCGATGTTGCCTTGTCAAGTTTCAGTCGCAGGCCTAACTTCAAAGCAAAATGAGCCAAGGGAGAGCAGAAACTTGTTACAATTCTATGGTTCACTGCCTAATTCTTTGATTTCAAAAAGGAATAAACATTATCTATAAAATATCAGACTGACAAAATTCACAGCAAAATTACTCTAAGTTCGAAGCAGGCATACAAAGGCAAGGTCAGGTAAAAATTCAGAGACTACAGTTTATAATAGATTTCTCTGTAATTCAGGGCATGTTATTAAATGGTTAATTAATTTCTTAATAATGTTTCCCCTTATTGTTATATCCAGTCTGCACTTCTAATATGCTGAATTATGTCTGCTCCATTTTGTTAATATTGATATAAATGAATAATTATGTATTGTTAGCCTATTAAAACATTGGGTTGTACTTTATTATTTGCCAATTCAGAGCTATGATACCTTGTTCTGGATTATTGAATATAAACTAATTGATAAACAAGTCTATTTCATACATCTTTAAACATAGATTATGGAAAAGAGGGACAAGCATCTGGATTCACAAGCCGTGCAATGATATCCCCTCCATGCTCAGAACCATCTTCATAACAATAGGCTAGTTACTACCATATGGCAGAGCAAACTCTTCTACGCATATGGTGATGGGAAGCCCCCCTGTACCCTTCAATACAAGTATCTTTCTGGATGCCAGCAAGGAATTCAGAACTAAAGATCTAGTCCAGCACTTTATCAGCATTGTTGGGAGGTGGAAGGGATGATATATTTGTGGAGAAAGGTGTTGGTGAGGAAGGTTGACATGTGTTTGCTCTAAGCAGATAATACCAGACATTGCTGGCATGGCAGGAGCCCATATTGGATTATATGGGAAAGGTAATTAAGTTGTTAGACAGATAGTTAACTGCATTTTTACCAAGTATTTCCAATATTACAAAGAGCATAAGAACAAGAAGTTTATAAAATCACGAAGGGTATAGATAGGGTAAATAGACAAGGTTTTCTTTCCCCAAGTAAGGGAATCCAAAACTAGGGGATATAGGTTTAAGGTGAGAAGGAAAGATTTAAAAGAGACCTGATGGACATTTTTTTCAAGCAGAGGATGGTGCGTGTATGGAATGAGCTGCCAGAGGAAGTGGTGAAGTCTGTTACAATTACAGCATTTAAAAGGCATTTGGATATGCATATGAATAGGAAGAGTTTAGAAGTATATGGGCCAAATGCTGGCAAATGGGATTAGATTAAGTTAGGATATCTGGTCAACATGGACGAGTTGGACCAAAGGGTCTGTTTCCATCCCGTACATCTCTATGATTCTATGACTCTAACAGAATTTTGATTCCTCACCAGAAATGTTGATGTGGAATTTCAGCTGAAGGTAGGTGTTAGGTAGGTCAGTAACCATTGTGAGAGATAATGAGACCCGGTAATGTGTTTGATTCCTAGTTGACAGTGACGGTATCAATCAGGAACAACACAAACCTGGCTAACACATAGAAGTAATTGTACATCCAGAGTAAAGGGGGGATGAAAGGCCAAGAAAAATAAATGCAGCTATTTGCTATTAGTTTCATTCAATCAAACTTTGAGGTTCCAGTGAGGAGAAGCATCAGAGACGAAGAGAGCTGCAACAGTAGGCACGAAGTGGAAGTAGCCATGAACAAGGACAGAACAAAGAGGAATGCAGCCGGCCTTTTGTGATCAGATGATGCCACCCACCAGAAAGAATCTAAGGCTGAGCTTCCTTAAAATGTCAAAGCAAGAGTGTTGCTCAAGACTGTGCTACTGCAGGTGGATGCTCAGTGAGGTAAACTCCATAATGGAGACGAGCTGCGCTCAATGGGAAATGGTGACACCCAATGCATATGATGCTAAGTTGCCATACTTTAGGATTATTCCAAGGAATTTCTGCAGACGCTTGTATGAATTCCTGGTTTGTGCATCAGTGCTGCATTCACGATGGCTACCACTGCCAGATTTTAAAAAAAGAGCAGCCAGTACATGCAGTTTCTTGCTGCTACAGACGGTCAGGCTGTGAGAAATCTTGTATTCGGGGCTATCTCTGGATTCTCCCAGAGTGAGGTGTCATTGATTGCACACATCTTGGAGATCAAGGCTCCCACAGACAGGGCAGCAGCTTTTATCACCATAATGCTCTTACACTCACTCAATGTATGACTGGTTCTGTAGCCACCTCAAACAAATCTCTCAGATCAGTGCAACATTCCCAGGAATCTGCCCCAATATTCACTCTATAAGGTGCTGACCTTTTCAGGATCCCTGCTGAAGGGATTGCTACAGTTGCCAGTAGAGAACACAAGCGCAAATGTGGATGAGAGACGCAACACCTGCAAAAAGACAACTCAGGTGAAAGTCAAGTACGCAACAGGCCTACTGGAGATTAAGTTCAAAGGCTTGAGTAGACCTGGTGGAGATTTTCAATATAACCAACCCAGGGTTTTCTGTATCATGGTGGTCAGGAAAGTTACGAAGGAAAGAAGCTTAGGACAATCCGGACATTCTGGAGTGTGAAGCCTCTCTCTATGATGAGAAAATATGGAGAGGGATGATGATTTGTACAGCAAGATGAAGACCTAAATGTACAGCAGGCAAGATATGACGAGATTAGTGAAACAGAGGTTAAATGCAGTATTAATACAGGCATGTTTCACAACGTCCTTAGATACCAGCATTCCATAAAACCTCCACTTTCTGTAAAAGCAAATTACTGCAGATGCTGGGAATCTGAAGTGACACAGAATGTGCTGGAGGAACTCAACAGGTCTGGCAGCATAAGTGGAGATTGAAACAGAGTTAATATTTTGAGTCTCATATGAATCTTCTTCAGATTCTTCTGCAGAAGGGTCATATCAGACTCAAAAACATTAACTCTGTTTTTCTGTCCGCAGATGCTCCAGATCTAATGAGTTTCTCCAGCATTTTTTGTTTTTATTCCACCATCTGCAGCCTTGCTAATGTTAGACTGAGGGTCCTTGCCACTTTCTTTCAGTCGTCATCATGTTGGATGGCTTCATAGGAAGTGCCTTAGCCTCACTTGCTTTGTTTCTTCACATCATACCCTTTGCAAGAGCCAGTGAATTGTTAAAGGCCCAGTAAATTTTAAAGAAGTGAAGCATTCTTTCAATAGTGTACAATATCACAAATCATTTCATAACACCAAAGTAATAAGCTGAACTCATGCAACTCAAGAGCAGCAAGCACGTTTCATTTGTTTGCGGCTGGTGAGCCTCATTGTGGAGGAACCAAGTGGTGACCTTTCAGTTCCGTGGCTTTTTATCACAGTGGACATTTGCTGTTGCTGCTTGAGGCCTGTAAGGTCCCAGAATACTGAGTCTTCCTACAGGAACAGGAGCCTCCTCTGTCTCTCTATTGTAATGAGGGCTAAGGAACTGTTGTCCACATCAGGAACATCCAGAGGCCACAACTCTTCTATTCTTTCAGTCCACACCCGTCTTTCCCTGCTCACTGAAGCAAACAAATGGCTGGGTAATGTCTCATGGCATGGTTTCCCCCCTTGGCCAAAACCAGATGGATTTTCACAGTAATTTGTGACAGTTACATAGCTACCATAAGACTAGCTGTTTATTTTGTTTGGCCTACTATTTAGGCCAGAGTTTGTTGAATTCAAAGTTCCTCCATCTGCCATGGTGGGATTTGAACCCACGTCCCCAGAACATTATCCTTGTGTTCTAGATCGCTAGTTCAGTGACATAACCAAATACCATTGACTCCCTCAGAAGTGGAGGGCTATCATGTTGGCTTGGAAACTGGTTATTCTTTTCCATGAGCTGCAAAAAGAAGAAAATGTTTAAAGGAAAATATACTTTCAACACTGTTTTTCTGATGCTCATCATCTGGAGCTATATGGTGCACTGGTGGGTACAATACTTTCTGCTTATCATACAACTTTTTAAAACAATTATTCATTCATGAAATGAGGGCATTGCTGGCTGGACACCATTTATTGCCTCTCCCTTATTGCTCTTGAGCAGATAGTTATGAGCTTCCTTCTTGAACTAATGCAGTCCATAGAGTATAATTACATCAGTACTGTTAGGAAGGGAGCTTGAGGATCTTGACCAGTGACAGTGAAGGAACAGTGATCTAGTTCCAAGTCATGAGTGGTGAGTAGCTTGGAGGAGAACTTGTAGGTGGTCATATTCCCCTGCATTTGCTGCCTATGTCCTCCTAGGTACTGCAGATCATGGGTTTGGATATATTGTCAAATGTAAATTGCTATGCAGCATCATGTATAGGGTTACACACTGCTGTCGCAGTGATGGAGGGAATGAACATTAAAGGCAGTGGAGAGGGTGTCAATCAAGTAGGCTGGCTTCTCCTGGATGGTGTTGAGTTTCTTGAGCACTTCTGGAGCTGCACACATTGAGGCAAATAGAGAATATTCCATCATACTCCTGACTTAGGATTTGTAGAAATGCATATGTTCATCCATGATACAACTCACTTTTTTGAGGCTCTGCACCCATCTGGTCATCCGCGATTGCCCTGCCTCCCTCTTCTCTTTGCAGTTCCAATGGTCTTTGTCTGTAATTATCACCATAAAGAACATACCTCCTTCTATCCTAATCATTGCCTTGCATTGTGAGCTCTCATGTCTTGCAAGCAAATTCCAAAAGTTCATTGCCCATTAAAGACACAAAAAATCCTTATGCCAGTCAAAGCTTGCCTGTCCAGCATTGTTCCACATTTATTGTGTTTTATGTTTTGGAGATAAGCAGAGTGGACACTCTCATCAGGTACAATACATGAACAGGAAACGTTTATAAATGTTTTTAAAACATCTGCAGCCACAGGTTACTGTTCGTTTCAGTTTTATTTTCTGAAACTCAACAACAGGCTGGGCCAACAGCACAATGAGCAGTCAACAGACACACAAAATCAAACATTTGACAATTGACTATTAAACACAGCAAGCTTGCCTTCGGGATGTGTACCCATTGTGCAGCAATCACCTCTGTCTGACCTGTGTCCTGTAAAAGTCAATTGAATAGTACGACTGACTGGCAGCTAAGAAGTAGAAAGTAAATTAATGGCAATTCATTGACCTTGTGCTGTTCAGTTCAAGAAGTATTTTATATTACACAAAATTCTGCATTATTCAGTCACGTGAGCACACGTTGTACAATGAGCATGATAGTATCCTCATTGTTTGTGCTTTGTTCCATCATACAGGAACATTGTAGGTCATCCAATTCATCTTGGGCTTATGAAAAACTAACAGTCTAATTTATAGTATGTTTCTCAGTAAAACTCTAACAAATTAATTAGAGAACTAGGTCGGCAGTGAGAATTTATTTTATTCATTGTTAAGCAATGCAGGTTACTTTCAGAAATCTGAATTTTTCCATACTTGATACAATTCTTTTGTATTTGTAGTCCGCGCATGCATACATATTGTACTGTTTGACTAATGCAAACATTTAAATGAAATGCATATGAAATGTTCCATATGATCATTAATGGCCTCATCAGAGCAACTCTAGTGTGTTTGAGGCACCTGACCAGCCCAGCTTGTCTGTCATTCCCATGCACGCTTTGATTCTAACTGTATGTGCATATTTTTAATGGAAAACATCATTAGTATTGCAGCCTGCTCCCAGGAACAACATGAAACACTTCAAACTGACTCAATCACAGAGTCCCAAGTGATTGAAGGAAGCAAAAGTCACGATAATGAGTGTGCTTAAGTGCTTTGTGTGATTCTGATTTTAATGTCACGCCTTAATATTTCCCCCAATTCATTTCACTGGAATTTCTTAATGTGGGATTGTCATGGCTGAGTAGTTACTAGGAAACACGCTGGAAAGACAGACTGAAGCACTTCCAGTCATACTTACCGTAATTGTGCAAGAACATACAAATATAAACAGCCACCTTGATTGATTGATTCATCCTTAAAACATGCACACTTACAGAATAATAATAAAAACAAAAGAATGTGGAGTGGGAATATTCTACATCCTTCATTTAAAATAACATATCAATCAATATCTCTCAAATTAATATGAGAACTTTTAGAGTGGTTTATCCTGAAGCTTTGCCTCATAGCATCTTTATCTACATTACGAAGTATTATATTGTGTATATTTTGAAACTTGGCCAGATATTTTGTATCATTCACCATAAAAATGTACATCTATAGGGTAAAACAAACGAAAGCTTTAGAATCCTTTCGAGTGAGAGCAAATAAGCAATAATTTTCTATTGATTTTCATTACAGAAATATTGCTTAGTAACAGGATGACACAGTGCAGAATACTGACTGAAAGACGAATGCATTTGCTTGGTGAAAATCTGTTCAATTCCCATACTTTTTCTCAGTGTCTGGTTCCCTGATACACAAATACATGCATACAGGAAAACATTTTTGTAACCACTTTATAAGTAATTCCATTTCCTTACTTTATGTCCCTTAAGTAATGTACTTGGAGTTATTCTTCATTGAAAGGATGAACAAAGCATCCATGTCTCAGTTCATTGGCAATGGGTTCTTCCCAGCAAGTCATCAATAGATTTTTAGTACTTAAATGGTTTGCCAATCTTCCTGGTTTCTCGTCAATCTTTTGGTGAAACATTTAGTCCCTGACTGCTTGAAGTTAACTGTCAGGTTGGGAAATGAATTTGGATCCCTCAGATTATTATTCCAAACCTTCTCGATTACTAATCCAGTAGCATAATCATTATGCTACCTTCCCTCATGAACTTAGTAAAGGTTTTAATTGAACATGAACTGCCTTGCATGCTTTTCATTCATCCAATGTCGTACAAATGGGAAGTTTTAATTAATAATTAATAGACGTTGGCACTCTTGAGAGTTTGTCAGTTAAATCCAGCATGCCTTTAGCATGTAGCTGTTCAGAAAAAAATGTTGGAAGGTCAAAAGTTCTGAGGGAGTTTCATTATTTTATGCAGACAGCCACCAATGATTGTGAGAGTGAAGTGAATTCCCAAATGAGTAGTCATAGATGAGTAAAGGTTAAAGAATGATACAAACGTTAAGCTGAACAAACAGCTAAACTATACCTGTAATGTTTAAGTGCACCTTGCTGACTCAAGGGAGTATGAAACATAAATTAATGGAGATGGCTGGACAGAAGACCCACACAAAGCAGCAGAGAAAAAAATTAATGATCGATAAAACGTGGCATTTATCCACTATAATGTCCTTGGGAGTTATCAAAAGGCTTTATAACTCCCAGCGAAAGACTTGAAAATAACTTTAATGCTGATCAATATTAGGATGAATAAATTTCAGGTTATAGTAACAGGAATGTAAAATGACAGGCTGAATTATTTCCTTAAAAATTGAGAAATTCAAATATTACCCGAGATAGGAATGGCGAATTCTACTGACTACTCTATACTCCACCATAATTACATGTGTGGAATAAGTATAATCATTCTCAAAAGAGAGGGTGCCAAGTTCATTAGTATATGCAATCTTAAAAATTAATTTTGGAAGTTTCAAATATTCCAGTTGATAGCTGGGAGACTGTAGGACTAGGATACTGAAAATTAGTGTGACTTTCCACTGAATGTAGCCCATGAAATGTGAAATTCCAAGCACTTAAATAACAAATCCAACCTTGTTATGTTGCACTTTATACTATAAATAAAAACATTTTCCCAAATATTCTCTCAATTTGCAAAATCTGCCTAGATGGTGTTGAGTCTTTGGTGACGTATGTGTTTGTTGTCATCATGTTGTACATTTCATCAGTTATTTCTTTTGTTAAGGTAGACTATTTACAAAAGCTGACCAAATATGGTTACTGAGTAGTACTATGTATCTGGTAAGTAGATCAAATATCCTGTTGAGAGCGTGCCTGTCAACAACAAAAGAAAGCTGTTATTTCTCCTTAATTTAATGCAAACATTCCAAGGTGCTTCTCAAGATTATTATTAAACAAAATAAGACACTGGATCACATAAAGAGTTATGGGATTAGAGAACCAAAAGTGTGATCTGAAGTGTCAATTTTAAGGTCTATCTCATAGGAGAAGGTTGGGAGAAAAAGGTGGAGATATGTAGAGAGGGTATTTCAGAGTATGCAGGAGGCAACTGAGGGTACAGCTATTAATAGTGGAGTAATTAAAATCTGCAATTAAAGAGGCTAGAATTAGAGGAGTGAAGATACTTTGGAAGGTTGTGGGGCTGAATAACACAGTTCTGTTGCAAAAGTCCTGGGGAAAATATCAATGTCAATTATAAAAGAGATGATAACAGAACACTTGGACAGCATTAACAGGATTAGACAAAGTCAGCATGGGTTTTTGAAAGGGAAATCATGCTTAGCAAATATACTGGCATTTTTGAGGGTGTAACCAATATTATAGATAAGGGATATCCAGTGGATGTGGTGTATTTGAATTTCAAGAAGGCTTTTGAGAAGGTCCTGCTTTAGAGACCAGCGAGAAAAATTCGAGTACACAGGATTGGGCTAATATACGGACAAGGATTGAAAGTTGATTACCAGAGCAGAAGTAGAAGATGGGAATAAATGGGTCTTTTTCTGGGTAGCAGGTGATGACAAGTGGTGTACTGTAGTGATAAATGCTGAGGCCCCAACTATTCATGATACATATAAATGACTTAGGTGAGGGAACCAAATGGAATATTTCAAAGTTTGCTGATGACACAAAACTAGGTGGCATTGTGAGTTGTAAGAGGATGCAAAAAGGCTTCAGGGTGATCTAAACAAGTTGAGTATGTGGGCAAACACATGACAGATGAAATGTAATGTATACTAATGATGAGTTATTCTCTTCAGTGTCAGAAACAGATAAGCAGAACATTTTTAATTGCTTATATATTGGAAAATGTGGATGTTCAAAGGGATCTGGATTTTCTTGTGCATCAACTAATGGAGATAAATAGGTAGGTACAGCAAACAATTAAGAAGGTAAATAGTAAGTTGGCTTGCATTGCAAGAGGATTTTAGCTTTGAAGTAGTGATATCTTTCTGCTGTTTTACAGACACTTAGTGAGACTCCACCTGAAGTACTGGCCTTGGTCTCTCTACCCAAAAAAAGATGTATTTGCCACAGAGGGAGTGCAGCTGAGGTTCATGAGGATGATACTGGGAATGGCAAGAATGTCTGTCACATGACGTGAGACTGGTTTGAATGGGCTTGTATTCACTTGAGTTTAGAAGAGTGAGAGGGGATCTGATTGAAATGTATAACATTTTATAGTAGACACAGGAGTGATACTTTCCCTAGATGGGCTGTGGCGGCTGGGTCACTGAGTATATTCAAGAAAGAAATTGATAATTTTTTCAAATATTAAAAGCATCATGAAGTATAGGGAGAAAACAGGAATTTGGCTTTGAGGTAAAATTTCATCATGATGATATTGAATTGTGGAGCACAGGCTTGAAAGGGTAAATGGATTACTCCTATTGTTAGATTCTATACTTCTATGCTTCATAAGATGTAATTTTCACCTTAATTGACAGAGGGGTAATCTGAAAGAATAAGTTGCGCTATGATTGTATAGCTAGCCATGGAAATCAGGTTGGATCTACAATTGCCTGCAATCAATCCTATCAGATTTGCAGATTATACCTAGATGATGAAGATGCATAATCTCTTGCTGAGGCTAAGGGCTGGATTTTTCTGGAGGTGTATTGCTCATTGGTAATGCTGACTTCATAAAAACGCACCTTCTATGGAATGCTAAATAATAGTGAGTGAGACTATCTCCTCAGTGGAAGAAACTCCAGCCCCCAAGACCTGCTGGCTCATTTTGTTGTCCAGCACCTTTAGTGAACCCAGCAGTGGTGATGGGCACTGCTGGAACTGCAAACTGGTTCATAATGATGAAAGAATCGTATCCTCGGCTCAGGTAAAGTCAGAAGCTTTGGGTCGTGAGGAACTAGTGCTGTAAGGAGTTGAGTGAGGATGGGATCGGTTTTGGAGGCCAGGTGGAGAGGATCAAGATTGGGAGTATTATCTTGAAGGCAGTTTGACCAATGCACACAGACCAAGTGATGTAATCTCCTCCTGTTCCACTTTTTTTTAACCATGAATTGTGAGAATGTGGACTCCCCACTCTCACCTGTACACACACGGTCAACCACATTTTGGGTGCAACTTAACGTTTGGCTCAACTGACTTGTTAACAAGCTCAGTTGCCTGTTTGTTTTTTGAAATCACAGGTGGGTTACTGACATTGGCGCTAATTCACCGTGTACATTATGTAAGACTAACATGTTGACGTCAAGAACAAAAACAAAGTTGCTGGAAAAGCTCAGCAGGTCTGGCGGCATCTGTGAAGGAGAAAGCAGAGTTAACATTTCGGGTCCGGTGACCCTTCCTCAGAATTGATGGTGGCTGGGAGAACGTCAGTTTATATACAGAAAAAAGGGGAGGGTGATGGGGTAGGGAGTAAATGATAGGATAGAGACTAAAGAGAGAGAAGAGCAGTTGGACAGACAAAGAGTTGATAACGATCAGGCTGGGAGGGTGGATAGTTGTTAATGGGGACTATTAGTGATTAATGACAGGTAGTGTGCAATGGCAGGCTATGTACTAACAAAGCCTGGTGTGTGGGGTAGGGGGTTGGGACATGGAAGAGTTTAGGCCCTAAAATTATTGAACTCGATATTGAGCCTGGAGGACTGCCGGGTCCCCAAGTGGAAAATGAGGTGTTGTTTTTCCAGCTTGCGATGAGCTTCGCTAGAACGCTGCAGCAAGCCAGAGACAGACATTTTGGTCAAGGAACAGGGTGGTGTTTTAAAGTGGCAGGCAACAGGTAGTTCAGGATCTTTTTTGTGATCAGAACATAGATGTTCTGCGAAACAGTCACCCAGTCCACACTTCGTTTCCCCAATGTAGAGGAGACCACATTGTGAGCAGCCAATGCAGTAGACTAGATTCTGGGAATTGCAGGTGAAGTGTTGCTTCACTTGGAAGCTATGTTTGGGCCCTTGGATAGTGGGGAGGGAGGAGGTAAATGGGCAAGTGTTGCACCTTCGCCGGTTACAAGGGAAGGTGTCGGAGGGGGGTGGGGGGGGGGGTTGTGGGTGGGTGTTGGGGGTGAAGGAAGTGTGGACCAGGGTGTCCTGGAGGAAACAGTCCCTGTGGAAGGTGGACAAGGGAGGGGAGGGGTAAATGTGTCTGGTGGTGGCATCTCGCTGAAGGTGGTGGAAATGGTGCCTGATGATCTTCTGGGTGTGGATGCTGGTGGGATGGTAGGTAAGGACAAGGGGAACCCTATTGCTGTTGCGGGAGGGAAGAGAAGGGATGAGGGCGGAAGTGCGGGAGATAGTTCAGACCTGGTTGAGGGCCCTGTTAACAATGGTGCTGAGGAATCCCCGGTTGAGGAAGAAGGTGGACATTTCGGAGGCTCCCCTGTTGAAGTTGGCCTCATCTGAACATATACAACAAAGACGGAAGAACTGAGAGAATGGGATGGGAGACTATCAGCTTGGAAGCAGTAGAATAAGGGCACCCAATGAAATGAAATCATTTACCGTAGTAGATACAATGTCCTGATGTGTCATGGTGGGGTCATAGTCCAGGGGAAGGTAGGAGGAGGTATCTGAGAGTTGGCACTCAGCCTCTACAAGGTAGAGGTCAGTATGCCAGACTACAACAGCACCACCCTTATCGGCAGGCTTAATAACGAAGTCAGGGTTAGATCTGAGTGCACGGAGTGCAGTCAGTTCGCCACTCAACATCATCACACTGCATTTTACACATGTGGGACAGCTGTAGTCCCAACTTGCAAGTGTAAAATCCTAGCATTAGGAGGGGAAATTTGACACCCATCTATCGTTATCTCTGTCGTTCTTCAACTTCCAAACCAAGTGTAGTTTGTTGCTTACATAACAAGATAAAACCTGATTCAAAATAAACTGAAGGAAAAAAAATCTTAAAAAGTAAAACTCCTTTATGAAAAATCAGATCTTTTAAATCAATTACGTGATCAATATAAATGTGATTGAAAAGATGAATAGAAGGCATTCAAACTTATTTTGTAAAATGTAAGTTCAGATCTGTGAGCATTTTAGGGATAATCAACTGTTTCAATAAGAGAAGGGGTGAGGGCAGAAGTGCAGGAGATAGTTCAGACCTGGTTGAGGGCCCTGTTAACAACGGTGCTGAGGAATCCTCGGTTGAGGAAGAAGGTAGACATTTC
>NC_063333.1:102662521-102732660 GCF_021869965.1 Rhincodon typus | reverse complement strand
GATTTTCCAGCATCTGCAGTTCCTACTATCTCTAATACCTGACATATGCCTCCTTCTTTTCCTTGACCAGAGCTTCAATTTTTCTAGCCATCCAGCATTCTCTACACTTACCAGCCTTGACCTTCTCACCGACATGAACATACTCTCTCTGAACTTTCATTATTTTATCTTTGAAGGCCTCCCATTTTCCAATTGTTTCTGTATCTGCGAACAGCCTCCCCCAATCAACTTTTGAAAGTTCCTGTCCAATTCTGTAAAAATTGGCCTTACTCCAAATTAGGACTTTAACTTTTAGATCAGGTCTATCCTTTTCTATAAAAGTTTTAAAACTCATAGAATTATGATCACTTGTCCCAAGGAGCTCCCCACCGACACCTCAGTTACTTGCACTGCTTTGTTTCCTAAGAGAAGGTCAAGTTTTGCTCCTTCTCCAGTAGATACATCTATATATTCAATAAAAAAAATTTCTTGAACACACTTAACAAATTCGTCTCCATCTAAACCTTTAACACTATGGCAGTCCCAGTCTGTGTTTGGAAAATTAAAATCCCTTACCATTACAACCCCATTATTCTTACAGATATCTGAGATCTCCTTACGAATTTGTTTCTTAATTTCCTACTGACTTTTTATTACCCTTTCCTAATTTTCCCGAAGGCAGTTAGGAGTCAACGACATTGCTATGGGTCTGGAGTCCCGGACCAGGTAAGGTCAGCAGATTTCCCACCCAAAAGGGCATCAAGGAGCAGGCGGGTCTATGCAACAATTTTCAGTGGATTTATGTTTGCTATTAGGCCAGCTTTTTATTTCTGATCTTTAATTGCCATTGCCATGGTGGTATTTGAATCCATATCTCCAGATCATTAACCTGAGTCTCTGGATTACTAGCCTCGTGACATTACCATTACACCACCACCTTCTCAAAATAGCATATTGAGATAACAATGTGCCATACAACAACATGTTCAATCCCCTTGACTGAGCACCACTGACAAACCCGACAAACTGTCCCACATTGTGTTTATGCTAGACAGTGAGGCCAGATAGAAATAATGTGAACCTTTAAGGTCTGACTGAGGAGGTAATGTGTAAAAAGGCAAAGGTGAGGCTAGGCAAGGCAGGGATTCTGTGAGCATCCAGGTATGCTAAGAGAGCAAGGAGCAGCCCTGAGATACAGCCTGATCCAATCCCTGTGCTGGGTACCTGTCATTGCTGTGGCACTCTAATGAGAAATGACGGTGCACTCCAAAGTGCAGCTGAAGCATATTCTGGGTAAATCGAAGGTATACCATGAGATGTGGGGTATGTGCGGCATGTGCTCTGAGAGATTGTTGCCAGGTGTCTAAGGTAGAGGACTAAAGGAGCAAGCTGGCAAGTAGTTTTCATTTAGTACCCATTCAGGCTTTCATGTCAGGCATTCTTAGCATTTAGTTTCTATCCCGTGGCAGGAGAATGGGATAAACTGCATACTAATGAGATGAGATTAGTTGGTAATGTGGATGATAAAAATCACAAATCTCTATTAATAAGCCTCTTGCTACTCACAAATGAGAATCTCATTTCAACATCGGAGACTTAGTTTGGAAATTGCGACGTTTCGGTCTCAAAGTCACTCTAAATCTCACTTGGTTTTCCCAACTTTCTTGCCATGGCCCATGTTATTCGGGGGCTGGGAAGATTCTGCCCTATGAGGAGGAACTGGAAGATAGGTTTTACTTCCTTGAGATCCAAAGTTGTCCTCCCACCAGGTCTGGATGACATCATCAAACTGGCTGATGCATAAGACACTCATCTGTATTAATCCTTTCAGGCATTTATACAACAGGAAGAGAAGAAGTTAAGGACCACCAGCCAAAGTGTCAAAAAAAAAATTTCAGGCCCTGATCATAGCCCCTTAATAATGAACTGGCAAATAAAAGATCTGTCAACTGATGAAGCAATGACTGGGATGTATAGGATATCATTTCTAGTAAGAGGTACAGTGCTCAGTAACTGTACTGTACACAAAGTGCCCCTTATGTTAATGTTCATTCAATATTAACACAATGGGAATTCTGCTTAAACACCCTTTGAGGAAATTCCTGTCATTGCCCACAGTGCTTTTTACACCCACATGGACAGTTTCTGGATATTCAACTTGACCAGCACTGCAATCTGCTGACATTGGGTCAGTATCAAAGATGAAAGTTGGGTCTCCATAGAAATTCTAAACCAAAAGCTTTGGAGGACCATAAAAAAAGTGCAAAGTTTTTAATATATTCAGAAAAATGCTGAGGGAGCTGATAGAATTCTTTCAACCTGCCATTCCTGGCTGTAATGATGGCAGTTTTGAATGTGTAAACACTTTGTTTAAAGTTGACAAATCTTTTTGATTTTCAGATGAAAGTTATTGCTACTACAGGTTCAGAGGACATTGAGGAGAATGCTGCAGGCAGCAAGGAATGACTAGATAAAAATGCCTGAAGGGGTATCAAGCCTCTTAGGACACCTGAATCTCTGTCGCTACAGCAGAGAGTGAAGGAATAAATACCTTATCAATGACTTTCAACCAAGTCAGCATGAAGTGGAAGTGAGCAAGGCGCCCCTACTGTATGCAGACTCGAAATAATAAATCGATTTCATACTGTGCTGGTTTATATTTAGCTGTGAGGCATTTTAAACATTCATCATGCCCAACTGCTGAAGGAAAACACATGACCACTTATTCCATTGCTTGAAGCCATTATGTGCTGTTTAGATTGAGGATCCACTGATTTTCAGGAGTATAACTAAAAATAAATGATGCCATTATATTAAGGTGATAAATGTCGCAGGTGACAGACCTTGTAAGTGGCTTTAATCTCAGATGAACAAGAAACACAAATAAAATGAAATTTTGAGGAACTCTTCATAGAAAAGGAACATATCACCATTACAAGGTGAAGAAACATCAATCTGAATTCTGAGAGATGTGACGTCAGTTCTGTAGACCCTGAGATAAGAATAGCTCTCATGGAAATCTAGATAATATCATGAGATTGAACATTTTAAAGGAAAGATTGCCCCTGATTTGATCGTTTTGGTAATAGCTAACTCTTGTTGTATGTGGGGATCTTAAAAGATTAAATATTGTGACACGCAACTAGGAAGATCATTTTATTTTGTTTTTCAAGGTTATAAAGAAGCGACTTCCAAAATGTTTGTAATTGCGCAGGCGTATTGAGAACTACTTGAATTAGTTTCAATTGCAGTTAAGAAAATTAAGAGTAATCTTGATAGAATGTTCTTGCTGTTTCAATTTTATAGACTGTGATTCCATATTCAAGCTCTGTGGGATCTGCTCCCAATTATATGTTGGGAATAAGGGAAGCTATGCATCTGAGGCTTCCATTACTTCAGCAAACCTTGAGTCATGGAGGTGGGAAAAGTAAATGGTTCAAACTCCTCAACTAAATACAAGTCAAAAGAGAAAGCAAAAGAAAATGGCTAGAAAGAGGGTAATTTGTGACTGCGCCCAAAATGTTTATTTCTTTAGATCAACTACAAAGTAGTTGTAAATTTTGCATTGATACTTTTTTGAAACAGCTCATGTTCTTAACCAGTGGCGAATGAGCTGATGAAAAATATGTTGCAAACTAGTACTCATGCTCACAGGCAGGGTGAGTTACTAGCTGTAGATGTTGTTCATTAGAATGATACATTTACAAGTGGGATTCACCCCATGGGATCTGGGCAGTTTGGGAAATTAGATACAAAACTGGCTTCATGCAGGAAGCAGAGTGTGATGGTTAAATGTGGTGGTGGTGGAGGGTGGGGTGGGGAATGTCATGACTGGGATCCTGCATCCAATGATGAACAACAGGGTCCTTATTGTTTGTTGTGTACATTAATGATCTGGACGTGATTATAGGAGATATGATCCATAAGGTTGCTGATGATGCAAAAAATTGGTGGCATGGTTAGTTGTGAGGATGAAAGCCTTAGACTGTTGGACAATATAGACAGACTTGTTGAATATGCTGAATAGAGGCAAATTGAATTTAATCCTGAAAAGTTTGAGGTTTACAAGGGAGGATTGACAAGGTGAGGAAGTACACATTGAATAGTAGAATCATAGAAAGTACACATTGAATAGAAGAGTCAGAGGTACCTTGGTGCTTACAAGACATTTAAGTATTTAGATGAATACTTGAAATGCCATATAATATAAAGCTACAGACCAACTGCTCAAAAATGGAATCAGAATAGCTGGATGTTTATGATCAGCCTGGACGTGAGGCGCCGAAGGGCATCGTTCCATGCTGTAAAAGCTCTATGATTCTCAGTAATCATATAATAAGCAGATGAAGAAATACAAACCCATATAACCACAGTAAATGCTGGTCCTGGGGATAGATGGTCAGGTCCAGAGTGATGTGTGGATGGAATGTGGATGCAGGTTAAGTCCTGAGCAGGAGAAGGGAGAATGGGTCCAGAGCAGGGAAAGGAGGAATGAGTCTAGAGCAGGGGTAGTGGTTCAACTCCCAAGGAATGAAGGGGGTTCAGGCCCACAACGTGTTGGGAGAGGTGGGTGCAGAGCAGGGGAAGGATGCTCAAGGCTGGAGCAGGGAAAGGCTGGGTTGAGTCCAGACAAGCGAAGATTGTTGGCTGTCTGGTGTCAAGGGGGACTGGATCCAAATTGGGTGAAAGGGGATTGCTCCTAAAGTGGAGAAGGGAGTCGATAAAATGTGGAGCTGGTGGAGCACAGCATATCAGGCAGCATCAGAGGAGCAGGAAAGTCAACGTTTTGAGTCTGGACCTGTCATCAGAACTAGGGATCGGGAAAGGAACTCAGAAATAAATGGGAGTGTGGGACTGGGGGCAGGTAGGTTGGGATGGTGATAGGTGGATGCAGGTAGGGGGTTGTAGAGATTGGTCAATGGGAAGGGTGGGGTAGATAGGCAAGAAGGAAGATGGACTGGTTGTATCAGGTCAAAGCGGCAAGGATGAGAGGGAGGGCTGGACATGGGATGAGGCCGGGGGTTGGGAGATTTTGAAGCTGGTGAACTCTACGTTGAGGCCATTGGGTTGTA
Source organism: Rhincodon typus (assembly GCF_021869965.1). NCBI lineage: Eukaryota > Metazoa > Chordata > Chondrichthyes > Orectolobiformes > Rhincodontidae > Rhincodon > Rhincodon typus. Next base: position 102,727,609 of record NC_063333.1, on the reverse strand, counting down.
AGCACCCGAGGCGGAATATAAGGGCTGTTCCTTCAGTTTATGTATAGCCTCATTGTGACAGTGGAGGAGGCCCAGGATCGGCATGTCACTAAGGGAGTGGGAGGGGGAGTTGAAATGGCTGGCAACCAGCAGATGGTGTTGATTGGAGCATACGGAGTGCAGATGCTACACGAATCGATCCCTGAGCCTGCGCTTGGTCTCCCTGATACAGAGGAGACCACATCGGGAGCAACAGATGCAATAGACCAGTTTAGAAAATCTCTGTCAGATATGGAATGATTACTTCAGGCCTTGGACGGAGGTGAGAGGGGAGGTGAAGGGGCAGGTGTAGCACTTCCTGCAGTTGCAAGGAAACATGCCAGGTGTGGTGAGAAGGTTGGTGGGGAGTTTGGAGCGGATGAGGGAGTCGCAGAGTGAGTGGTCCCAACAGAAAGCAAATAGGGGAGGGGAAGGAAATCTCTCTCTGGTGGTGAGGTGATTGCAGGTGGCTAAAATGGTGGAGAATGATGCATTGGATATGGAGATTGGTGAGATGGTGTGTGAGAACCGGGACACAGTATCCTTGTTGTTGGGGGGAGGGAGTTTAAGAGCAGAAGTGTGGGAAATGCAGGAGAGATGGTTGAGAGCATTATGAATCACCAGACAGGGGAAATTACAGTCCTTGAAATAGAATGACATCTGGGATGTCCAGGAGTAGAACACTTCATCCCAGGAGCAGATGCAGTGGAGGCAGAAGAATTGGGAGTATAGGAATGAATTTTTGCAAGAGGGTGGGTGAGAGGAGGTGTAGTCAAGGTAGCTATGGGAGTCGATGGTTTAGAAATGGCTGTTGGTGCTGAGTCAGTTGCTGGAGGTAGAGATGGAGAGGCCCAGGAAGGGGAGGGAGGTGTCAGAGATGGTCCAGGTGAATTTAAGATCGGGGTGAAAGGTGTTGGTGAAGTAGATGAACTGTCCGAGCTTCTCGTCGGAGCACAAGGCAGCACCAATACAGTCATCAATGTAATGGAGGAAGAGGTGATGGATAGTGCCAGTGTAATTTCAGAAGAGAGACTGTTCCACGTATACTACGAAGAGGCAGGCATAGCTCGGACCCATGCAGGTGCACATAGCCACCCACTTAATTTGTAGGAAGTGGGAGGAGTCAAAGGAAGAATTGTTCAGTGTGAGGACTAGTTCCACCAAGCGGATGAGAGTGTTGTTGGAAGGCGACTGGTTGGGCCTCCTCATGAGGGATACAGGTGTAGAGAGACTGAATGTCCATGGTGAAGGTGAGGTGTTGGGGTCCAGGGAATTGAAAGTCTTGGAGAGTTGGGGTTCTGGATTGTGTCCCAAACATAGGTGGAGAGTTCCTGGACCAGGAGGTATAAAAAGGAATCAAGATAGGAGGAGATGGATTCAGTGGGGCAAGAGCAGGCAGAGACAATGAGTTGACCGAGGCAGTCAGGTTTGTGGATTTTGGGTAGTTGATAGAAATGCGTGGTGCAGTGTTGGGGAACTATCAGGTTGGAAACAGTGGACTTAATTTTTCTTTGCATCATCTTCCAAATTACATTTTTGCCCTCTGGTAGAAACACACCTAGAAAGCTTCAATACAACCCTCTTTCTCTGAGATCATATCCTCCATCCTGGTCGATGGATGAACAGATACATAGTGACTCTTCTCCATTATAAAATGATACCCCACCCTGGCAGATGGAATACTAACATCTCAATCCCCCAACGCCTGGAATTATTTATTGGTGCATCACTCTTCCCACGCTGAGATTATTCAATTGCTATCTCCCTGACAATTATTTGCCAACCTACTTCCCTTCTCTTGCCACTGTCATCATTTCCTGCCAACTCTTTACTGCAGAATTAGCTTCTCTGCCTTTGTTCCTCTATCCCTTCATGTCTCCCTTTCCTTGCTGACACAGCCCCAGTGCCTTCTGCTATCCTATTCTCATCTTCCACACTGCCTTATCTCTCCACCATTCCTGTTCCTGCTAACATGCCCAATTTCCCTTAATATTTCTTCTGTCCACATTTTGTTCTTCGTAACTTCTTCTTTTGACTACCTTCTCTCTTTACTCCTTGTCTACCCATTCTCTTCCTCACTTTCCTCTGTGCCCCTCACCTCTATCATTCTCTTCTCACCCTCTTCTCCCCCTGGCCTTCTCACTCTCTTTTCTCCTCTCATCTCTATGCTCCCCACACTTACCATTCTTGACCTCTCACTGTCCTCACTTAAGCTCTATCATAATGCCTCTTCATGCTAAAAGTTGTGCTCCTCATTTTTTTTCTGCTTATCCACTCTGTCTCCATCATACCCTTTCCATCTCTCACCCCTACCTCCTTTGTTTCTTCCTCTTCATTCTATTCCCTTCCTCATTCCTGTTCTACAACCACTTCTCTCTTTTCCACTTGGTTCAGTTATTCCCCAATCCCTTAAGGCTGCTTAACTTAATTATTATGTTGGATCTTGTACATTTGACGGAGGTTGCTTTTGGTAGTCACGATAAACTGATATGTTATATTTTAAAAAATATATGTTAAATATGTAACATGGACAAAATACTAAGTCACTGAATTGTAAATTATAACAGCAATGGATGTTGGGGAATGCTTCATTAATTTAACATTCATCATTCTGTTTCAGCACAGTACCCTACAACAGGCAACGTTAGTTGCAAAAATCATATTTAGCACTTATTTTGAACATGGTACTTGTGCATTTCATTAAAAAATTTGTAGCATATTTGATATCAAGAATGTGGCACTTAATCAAAAAAGGGCACAAATTCCAGCTTACCATCACAATTTCAGCACTTTTTATGTTAGATTTTGTTACTATAGTGTAGAGTTCATTAAAACATACAGAACAGCCTCCCCTGACAAGAATGTTATGATGAGAATGAGGTGCATCATTAATATTTAAAATGTATAAATGATGCATTTACTTGGATTTTAAGTAATCTGTCAATTGAAATATCATTTCTCAAACTACTTCCTTGGTTCCCTTTGGCTTTTCAGAGACATGAGGATCAGAATTATCTTTCCTGTCACAAATCAAGTTCTCAGAGTTTCTAGGTGAGATTTTGTTCTGTTCTATTGTGTGATGTGGGTGTCGTTGGCAAGGTCAGCAATTATTGCCCGACTTGTCTGCTCTAGAATTGAATCACTTTTGGAGGACAATGAAGAGTCAATCATATTGCTATGGATCTGGGGTAACATGTAGGTCAGACTGAGTAAGGATGGTAGATTTCCTTCCCAGAAGGGCATGAGGAAACCAGTTGGGTTTTTACAATTGGTGGTAGTTTCATGGTCACCATACTGAGACTTCAATTCCTTCTGTTATTTATTGAGTTTAAATAAAACTGGCTGCTATGGTCGGATTTGAACCATTCTCCCCACAGCATTAACCTGAGCATCTCGATGATTGTTCCATGGCATTATCACTACGCCGCTGTCTTCAAAATTCGAGCAGAGAAGGGAAACCTAGGACAGTGACTGGGAAAAGGGAGAGTTTTATTCCTTAAGCATGAGAATGACAGTGTTTCTAAGGCTGGTTAGATGGAAATATGGCCGCAGGATGGCTCCAGTCTATTGGTTCCCAAATTTAATTAAGGTGTATATGTCAGGATGCATGTAACCCACTCCAGAGATGACAGCTAATGAATATAACTGATAGAAATCAGATGATTTCAAGGAGATTTTCAGCAGCATTTAAAATATGCAACACATCTAGCTGGGAGGGAATCAACAGAGGAGTAATCACCAGCGGGCTGAGCTCAGGGAAGGTATAGCAGAGGAAACCCACACAGGCTGAACTCCGTTGATGTCTTGGAAGGCAATAGCTTCGGAAGGTTGTGATTGTCAAGTCAGGTGGTTTGCAAACTTTTAGGAGAAGACCTGATCCTGTCTGAATCTTGTGGCTATGTGACACAAATGTCAGTGCAAGGGAAACACTGCTGTCAACCCTTTTACCTCTAGATCATTGTGGTGTGCTACCAGAGACATATCCAGCATCTCCTAAATTGGCTGCACCAAAATACATAATAGATTGTTTGCCAGGGGTACAAATTATGTCAACTTGGCTTCCTGATTAGCCAGAAAAAAAAACAGGTAAACAGGATAAACGCTATTAGCTGGCTTTCCACAGGTACAGGGTGTCATCTGTTATATACATTATTCTAAGCACACTCAGATCTATAAGGACTATTTGCAAACCACAATGGATTTCTGTTGAAAACGTGCAGCTAGTTTGCAATCGCAGCAAAAAGTTTATGCAGATGGACACCAGTTTCTGTGGAAGCTGAATTTTGATGCCTTCAGTCTGCAGCAGTTAACATCATTTGACTTGCATGCAGACTTAAGAGATGCTCCTTCTGATGTAAATAATTATAACTATGAGAAATGAAGCCAAGAGCAGTAAAATGATGAGCCAGGCTAGAAGACAGTGTGAGGGAAGTATCTTCTCAGCCCCTGAAAGATGTAGGGTCTGGCAAGAAATTTAGAACAATTATGTGAGAATTTAACCGATGGCTTCTCGACTTTGAGATCAGCATGTCGCATTTTCAAATTAAGTCTTGGACGTCGAGATGAGATTCTTGTTCGTGAGCAGCAAGAGGTTTATTAACAAGATTAATGTTCAATATCACCTTCGTGACTACAAATCACACCTTGGTATTATGTGGGCTCCCATTCTCAAACGTGCCAAACACAAATTATTCACTGAGAGTTCCCGACATGAAAGTCTAAGTGGGTACTAGATGACTCCAGCTTGCCACTCGTTCCTGTGGACCTTCAACTTGGACACCTGGCACCAACTTCTCAGGGCACACTTCATGCGCAGCAACTGTGCACACCCCATGTCCACAGACGTTGGCATTTCAGAAGTACCAGCCTCATTACATCATCATGATATAACTCCACACCACTTACAGGGCACTTGTGCACTTTAATGCTGCATTTTGGTGTTTCCAATTGGAATGCTGTTGCAAGGACACTTTGCACACAAAGAAGGTACTCAGTGACAGGATCAAACCAAACTGCATCACACGACTACGTGTGCGCTCGCGAAGCAAGAACTTAAAGGCTCACAGTAGTCAGCACTTTGCTGTTTAGTGTCGACATAAAACCCGCAGATTGTCATGCTTGTCAGATATCATCAGTCAAGGGCTTGAACATGTTACTGCATGACACAGTGCTATGTCAATCTCAGACCAACAGCCTAGGTAACAAGCATGCTGTGTGTGCATCAACCAAATGAACATGCCTGAAAGTCAAAGGGGAGTAGCCCTCAGTCAAGTTAAGGGGCTCTGTCGGCAGTCAGAAGGTCACTGTACAGTTGGCCAAGGGCAGCATTGGCTCACAGTCCATGCGCTTTGGTACAGTCAGTCATAGAGTCATAGAGATGTATGGCGTGGAAACAGACCTTTCAATGCAACTTGTCCATACCGACCTCATATCCTAGATTGATCTAGACCCAATTGCCAGCATTTAGTCCATATCCCTCAAAACCCTTCTTATACATATGCACTTCCAGATGCCTTTTAAATATTTTAATTGTACCAACCTTCACCACTTCCTCTGGCAGTTCATTCCATACAAGGACCACACTCTGTGTGAAGAAGTTGCCTCTTACGTCCCTTTCAAATCTTTCCCCTCTCACCTTAAACATATGTCCTCTAGCTTTGGACTCCCCTATCCTGTGGAAAAGGCCTTGACTATTCACCTTATTAATGCCTCTTATGATTTTATAAACTTCCATAAGGTCACCCCTCAGTCTTCGATGCTGCAGAGAAAATAGCCCCAGGCTATTCAGCCTCTCCCTACAGCTCAAATCCTCCAGCCCTGGCAACATCCTCGTAAATCTTTTCTGAACCCTTTCAAGTTTCACAACATCTTTCCTATACAACGGGGAGCAGATCTGAAGGCAATATTCCAAAAGCCGCCTCACTAATGTCCTATACAGCTGCAACATGACCTCCCAAATCCTATACTCAATGCTTTGACCAATAAAGGTAACTGACTCCCATCACTTTCCTACCAGAACAGTATCCCCTCGTAGCTGCCTACTTGCTAACTGATGTTCATTGAACAGGCTCTCGGGACTGACCATGGTCCACTCCCTCACTGACTTGGACAGACAGCTCTGGCTAATGATGCAGACTGGTCTTCAGGTATAGATCCAAATTTTATATTCCATGCTACCTGACAGTCACATGACTACTGAACTCCCACATGTTGCCACCTACCAACTGCTACTCTTAACTTGAACTCTCAGGCTCCATCCCTGACCAGTTGTCCATTCATGACAATCAGGGTGAGACTCGAGTCTCATGATTGGGCTGTGCTTAGTCCAGCAGGTCCACAGCAATCTGTCAGGGGATTTGTGGATCATCAGTCAGGGATCTGCACATCAGCAAGTGCTGTTTGTCCAATTTGGTCACGGACTGGACCATGACCAGTGCTGAGAGTCTGATCAATGAACAACAGTGGGCAAGTAGGCAGCTATTGGGGACACTGTTGTATTAGGGAAGTGAGGGAAGTTTTGTGGCAGCAACCTGTGATGCTGAGGAACAAGGACAGTTCAACATAAAAATGGGTGAGATGATAATGGACGGGAACACATGGGATTCTGCAGCGGAAAGGGTTATGGATTGTCACCACTGCTGTAGCCTTTATGGGGGAGTGTATAAGATAATGGTGGACAAGACTCTAGGGATGGAGCCTGAGGGTTCAAGGTAGGAGTTGCAGTTGGTGGGTGAGAGCATGTGCAAGATCAGTAGTTATTGGCATGCCAGGTAGCATGGAATATAGAGATTTGGGTCGATACCTGCCGACCAGAATGAGCCCGGGGCTCATGGTGCCTATTGTGAACCATGATGCCTTCCACTATCCTTCAGTTCCCAAATCTGACCTACAAATGGAAAATGGCTCTGACTATACCCAGAGTGGACAGAAACAGTGTATTTTTATGGGCCTAAACATAGGATCTACCTAGTAGAGACAGCGGCCCCCTTCAAGGTGCAGTTAGATCAATTGTGCACTTACAGTTGGATAGAAGTCATTTGCAATTATATCATCGTGTATGTAAGGTATATGCCATTTCCAACTGTAGAGAGTGCATCTGCTGGTCGAAGTAATCTTGACCATGTCACTGTCATTGCAGATTGAATACAGTCACAGGTGACCTTATAAGGGCCAGAAATCACGACACTAATACTAGACTTCATAGACAGCACAGGAGCACAGATCTAATTTCTTCTCAACTTGATCTGTAAATAGAATATAAGACACAGTTATTTGCAATGATGTCTTTAATGGTTAATGTGAGTTTGGGAGGAGAAGGTTTCAATACCCGTGCAGATCTTGCAATGTTCTACTGTCCCTTTGTAACATGACTGGTCGTGCTTTCATTGGGCTAAGATTCAAAGTCGAAGTTCCACGGCGCTCTTTGTCAGAGTGCTCCATGTCCCACTGTATGAAACAGTGAGTAAAGCTATTGTTTGTGAGTGATGTGAATGCTGATCACCCACATCACTAAGGACCTGTTCTGATCCTTACATTCCCCCACACAGGCTCATTGTTAAATATCACTGATGGATCCAGCCACAGCTGGTGTGCAGCAAAGACATTTAGAAATGGAAGAACACCAGATGTGCCAGTAAGGCCAAAGACCAGCAGCAATCTGCAGTGGACGCTGAGCTTCCTCTATACGAAGACACACCGTATCTGAAGGTCTCCTTGAGATGTGTAGGAGATATGGGAGGCCCAGAATCTATTGTCCTCTATGCCACTTCCTCTGGATGAGTGAGGAGAATGTTTTGAACTATTTGAAATCTTCCCTGTATGCGACAGTATCACATTGAATAATGATAAAATGCTGAACTATGGTGGGCATTGAACAGACTAACAGTGATTTAGGAGGTTGTAAGAGGGAATGTGGCTAAGGACGGATCACCTATGTGGTCTGGTGCCTAATCTGCAATTGATGTGAGAAAGTGCAGTCGTATGAATAAGGATGTATCAGCCATCTGCATACTGTGAGAGGCATCAGTTTGTGGTTACTGTACCACTACAGCGACAGTGAAGGGCAACCCTTTGTCAAGTGATGGCTGGGGTTCAAGGATGGCACCTGATAAAGGGATCCCAGTGAGTACTTCACCTACGGCAAGTGGGAAAATTAGGCAAGCCTTTGCCAAGAGGAGAGCAATAGGGCTGTGATAGGTCATTAATGCGAGCGAAGACACTGAAGATGAAGGTGAGAGGCACATTGAGATTGGTAACTGCAAAAATATTGTCCTGAATGTGCAATTATAAATGAATTGTGAAAGAGATTTTTACAGGGCAGTCATGAAAGAATGCATGGTTGGGATGGGCAAGTAAGATAACCTTATCTGCAATTGATATGATAGGACCAGCAAGGTTATATGAGATAGCAATATGTAGGGGGTGTTGAAAACATAGGTTTGGGAATTTATGTGGAGGAAAAAATGACGTAAGGGCAAAAGTGCTGTGAACTTAAAGGACAGCAATGGAGTTTATGCCACCTAAGATGAGATGTCCCTTGGTATAAAGGAAGAGAGAAAAACATGGCAAAGACATCTTGGTATAAAAATTGTCAAGTGGAAGGGATGGAAATGGTGAGATGGCAACTGGAAATTTCAGCAAGCTGGGGATGCTCCCAGAGGTAGGATGTAATTGACCCTCAGTCAAGTATTTGTCAAGGTCACTATGTCAAAGGAATCACCTACAACAAGCTCATGAGTTGCAGTCAAGCTTTGTTCTCAAGTGAGCAACATTTTGGAGGTTGTTGGGGAAAGTGGTCACATGCGATAATTTAATAACAGAGATCACAGTGTCTGTTATGGGAAAGATGAGTTTGTCAGGAAGGAGATTGGTAGGAACAGCCCCCAGCGGGAAAACCGGATGAGAAGTTCAGCAAGAGAGTAAGATGTAGCAGTTGCTGTTGCTATTGTAAAGAGGCTGTGGCAAGTAAATTGACTGCCCTTTGTAGGATGGCAAGGAAGATGAAGAGGGATGCTGCAGGCTTATCTAGAAAGGGAGTTAAACCTGAAATGATGGCAGGAGTCTAGAATGGTTGAGAAAAACAGAACGTTTGAGGTAGGTATTTGATAATACTGACAGAGGAATGGAATAGTAGACGGTGATGTAATGATCATGCCATTTTAATCTGTAGCCAAGTACAGAAGAATTTGGCTACACTGATGCGGCTGTATTTTCAGACAAAGTACAAAAAGACTACTCTGCTTATTCCAGAACACCCAAGGCACAGAAATCTAACTGAAGTCAATATTTACATTTACCTCTCATTTGGTCTGCTTCATTTAAATGGCTGCAAATGTGATGTTGAACTATTTACTTATGTTTAGGGCTAAGAAGTTTAAGTTACATTATTATTCTACAAATTTTTAATGGTAATGAAAGCTTCAACAGTACCTTGTGAAAAATTAAGCTCCCACTTTTATAAAAGCTTTTTCTGCTATTTTAACAAAGATTTTATTTTTTTTATTACCATTCCAACATTTTAAGTATTTTTAGTGTTAAAAATGCAGCTTATAATTCTGAGGCGTAGACATATTGACATAGTTCAAAGTAAGCTTTCTATATTGCTGTTTTAGACATTTTCATCACATTATTCTCTCAAACGTTTACAATTTTACAAAATGTTAGCCACTTTTACTAATTGCAGAAGTCAGAGCTTGACATTGAGCATGTTCAGTTCTCATTCCTATTCATACCTCCTTAGTAGGGCATTTGTTTTACATTAGCAATCTTGATTAATAATATAAATGAAATTTTATGCATGCATCTGGGAAATGTAAAACATCTCTCCTTTAATATTTTTTGCACTCTTTCCAAATGATTTCATTGGTTTGAATAAATTCATTAGGTCCTCAAAGACTATATATGCATAATTTACAACGTTGGGCTTTAAAAGCTTCTGAAAGCTAAAGAATTTATTTGAAATAAAATCTTATAAAACACTATTGTTGGTGACGACTGTTGAATGATTTTGTCCGGCAGGGAGTAAAATTCCAAGTGTTGTTTATTTTCCTGTTACATACAATTTGTTTATGATTGTAGTTTCAAAATAATTGTGTGCACGTGTGTGTGTATGTGTATGCAAAGATTTACAGTTAGTGCGCTTAAACCAGTCTTTCCACAGTTGTTAGATTTCTAAGTTAACAGTGCCACCTGGTGGAATATTTGTGGAATGGTCTTCATTTGTTCATTGTTACCAAGATAGTAAAAAAATGTCACATAAATGAATGCTGAAATCACTTACCTGTCAAATTCTCGCTTTCTAAATGTGAGCTGGTGTTATCTAATGAAAAGTGCACCAAACTGATAGAAACATATATTATGGATTATAACTAATCACAATTTTGATGCCTGAAGTGAAAAACGAAATGTACTGTTCTGCAGTCACATGAGAGTATGTTGATGTTGAAAGTGATAAAATGATATAATTTAGATGTTGGTCCAATGACAGGTGGCAAATAGCTGACTCGCAGTTTAGAATAGAGCTACAAAACATTAATAGTTTATTCTCATGAAGATGCCTGGAGAGGAAGAATTTTTTTTAGTAATTACCCTTATAGCATCATTGATCATTCTTGTACGTGCTGATCTGTTTGGCAATACCCCCAACTTGAAATTCTCATTGTTATCTTCATATTTCTCCATGACTTCACTTTTCCATATCTTTTCAACTTCCTCCAGTCCTAAAAAAATTCAAGATCTTTCAGAAATATAAATGGTGAAAAAAGAAAAGTTTGGAACTCTCTTCATCAAAAGGCAACTGATGCCAGATGAATTCCCAATTTTGAAACTCAGATGAATGAAGTTTTGTTTGCCAAGCACAGTAAGGAATTTTGAACTAAGGTGAGTTTGTGAAATTCGTTGGCAGATCATTCATGACTCACATTGCAAAACCAAACAAGCTTGAGGGGCTATATTTTCGGAGATGACTGCACTCCTCCAGTTCAGGCCTTTAGAGCAAACATGCAATCAGTGATGGCCACACCATCACTGCACCCAAAGTTTTGGATATAACTCACCCCTTACAATGCTCCCACCCCACCCCTGTTGCCCCAATACCACCACAACCACCACTAACACTCTCCACTTCTCTCTTTTCCTTTTCAAGATATCTCTGATCAGGAGTTTGGTTACATATTCTTGCATTTCATTACACAGGCCCGGTATCACACGTTGTTCATTAATATTCTTGTAAAGACCTGGGATGTTTTATTATGCTCAGGGTGTCATTAAATTTCAGTTGCTGTTGTCTTCATTTGATCTTAGCAGATATGATTGTCAGAAATTGCAAAATAGAAACAATATGTATATTCCCATCTATCCTATCTAACCAGGAACTAATAGACAGTCCCCCATCTCCAAGCGCAGCACATGGACACTTCTTAAATTGTTCAGTTTTTTTTATTTCTACTGCTGTCAATAATTTCATGCGTTATTCAGTCTTTACGACTAATTCTCCAGTGCAGCAGTGAGGAGTACACCTCACGTGGAATGATAGTTGGGGAGTTACTGGTCCATAGCAGATAATTGAAAACCTCTGGATTTACTTCTTTTTTCTGTTATGCCTTTATGAAGTTCCTATCCAGTCCCATCCTTCCACTTATGACAAAATTAAGCTTCTCCAGTCACTTCCTATTACTTAAGACTCTGGCGATAGGTTTTATGGAATAAAAACCGAAAGAACTGCAGATGCTGTAAAACAGGAACAAAAACAGAAGTTGCTGGAAAAGCTCAGCAGGTCTGGCAAGAACTGTGAAGGAAAAATTCAGAGTTAACGTTTCGGGTCCAGTGACGCTTCCTCAGAACTGATGGTAGCTGGGAAAACATCAGATTATATGCAGAAAATAGGGAGGGGGTGAGGTAGGGACTAAACGATAGGATAGAGCCGAAAGAAAGAGAAGAACAGTTGGACAGACAAAGGAGTTGATAATGATCTGGCTAGGAGGATGAGTAGTTGTTAATGGGAACTGTTAATGACTAACAATAAGTAGTGTGTAATGGCAGGCTATGTGATAACAAGGCCTAGTGTGTGGAGTAGGGGGCTAGGACATGGGACAGTTTAGGCCCTAAAATTATTGAACTCAATATTGAGTCTGGAGGGCTGCAGGGTCCGCTGAGCTTTGCTGGAACACTGCAGCAAGCCAGAGACAGAGACGTGTTGGCCAGGGAACAGGATGTTGTGTTAAAGTGGCAGGCAACAGGTAGTTCAGGGTCTTTTTTGCGAGCAGAGCATAGATGTTCTGCAAAGCGGTCACCCAGTCTACACCTCATTTCACCAATGTACAGGGGACCACGTTGTGAGCAGCGAATGCCCTGTCAACAATGGTGCTAGGGAATCCTCGGTCCCCAAGCCCTGCATAGCTTGCTTCCACCTCCTTCCAAAAATCCACAAACAGGACTGTCTGGAAAAACCCATTGTTTCAGCCTGTTCCTGCCCCACAGAACTCATCTCTTCCTACCTTTAGGTAAGAGGGGTGTCCATGGGTACCCATATGGGCCCTAGTTAATGCCTGTCTCTTCGTGGGGTGCTTGGAACATTCCTTGTTCCAGTCCTATTCTGAGCCCCACCCACAACTTTTTCTCTGATATATCGATGATATCATCGGAGCTGCTTCCCTCTCTTGTCCGGAATTGGAAAGGTTCACCGATTTCGCTTCCAATTTCCACCCTGCCCTCACTTTCACCTGGTCTATCTCTGACTCCTCCCTTCCCTTCCTCGACATTTCTGTTTCCATTTCTGGGGATAGACTGGCCATTAATATCCACTACAAACCCACTGACTCCCACAGCTACCTGGACCATACATCCTCACACCCCACTTCCTGTAAAGACTCCATCCCATTCCCTCAGTTCCTTCGTCTCCGTCATTTATGTTAGGATGAGGCCAACTTCGACAAGGGAGCCACCGAAATGTCCACCTTCTTCCTCAACCGAGGATTCCCCGGCTCCGTTGTCGACAGGGCTCTCAACCGGGTCCAACCCATCTCCGACACTTTCGCCCTCACCCCTTCTCTTTCCTCCTACAACAGCAATAGGGTTCCCCTTATCCTTACCTACCATCCCACCAGCATCCACATCCAGAAGATCATCAGACGCCATTTCCGCCACATCCAGCGAGATGCCACCACCAGAAGCATTTTCCCCTCCCCTCCCTTGTCCGCTTTCCACAGGTACCATTCCCTCCGGGACACCCTGGTCCACATTTGCTTCACCTACAACAACCCCCCAACAGTGCTATGGCACCATCCCCTGTAACCGGCGAAGGTGCAACACCTGCCCATTTACCTCCTCCGTCTCCCTTATCCAAGGGCCCAAACATAGCTTCCAGGTGAAGCAACACTTCACCTGCACTTCCCAGAATCTAGTCTACTGCATTTGCTGCTCACAACGTGGTCTCCTCTACATTGGGGAAACAAAACATAGACTGGGTGACCACTTTGCAGAACGTCTACGTTCTGCTGCAAAAAAGACCCTAAGCTTCCTGTTGCCTACTACTTTAACGCACCACCCTGTTCCCTGACCAACATATCTGTCTGGCTTGCTGCAGCGTTCCAGCGAAGCTCAACGCAAGCTGGAAGAACAACACCTCATTTTCCACTTGGGGACACTGCAGCCTTCCGGACTCAACATTGAGTTCAATAATTTTAGGGCCTAAACTGTCCCATGTCCCAGCCCCCTACCCCACACACCAGCCTTGTTATCACATTGCTTGTCATTACACACCCCCTGTTGTTAGTCACTAACAGTCTCCATTAACAACTATTCACCTTCCCAGCCTGATTGTTAGCAACTCCTTTGTCTGTCCAACTGTTCTTCTCTGTCTTTAGGCTCTATCCTATTGTTTACTCCCTACCCCACCCCCTCCCTATTTTCTGCATATAAACTAACATTTTCCCAGCCACCATCAGTTCTGAGGAAGGGTCACCAGACCTGAAACGTTAACTCTGATTTTTTTCTTCACAGATGCTGCCAGACCTGCTGAGCTTTTCCAGCAACTTCTGTTTTTGTTCCTGATAGGTTTTATGGGCTGTTTCTGCACTGCCTTCTGGAGTTAAATATTCTGCTTGTGACCAGAAATGGGCAAAGATATGATCTAATCACAGCATTCTGCAGTTTAAGCATAATTTTCTTAGAATTATTTTGAAGTATTTTAACAATATTTGCTGGATATTTTCATAACGCTTATTAAATATTACACTCTATTCTATGAAACCGGCTAGTTAGTTCCCAATGTTTAGCTGTCCACTAATGTAGGAATGAGCCACAGTTTTATCGTTCTACTGGAACCATCCAGCTTGCATTTGGATTGGAGCCAGATTTCTGGATATGTGTATTGTGTATGTTTGTTTCGAAATATACTGAAAACAATGGGCACTTTGTCACCAATATGTCTTATGGGTTTAATGGAATGAAATGGCAACCAATATTCCTCAATTTCAAGAAGGATTTTTTAAAAATCAAGTTGGCATGTTGCTAAAACTCAGGAACAAGTAAACTTTCCTTTATTGAAAACAACATCAAAATACATATGTAGTGTGGGCAGTAATAACCTTTCACTTACTTTATGCCAATCTTTTAATTCCGTTGTAACATTTCGTATATATTGAATACTGATACTGTGATCATAAATTTGGAGAAACGATTAATTCCTGCATGTGTGATTAAACTTCTTTTAAAAATTAATGGTTTGAATAAAACAAAAATAATATTGTTAATGCTAATGATTTGTGTATTTAGAAAATCTGAAGTTGCATTGGTTTTGTGTTGAATGATAGGAACATACAAATTAATTAGGAGCAGGAGTAGACCTTTTGGTTCCTTGAGCCTATTCCATCATTTGGCAAGATTATGGCTGATATGATTATAATCTATCTTTCTGTTTACTCCTATATCCTCTAATTCCTTTATCAATCAAAAATCTAAACCTTCAAAGTATCCAATGTCCTTGCTGCCACTGCTTTCTTGGGAAGGTATTCCACAGATTGACAGCCACTTGAGGGAAAACATTACTCTTCATCTCCATCTTAAATGGAAGACCACATATTTTTAAACAATGTCCATATTTTTTCCATTTAGTAAAACAAAGGCTCTGCATTGTCCATGTCAAGTCCCCTCAGGATCTTACATTTTTCAATAAGTTCACCTCACATTCTTCAATGAATAGAAGCTCACATGAGAAATCTTTGATCCCAAGAGTCAGCCAAATGAAACGTCTCTGCACTGTTTCTAATGTACGTGTATTCTTTCTTAAATAAGGAGATCAAAACTGCATTCGGTACTCCAGATATGGTCTCACCAATGCCCTATGCAGTTGTAGCAAAACATAATTACTTTAATATTTCAACAGCCTCTAATTATATTATCTCAGCCTCTAATCCACTTTCCTTCCCACTCTCCATAATCCTTCAACCCATTACTAATTAAAAATCTGTCGATCTCCTCCTTAAATTTACACAATGTCCCAGCATCCACCACATTCTAGGGTAGTGAATTCCAAAGATTCACAACCCTTTGAGAGAAGTAATTTCTCCTCATCTATATCTTAAATCTGCTACCCCTTTTTCTAAAGTATGACCTCTCTTTCTAGATTGCCAACATTAAGGAAACATCCTCTCTACTACTGGTCAATTCCCCCTTAACATCTTATGTAGCTAATTAGATCTCCGCTCATTCTTCTAAATTCTAGAGATTATGGAACTAAAACTGCTCAATGTCACTTCATGAAACAAATCCAATCCCATCAACTCTCCAACCTGAAAATGACCCATTTATCCATACTCTTTGTTTCTTGTTAGCTAATCATTCCTTTATCCCTGCTCATATCTTGCCTGGTACACAGTGAACTTTTATTCTGTGTCATAATCCTGATGTAGCACCTTGTCACAAGACTTTTTCAAACCCAATGTGAATATCCACATCTACAGGGTCCCCCTTTATTCATGTTATGTGTTACTTCCACAAAGAACACTAATAAGGACACAAAAACAGTTTCCCTTTCACAAAACCACACTGACTTTGTCTGATTGAATGAAAATTTTCCAACTGATCTGCTATAACCTCCTTAAAAGTAGATTCTAGAAATTTCCATTTTGTACATATTAGGCTAACTAACCTACATTAAACTGCTTTCTGTGATCCTCCTCTCTTGAATAGGGGAGTTACAATTGTTATTTCGAAGTCCATGGGACTTTTCCAGATCAAGGGAATTTGAAAATTAAAAGCTTTGCTTCAATTATCTCAGCAGCCACTTCTTTCATGACCTGAGAATAAAGTTCATAAAACTTATCAAGTTTTAGATCAATAATTTTCACAGAACGCTTTCCCTGGTGTTTGTGATTCTTTTAAGTTCCTTTCTCAGTTTCACATTTTTGAATTACAATAATACTCAAATGTTGCTTGTTGCCTATGTAAAGACAAACACATAATATGTGTTCAATGCTTTCACCATTTTCTTACTTCCCATTGCTCATTCCCCAGACTCATACTCTACAGGGCTAACGTTAATTTTTTTTGCTTTTTGAATGCCTGCCGAATCTTTTACTGTCCAATTTTATATTTCTAGGTAGCAAACTTTCATACTCAATTATTTGACTTTTCTTTCATTCTTTGTTGGCTTTTATGTTCTATCAAATCTTCTGACCAGCCACTAATTGTGGAATATTATACATTTTCTGTCAAGTTGACACTAGTATTAACTTCCTTTGTTATCCATAAACATTGTCTCCTTCCCTAAAGCCTTTCTTTCTCAGTGGAACATATCTTTGCTGAGTGTGATGAACTACCCAAGGATCAACAATAACCATTTTGAAAAATAGATTGAATTTTACCAAATAACAGGTTGATGTACCTATTGTCTTTTTACTTGCACACAAAGTATAATTAATCTTTTCTCAATCTATTTGTTTTGAAACCATTTAGATCTCTTTAGAGCTTGTCACTATGTTTTTTTTAAAAACATGTAAGCAGTGTTGCGTTGTATCTTTCAACGATAGGTCTTATTATAAAGTGAGACCATTGTTTCTCCTGTCATTCCTTTTTATTCTTCCCGTTAAACCCAATGTTATTGTCCTAGCTCAACATTGTCAGGTCATGAAGTTGCCAGTTATGGTGGTGCGTGAAGTTTTATTGAGTTAAAAGCTTTGTTGCTTTAAGAACTTGATAGCCAAGAGCCAGGATGTAGACCACATGACCACCTACCATGAGCAATCCAGCAGAAGCAACACTGAGAGGTGGTTGCATGCACAAGTTGTAGTCTAAGCTTTAATAAATCTATTTTAATGTAAACTAAACCCACACTAGCCAATGTGTGTTACTTACAAATAACACAAGAAAACATGACCATATGTGGTTGTGTTGCACCTGACGGCCCACAGTGCCTCATAAATACTCAGTTTTGGTTGCAGTGCTTCATAGCATAAAGTAGGATCTGCTAGTATGAAGCCAAGAGTTTTGAACATGAGCTGTACACCTGAAGAAAGAAGTTACATTTTTTTAGAAAAAATGTATATATTTCAATCACAAAAGGGTCCCTTGACCTTCTTTTGGGGAGGTTTATGGGGGAGAAGAACTTCCCCATTTGAGGACAGGCAAACCCCAGCACAATTTACAGCTTGAAATGGGCCATACGTATGATAACTGATCAATTGAAGTGATATAAAAATGGATTTTTCACATTTGTCACAGGTTTTCCAGGCAACCTGGAATTTGCATGTGAAAACAAAATGAGCTATCAACGGCAAATGTGGGAGGCTGAAGCAACAATAGGAAAGACCACCGTTAAAGATTCATCCCTCATTGTTACTTCTTCAGCTGCTTGTGGTACATGGTACACTCATAGTTTCTGCGCTGAGAGGTTTGACTTCTGAGGCTTTTAAAATTTTGCAGTTCTGATCTATCAGTCAGGTGAGTTGCTATTTTTCCTTCAACTGGATTTTAGATGAGAACACAAATGATCAGTTCCACAAGCAGCAACGGCAATGATCTGCATTTCACAGGCCTATAGTTGCATGAGAGAGGTGGAGGCCAAGTATTACAGCTGCAAAAGACCAAACCTGATGCACAAGGTTCACATTACTGAGGATAGCCTTCCTCAACATTACTTAACAGCAGCATCTTACAGCTTAGACTACAACTTGTGCATGCTGTACTGGGCCCAGGAATTATTCCTCTTGAAGATAGTATGTTCAGAGTGATTCAAAACTCATTTAGTTAATTAAAAAGCCTTGAACAAAGCAAAATGATCAATATTTAAATTGTGGCTTAAATGCTCACAAATGCTGTAAGATAATGACCATCATCCAGTTGGGCAATTCAGAGTCACGTGGGAAGATTATTTCTTTTATAGCGGTGGAGGTCACAGGTCTTAGGCCCAGGCTACTACGTTCCATTCTTATCTACAAACCTTACAACCTTTTAATTGGGGTGTTAGTGAGAATTCCTTCTGATAGCGAATAATCAAAAATGCTACAAAAACAGAAGTTGCTGGAAAAGTTCAGCAAGTCTGGCAGCATATCATAGAATCCCTACAGTGTGGAAACAGGCCCTTTGGCCCAATAAGTCCACACTGACCCTCAGAGCATCCCACCCAGACCCTTCGCCCTAATCTACACATCCCTGAACACTATGGGCAATTTAGCATGCACATCTTTGGACTGTGGGAGGAAATCAGAGCACCCAGAGGAAACCCACGCAGACATGGAGAGAATGTGCTAACTCCACACAGGCAGTCGCCCAAGGGTGGAATCGAACCCAGGTCCCTGGCGCTGTGAGACAGCACTGAGCCACTGTGCTGACGTAATCAGA
Source organism: Rhincodon typus (assembly GCF_021869965.1). NCBI lineage: Eukaryota > Metazoa > Chordata > Chondrichthyes > Orectolobiformes > Rhincodontidae > Rhincodon > Rhincodon typus. The sequence goes on along the minus strand of NC_063333.1, from coordinate 102,708,754 downwards.
GTTAATATTTCAGGTGACCCTTCAGAACGGTTCCTGATTTAAACAAAGTATTTCCAAATTTCCATGCTATCAACAGCACTCCTAATGGCAATTGCAATCATCATCAATATAACATGCAGCCTACATCCAGCTGGAAATGTACATATGTCTCTTGCTGACCATTTTGGAGACTTAGTAAACCATTTAGCAACTGAGAAGTGACCAATCTGTTGCTGAATGTGTTATATCTTGCTGCGGTACATACTTTCACTAACAGATCTAGTTCTTTATAATGCATCCGGAGTTCTTTCTGTTTTTAATCAAAAATGCTAACTTTTCAGATATGTTAATTTTAAGGTAACTAAATGGCGAAGGGAATTGGAGAATTTTTGTCACAGTGGATAGGAGATTGGCCAATAGCCCACTGTCATGGCATCAAATCCTGTCTTTGTCCAAGTGAGGCCTTCTTGGGCTGTGCTTTGCCCTCAATTTCTTCTTGTCTGAATTTCTACTGTAAATGTTATTTATACCCTTGCTTTGGGCACAGCAAGGTTGTCTTCCCGATATGAGGTCTGAGCCACCAGTGTCAGAACTGGAGTTCAACAACTCCCCTCCATGTCGAAGTATCCCTTCATTTTATCTTACCCAGAATTAGTCGGTAACATCTGTGCCTCTGAGTTAGAAGCTAATGGTTCAAGCTCCACTCCAGGAATTGATGGTCACGGAAAGCACACACAACACAGACAGGGTCATTATCCAACTTGTATAACTTTCCAATATGCCTTTGGCAGGTGGTAAGAGTGGGAGAGTCTCCTTATGACCTCTGCTTAAGATGGAGTAACACGCATCAAACTCTAGCCCCTGGGTAACAGGCTCATGATCTCTTTCAAAAACCACCTTGTCATGGAAGCAGACATGAGCACATGCTTTTTGTCTCAGGGAAGGGTGTAGGTTTAAACAATGGGAAAGGACTCCTTTAACTACAGTGCAATTTCCTATGGTGCCTTTATCAAACAAAAGCATTTGTGCTTTGATTTTGCTAGATGTTGCTCAAACAAAATGGGGTTGATTGTTTCATATATTTTACCATAGTAATTTTATTAATTATTTTGCATGATGGCAGCATTCCTGGCGAGGCCAGCATTTATTCCCCATTCCTAATTGCCCTGGAAAAAGTGGCAGTGAACTGACTTCTTGAACTGATCAGACCATGTATTGCATGTACATCTACAGTGTTGTTATGGAGGGAGTTCCAGGATTTTGACCTAGTGAGGGTAAAGTAACAGTAAATATTTTAATTAACAATGCTTGTTGTCATTATTCTAAAACTAACAGCAACATCTGGCCTGCACATATCAAATCAAACACCAAAGTTCATAAGGTGCTGCAATTAATTGGAAGTTTCCTCAAAGGGCATGGTTTTGAGTTTTCATCCAGATGCAAGCAATTAGGAATCTTCAAACTGATAGAACCCTCACTTGTAACCTCTTCATCCCTCAGTTTCAAAATGTTGCACTTCATGAATGAGGTGTAACCAGATTACTAACGGCATATTAAGTTCATAATTATTATGGACAAGTCTCAAGGGCTTTGTTGAATGTCAGATCTCTAATACGTTAAGAAGTAAACACTAAATTTTAAAATAATCTTTTAAAATTGTTGTTTATCATGTTTTGTTCTACATTAATCCAATACATATATTCCAATCATTTATTTTTCTGTCTGTAACATTTAGAAAAAATGAACATATCAACACACAAAGAACGAAATAGGTCATTTGGCCCTTTAAGTGTTCTCTGGGATACAATAAGATCAAGGGTAATATGATTTTATTCTCAACTCTATATCCCAGCACATCATCGACAATCTCTCACCATCACTCGACCACTACCCCTGGTAATTTATAATCTATCTACCTCTGCCTTAAAAAATATTTAATGATTCAGCATCCACTAGCTTGTACATCTTTGGGCTGTGGGAGGAAATCAGAGCACCCAGAGAAAACCCACACAGACACAGGGAGAATATGCAAATTCCACACAGATGGTCACCTGAGGCTGGAATTGAACCCAGATCCCTGGTGCTGTGAGGCAGCAGTGCTAACCACTGAGCCACCATGCCACCCCAACAACTTGTTGCGACACAGACTTGAACTCGGATCGCTGGATTCAAAGTCCAGAATGCTAACAATTACATATGATTATATGTATGTATAATTTATTATATGTTCTTAACATGGCTATGCTTTGTGATGAAAACTTCTTTAGTTAGAATGGTGGACATTTCCATCACTTGTCTGCGAATATGTTCAACATGTCTTAGCATTTGGCTAGAAACTGTATGTATAGTAATGTTATGTAATATTAGGTAAAAAATTTGAGGAAGGGAATTTCAAAGACTCACAACCTTCTGAGGTAGAATGATTTGTGGTTTATATTTCTTGATTTTCTGTCTGAGAGAACTCTACAATGGAATTGGTTACTTATCCCGCTTGATGTCATTATTGTCCCTACATACATGGAGATTCCCTTGATTTGGCACCTGATTCAAAGTAATATTTGAAAATGGGAAGCCCAAATCACAAAAGGTCTGAAAGTTCTTGTGGACAATGTTGGCAGTGATCAGCTTTGTAACACTGCTGACTGCAAAATTCAATCCATTGACTTTATGCAATCGTATAAAATAAGTAATTGTGAATCAACGTGGCTCCTCTGCAGAAATAAACAAATCAAGATAAGGGCACATGTTAGACTGTCACAAAAAAATCAAAATGATTTTCTTGCAACCAAAGGAATTTTTTACCTAATATTACATAACATTACTATACATACAGTTTCTAGCCAAATGCTAAGACATGTTGAACATATTCGCAGACAAGTGATGGAAATGTCCACCATTCTAACTAAAGAAGTTTTCATCACAAAGCATAGCCATGTTAAGAACATATAATAAATTATACATACATATAATCATATGTAATTGTTAGCATTCTGGACTTTGAATCCAGCGATCCGAGTTCAAGTCTGTGTCGCAACAAGTTGTTGGGGTGGCATGGTGGCTCAGTGGTTAGCACTGCTGCCTCACAGCACCAGGGATCTGGGTTCAATTCCAGCCTCAGGTGACCATCTGTGTGGAATTTGCATATTCTCCCTGTGTCTGTGTGGGTTTTCTCTGGGTGCTCTGATTTCCTCCCACAGCCCAAAGATGCACAAGCTAGGTGGATTGGCCATGCTAAATTGCCCAGAGTATTCAGGGCTATGTAGATTAGGTGGGTAATATTAATTAGATGGGTCTGAGGGTTGCTGTGGACTTGTTGGGCCCAAGGTCCTGTTTTCACACTGTAGGGATTCTATTCTATAGATAAGCTTGCATAGTGCTTTCAGATGTAAAAATATGATATTATACATAACTTATAGCATGTCACTTAATAACAGAAAATAACTATGAAGATATGAAGTTTAAAATGTTGGTGATACAAAATTTTAATAAACATTTTTGATGTAATTCAATACAACTACTGTGGGTAATATGAAATGCATTTAACTTATAACACAATTAGCTACATCTCATGCAATTTTCATAACTAGAATATTTGAACTTGCTTAGTTATGTCATTACTTTAAAAATAGTTGGCTTTCCTGGAAAATTCTAGTCATAAATATTTGACACCCTACTCTGTATTGTGAAATTGGAATCGATGTCCATTAAAATTTACAGGAAACACAAATGGCATAATAATGAAGACTTCATGAGCACTAGAATATTTTAATAGATGCACATCTTAAGAGTGAAACTTTGCTATTTTGCTGTCATGTAATTTATTTTGTGTTTGTTTCAAGGAAAGTTACTAATGCCATTAACTTATGAGCATATTCTCATATAGATTGTACATAATAGATTGATCCTCGTACCTTTTTTCTTAAACCATATAAGATTAGTTTGTTATACAGAAGTCTGCCTAGAATCCCCAACATCCGATATGCAGCAAAAATGACGGGGCACTTAACAAGTAAAGACAGTTGCACATCCATGTTATTTCAACATCTGGTCACACTCAAGTGCCCATCTCAGGAACACATGAAACAATGGGAGAGATGTGTCTTTCTCCATTTAAGATGCTGCATTAATTCAATATGAGAGATAGAAACGATGACTGCAATTTCCAACAGCAGTACCTTTATCACCCACTTGTGCAACACTGATGATATGCGATTTTTCTTTATGAAAATGAACAGTGTCTGTCAGAGTCCATCTGTCATCTGTCCAAATAACCTGCCAAGTTTAGAACGAGAATAAATTGGTGTGAGACAAAAGCAAAAGCTTTCATTTGACAGCCTTTATCTGTGATCTGGCTGCAAATCATAAATAACAAAATCGAATATGTTGAAAAGCTAATTGACATTGGTGGCAGCCTTCTTTCTGCCATTACTGTCAAAACAAACTGAAGGATTGGTACAATAAGGAATTGGAAACATTGCAATAATAGCAAGCACTTTGAAACTGTTCCACAATTCCAAGAAATTATGGCTGATCTCCCAATAACTCTATTTTCTCCTTAATCTCTTAAGATTAACAAAGATTCATAAATTTCAAATATAAGATCAACAATTGATTTAGTATCAATTGCCAATTTTGGGGAAGAGCTCCACATTTCTACTATCTTTTGTGTACAGACATTCTTCTTCATTTCAATTCTGAAAGGTTTGGCCGTAAGATTTAGTCTATGCTACCAGTCATAGACTCCCCTTACAGTAATAGTAGTTTATCTTATCTACCCTATGTCTTCCCTTGTTTTGATCCTAGTACACATTGCCAAATTTATGTTATGATCTAGTTAGGACAAATAACTTTTACAGTAGACAAAGTGTGAGAGCCAGACCACTCATTAGGTGTTAAAAGTCACAAGATTCCAGAGCTCTGAAGAAACAAAAATAAACTTTATTGCAAAGTTAGAATGGTAATAATATGATCCATAATACATGCACAACTTATTTCTAACACAGGAATTAACACATGATAAAATATAGGTAATGGATGGTGATCAAGGCACGCACATCAAAAATCTAACGCAATCAAGACAGATCCCATGATTTCTGAGCAATTCCCCCCATATTTTAACAACATAGAGGTTCATCAAATCTTAATGAACTAACAAATCTTACTCATAAACTAACAATGGTTTATTATTTTCCACTTGCTCTGATATAGCCTTGAAATTCCCACTCAATAACTACTCCATTATGGGCTTCCCCAATGACTGCTTCTGTTCCAGTCAACAACATTCCTTTCCAGGTTTAAAATCCCCTAAACTCTGAAACTATATTCCAGAGGTCATTTCCAAGTATAACTCCAGCTCTTCACTGACTACTACCTCAGTGAGCCATCTGGTTCCTAAGAATTTCCCCCAATCTCCAATATTATTCAGTTACATAAATCAAAACTACAGCTTGTGAGCTTTTCCCGTGTACCCATTTACCTGTGCTGAAGCATTAATGGATGCAGGCTTCTCACAACACAGAGCCAGCAGCCCTCCCAGTTCTCAGCTACTCAGGGCTTCTTATGAGTGCTGGCTCCAAAACATCAGTGCCCAATAATTCCTAGAATTTATTTCTCACTGTTAACAGCCCAGAGCCATCCAACTGCTGTTTACTCATCACTGACTCCCCTACACAGAATCTATGTAGTTCAGCTGTCTTCCGAGCATTACAGCCAAAGGCAGGACTACAAACATGGCTGTGTGTAAGAGCACCTCTGGATATAAAAATAATGGCTGGAGCATTAACAGTGAGTGTCTTCAGGTCTTCCTCAGGATGCTGATGATCAATGTCTGGAACATGATCAACTTGCAGCAGATCTTCCTGCTATCAGGAGGAGCAGCTGTCATCAGGCAGCCTCTACTCAAGAATCTGCACCTCCACAATTGTAGGTTCTAGGAAATAGTGGGCATCTAAGTTTTGGAGCCAGGGCTCATAAGAAGCCCTGAGTGGCTAGAAGAGGGGAGGGTCATGGCCACAGGGGTGACCAGAGTTAAGACATGCTGAATGATGGTGGCCTGGGCTGGATGTTGCTGCAGGAATTGGGAAACAGGGCGACTGTGGGCACCCATCTTCTGGCCAATGTCATCTGTTGCCTGGAAATGGTGGTGCTGAGACCTGACATCATGCGCCAGTTGGAGGATACTCAGTTTTGTGGTGGAATCCTGCCTACATGTATCCCTGCTTGGACAGGACGTTTCTGAAGGTTTCTGAATCTCCCTTAGGAGTCCATGCCCCACAGACTGAGCCAACTTGTGGGAATGCACAACGTGTCCTTCATCTGGTACAGAAGTGATTTTTGTACAGGCTGCTGCAGTACACCACCCACTTTGACTCCTTCATCCACTATCCAGGCACCCCTTGGCATGCTTTTCTAGCACCAGTCAGCAGGGAATCCCAGTGGAGGGATCTCTATGCTGGAGTGCTCCCATTTTTCCTTGAGGACTTGGCGTGGAGGGTGTTGCACGCAGCAGGCCCACATAATCACAGATTGAGGTAGTTCATCAATTCCCAGCCCAGTTGTTTATTTTGTGGCGCTGTGAAGTCAATGAACCACGTACATATTGGTTATGGGTATTTGCACCTCCTTTTTAGTTATTTGAAAAATCTTCTTTTGTGCCTTTGGTTACAGTTCAGCCCCACACTCCTGATCATTGGCCATCCAGCGCAGAGTGATGTGAGCAAGTCAGAGGACCTCGTCTGGGGTTTGGTCCTGGGCCTGGTCAAGTTGGCTATTAACAGGTCCAAGTAGCATGCTGTGGTTGGGGTTGTATGTGCTGACTGTCTATCCATCTTCTGCGGTTACATTCATGCCTGGGTGTCCTTAGAGAGGGAGCAGACATTGTCCCCCAGTACTCTTGATGCCTTTAGAGAGACATGAGTGTGCAGGCAATATAGTGCTTTATCTCCTGCTCCTAATCCATTCTGATTTAGCCTCTTCCCACTATACCTACTTATCCCTCACCTTCGGTGGTCTGCATTGCTCTTAATGGGTTTTGCACATACATTAAACAATTGGAAAACATGGGTGATTTAATGGTGGTGGTAAATAGAAGAAAGAAAAATACCAGCAATCTGGCGATGGGCAAAGAAAATGTTCAGCTATGTGTAAGAGCTCTTCTGGATGAAAAAATCAAAAAGGCTGCAACATTTGCAAAAATCTTCAGCTAGATGTAGCAAGTGGATGATTCATCTTGGCTTCCTACAAAGGTCACAGCATCACAGATGCCAGTTTTCAGTCAATTTATTTCACTGTATATCTTGTCTAGAAGCAGGCATTGGATGCTGCAAAAGCTATGGGCATTGACAGCATTCCAGCAATAGCACTGAGAATATGTGCTCCAAAACTTGTTGCACCTCTAGACAAATTGTTCCAGCACACTGGCATCACCAGCAAGGAAATGAAAGAAGAATGTTATTTAAATAGAGAAAATACTGCAGCAAGCTGCAACACAAAGGGACTTGGGGGTACTTGGGCACAAAACACAGAAAGCTAGCATACAGGTGTAACAGGTAATCTGGAAACTAATGGAATTTTGGTACTTACTTCAAAGAGATTGGAGTGTAAGGAGGGAAGTCTTCCTGCAACAATGTGCTGGTGAGACCACATCTGAAGTACTGTGTAAAGTTTTTATCCCCTTATCTAAAGCAAGATATTATTTCATCGGAGGCAGTTCAGAGGAAGTTCTCTAGAATGACCCCCAGTATGAAGGGATTTTCTTATGAACAAAGGCTGAACAGGTTGGGACTCTACTCCTGAGGATGAGGATTTCTCTACACAGAGGGTTGTGAGTCTTTGGAACTCCTTGCCACAGAGATATATGGGGGCAGAAACCTTGTGTATATTGAAAGCTCACATAGATAGATTCCTGATCCGTCGGGGAATTAAAGGTTAAGGGAAAACACAGGAAAGTGCATGTGAGGAGTTTCAGATCAGCCATGATCCTGTTAAATGGTGGAGAAGATCCAAAGGATAGAATGGCCTGCCTCTCATCATATTTCTAATGGTCTTATCAGCCTACAGGATCCTGCATGTTTCAATCAAGCCACTTACTTTCTTAAATTCTAGTGAATAAAAGACTTGCCAGGAAAGAGTTCAAGCCCTAACTTTGATCACTGTGACTTACACATTCATTACATCTTGCCAAGCAGAAAAATGATCAATTTTTACCTACTCTATGCATTCCATTCACTAACCAACATTTTTTCCATGTCAATATATTACACTCCACACTCTGACCTTTTATTTTTCACAATAATCTTAGATGTAACACTGTATCAAATGCCTTCTGGCAATTTTACGCACAGCATGTGTTATTTTTTCATGAAATTTCATTAAATTATTTAAACGTGATTTTCACAAAACCATGATGACTCTGCCTGATTGTCTGATTACTTTGAAATTTTCTCAGTGCCCTGCTATAACACCTTTTTTAATAGCTTCTAACATCTTGTCTGTGGCCGATGTTATGCTAACTGGAGGAAAAGGAAACAACAATAGCAAAGATATGTAAAGTTTATCAATCATTTACTTCTCACAAGTCAACTAAAATACTAAGGCAACTTTGGTTGCACAAATACAGCAATATTAGAAAACCTTACATTGTATAGTACTTACTTCATAACGTCAACTGCTTAATTAGCTGCAAAGATGGGACTATAAACAATTTAATTCCTGTTCTTGCTGAGGTAAGTTAAGGCAATATAATATATAATAAGATGAATGGCAGTTAATTTTCCCTCCCGACATGCACAAGAGAACATTTTCCTTCCTCATCTAGTGGACTTTGAGGCCTTTGTAGGTTTGGATGTCATCCTGTTCCAGCAAATTATTTATGCAGTATGTTTGATACTCATTATTCACTTGTTAAACTAATTGTAAACTGAACTGTAAGATAGTTGATGTATTTTGACAGGCGTATGGATTGTTAGAGGATAAAAGTAAACATTCCGACCCCCACTTTGCTAATACTTTGTAATTCATAACATCTAAGATTCATTAGGGAGCCAGGAGTATGTATCTTACCAGCACTATCCTACAGTCACAAAAAAAACACTACAATTTAGTTAATGAGAAACTGCAGGTACTACCTGGTGAGACACAGGTCATGGATAGGCCATCTTTGCTGGTTGTGTAATGCCTGGCACATGTTGTATGAGGGTTCACTATATCCACAGACTGAACAAAGTTAGTATAATCTTTCAAATAGTTTGTTCCAGATTTTAGCTCCTCAGGTTCTTCTGCAAAAAAAAGATTTCAATAAAATGCAAAAGAGCATACAATTAATAACTTACACCAAATTCTTTACCAGGAAATAAGATTCTTGAAATCTGTATGGAAATCAGATAAAGCTTACAAATGATATGTCCTATATAACTTGAATATATGCGAAACATTCCCCTTACCTGGGAAGCTGCCTCTCATCTAAGGCTGATATCGATGCAGAGATTCAATATTGTATCCAATCTGTGAGAGATGCCTGAGGTTGAGAATCTTCAACAACCACGACATCCATGCTGATGCCAAGGTCCTTGTACATAAGGCAGTCATCCTTCTGACCCCTCCAAATGGCTCTGAAGCTTGGACATGTATACACCTCAAGACCTTTGAGAAGTACCATCAATGGCCTTGAGATCATTGGCATTCCTTTCTTCAGTTCCTTTCCCGTACTTTCTCTTGCCAACAGGTATTCTCAAAGAATTGTATCCCTTCATACAGGAATTTCCTCCAAGTCAGTTTCTTCTGAACGAGGGTCTGCCATGTGTTGACATCAATGTTGTAACTCTTGAGAGAAGCCTTCAGGGAGTCTTTGAAATGTTGCCTTTAGCCTCCCCTTATTACAATACCTTCCTTGAGCTGGGCCAGAAAGATATGCTTTGGCAGTTGGAAATCAGGCATCTTAAGCACATGGCTGGCCCAGCCAGAATCTAAGCAGAATCTGAAGAAGACTAAGAAGGAGTACATTGATAGGGTAAAAGATATGCTGGTTGCCTGAAGTTGATCATTAACATGAGCATAGGCCTGTCAGTCTGAATAACTCATTTCCATGTTATAAAGCTTTTGTATTCTGATGTATGGTGAAATTATTCACTACAGGAGGAGCACCTGAGAATAAAGTCATATAAAAAAAATGTTTTACCCAAGACAAACTAAGGCAAGGCAAAAAAAAATTAACTGGACAACCGTGTCTCAAGTCTGAGGCAAAAGAATATTTTAATAGAATGCCAGATGAAATAATTTGAACCAATGAGGTCTGCCTTCGAGTACTAGAATTTGCATTCATATATTTTTAATATCTCAGAAGAAAAATATTTGGCGTTAGAAAATTATGTTCCATGCAATAACTTTTAAAGGGATGTTTGAACGCCTAGTGACTGACTCAAAGGATCATTTGAAATGATTTCATGTTTTAAGACTTGTATTGGAACAAACAAACTAAAATCAGATGTTACTTTATGGGCAACTCATAACCTAAATTAGAGCAATGATATCTCTCCTTAAATTCCTAACTGGCTTGAAAACTCCATGCTGTGTTTATACATTGCGCAGCACTCTCCACACAATTGTCACCTTTACAGCAGCAGTATCCAAACGTTTTCCCATTCTAGCCCCATGTTGAGGTTCGGGAGAGGAGGATGGGAGAGAGATCTGTAAGAGCAGAGGGGTGGTTGGCTTATGGAGAGAGAAAGTTGAGAGAGTTGTTGGTTTGGGGTGCTCTGAGGCCAAGTATTAGAGTGTAAGCCTAGCTGTTTTAACTTGGTTAGCCCTCCAATATAACCACTGCAGCCTTGGAGCTCACAACGCAAACATTTCAAAACTTGACCTCACCTGGGGACCCAACGCCCACATTTAGAAGCCCTGCCTTATCCATTGTCAGATCTCAGACAAACTTCATCATCTTAAACTGCAACCCCACTATAAATGTACAATAAAAATCAAAAGGGGGAAGAAATTTTCAATTACAAATCCCTTTTCTGTATGACATACCGATACAAATTGTGTTATCATTTCTTAATGATAAACTGCTTTGTTCACATTAATAAGCATTGTGGAATGTTGCCACAATATCTCACAATTTCCTCAAAATAGTTTCTGAGAACTTTGAATTCACCACTTTACTTATAATGATTAAAGATTTTTGTATCAAAATAAGTATTAAAAACACTGAAAACTAACATTGTATTTCTCGACAGCTTGATTAATTTTAACTGCCTGTTGTATTGTTCATACCCATAATTTAGTGTCACAAGACTCATAGAGACATTGTGGAGTAGAAGAAGACTATATGACCCATTTAAGCCCATTCCAGCTCTCCGTAGAACAATTCAATCAATCTAATTTTCCCATTTGTCCCTGAAGTTCTCGAAGTTTAATTCCCTTCAAAGTCCATCCAGTTTCCATTTGAAATCATTCATCATCTCCGCTTCAACCACCTCTTGTGAATTCCAGGTCATTATGCTGCAAGAAAAAGTTCTTCCTCACATCACCCTGCACTCAGTATCTTCAGTCTGTGTCCCCTCACATTAATGAAAAGATATTACTGAGTAACAGAAGCAAGCAGGGGAATCCGGAGAGACTGAGGAGTGGATAGACCTAAAGGAACATTGTTATAACCAATCTGTGGTCAAGCTTCCCTGACCTGTTACAGTTTCAGATAAGATACACCAACCTGTCAATTTCCTGATGAAGAGGGATGAATTCACTCCCCATCTTTATTCATTTGCCCTCTCGCAACAAGTTTAATTTAAAGAGGATCCTTTTCCTTGTGAATGCCTTTCTCTCAGACCAATTGTGTTCATGTTTTTCAATGAGCCAATTTAAATAGCATTTCTTCAGTTAACAAAAGCATGAGTTAATTCATTATTAGACCAAAGAAGATAATAACATAACACACACGCACATAAATTAAAAACAAGAGTGAGTCCAAAAAATAATAAAAGTTAAAAGATGTGCAGATCAGTCTCTGGATCGTACATGAAAAGCACACTAACCAGGACAAAGCAGTCTACTTGATTTGCACCACATCCACACCCCCTCCATTGACATTCCATAGCAGCAGTGTGTACCATCTACAAGATGCACTGCAGAAATTCACCAATGATCCTTAGACCTTCCAAACCCACAGCCACTCCCATCTAGATGGGTAAAGGCAGCAGATTCATGAAAAAACCACCATCTACAAGCTCCCCTCCAAGCCACTCACCAAAATCTTGGAATTCCCTCCCTGATGCCATTGGAGGTCCACCTGCAGCACATGGTCTGCAACTGTTGAACAAGACAGTTTACCACCATCTTCTCAAGGACAACTAGGGATCGACAATAATTGCTGGCTCAGCCAGCAATGCCCATGTCCCATGAGTGAATAAAACAAGTACATGGTGGAACATTACAGCTATCACATTAGGTTGCACCACGAGAACTATTGATAAGCGCCTATTAGGTCTTTGTCCTGTTTCCTTCTGACTGCAGCTTCATTTGCTTTCTGAATTCAACAAAAAAGGAAACGTCTTTTACTTTTACTTACAGTCCAAGGATGATTGGTGTCCTCCACTGTGAAGACCGACACAAAATACTTGTTCAATGCCTCAGCTATTTCCCCATTTCCCATGATTAAATCTCCCTTCTCATCGTCTAAAGGACCAATGTTTACCTTAGCCACTCTTTTTTGCTTTACTTTGCTATTTGTCTTTATATTCTGAGCTACTTTACTTTCATAATCTATGTTACTTTTCTTTATAGCTAAGATTTGGTACAACCTGCCTTGTTTCTGCAAAAGTCATTGAACGCAAATGAGTAGCCTTGTTAAATCTGCTCACTGTTCTGCACATAGGTGGATGCATAAAGAATCAAAGTTTGAAAGTATTTCTATATTAGCAGGGGTTTGAGTGTGAGCCTCCCTCAAGTCTCTCTCTAATTCATCCCCATTGTTATCCTTGCCCTCTAGATCAGTGAAAATGAGACACATCGTGACCTTATTTTCTCCATTCTTGGTGGTGAAATTTCTTTAGCATGTTGCCACAAAACAGCTTTTGCCTTTTTCCACAATCCTGGATCTCAATAAGACCATTCACTTTCCTGATTTTCTTGACAACTCTGTACGTGTCACTGAATTGGGCTTTCAAGAGTTCATCTGGTATTGATTGGAGCTCTATCACACAGTCATCTGTAGAAAACTTGCAGCTTTGTCATATTTGGCTGCTTGTTTGTTTAACATCGCCTGGGAGATTTTCACATGTTCTTTCTGTTCTTAAAACCTCTTTGTGATTAGTTTCAGAGTCCCTCATATTCAGTGCCCACAAAATAATCAAAACAGTATGAAATCAGTGGATTCAATGGGTTTGTCCCACATGGTAGATGGAAGAAAGCCTAGTCCTTTATCTTAGTCATGGAAGTACCTGTGGCACAATACCCTGATCATTGTTTTTAGGGTCTGTTGGTACCATTCCACTGCCCCCCTGTGATGGTGGGTGATACGCTAAAGACTTCAGCAAGATTGCATTCAGGAAGCCCGTGACTTCCTTGATTATATTGGCTATGAAATTTGAGCCATAATCTAACTTGATCTCAGTAAACAGACCATATGTATTGAAGAATTGAGTCAATTCCCTTACCATTGCTTTGTCACATACGGTTCTCGGGGACAGCAATGGGTAGCCACATCCACGATGGTAAGAAAATACTGGTAGTGCCTTTTTGTTTTGGACAATCCACTGACACCTTGCTCAATGGTTCTGCAAAAGCTGGCACAGAAGTCACCAGTGCACATCTTATTTATTGCAGGTTGGGGTTTTCCCACAGCCTGGAATGCGTGGCACGTTCTGCAAAATCTTATTACATCCCTGTGGAGGCTGATGCTGGTTTGTATTTTGCAAACGCCAACATGTTGAGTCATTATACCTTTGAGCACTAATTGTAATGTTCCCCTACGATACCTCAGCGAGCATAGACGATGTGACTACACTGTTGGATAAAACTCGAGGTGCTTTAAACTTTTAAGTTGTTTGATCTCCCGGACCTCAGTGAGGTCGTCAGACATTACTAAGGGCACAATTACCTTTGATGCTGCCAGGTCAATACTCAGGAGAAGGTTGACCAATTCCACAGGTCACTGGTCCTGACACAAAGTTGTAGCTCAGATGTACCTGGTATCAGGGAACAGGTATGTACCCTCCTTCAATCCCTTTCACTAGCACCTTGGCACTTACTACATTCTTTAAATGGCAGGTCATGTACTTTTCCTAGCAGTGGAGTTTGTCTGGCTCTGTTATCACTACAGGATTGCTTGCCTCACCTTGGGAAAATGTTGGCATCCTTTATTCCCGTACAAAATCCCAATAACTTTCAGGGAATCATTTAATGTCATCTGCACTCTCAGGGTTTCGTTTACTGGGATGTGTAGCTGCAGTCAGAGCTGTAGCCTGACTTGTCAGGTTCTCTGACTGACCCCCATCTATACATGTGTTGTATGTGTTGCAAAAAATTCCACTGGTTCTTCCTGTTGCTTCCAGCAGTAGGCCTTGATATGCCATATCTTTTGGCAGCGAAAACGTAGAGGTTACTTGGCCTCACTTTCATTTCAGCGCTGTCCGTGTGTCCTGTGAAGAGCTTCCAGCATTTCCCTTTCTTCCATGGCTACTCAGTTTTCCTATCACCCTCCTGACCTCTATCCTCCCCAGTTGGTTGGGAGGTGACTGGGGGCATGTTTCTTCTGGAGCAGATGTTTGCAGATTGGCTTATAATTATCGTCCAGTGTGGCTACCTGCCTTGACCCAGTCAGTCTCTGTTGCTTGAGGTGTATTCTTATCAGGAAGGAGGTGGAGTTTTCAAATTCTTCAAGAGCAAATTTTCACAGAGGTTTTTGTAAGTGGCTTCTGTCTTGTGTCAGTAACAACTGATCAAATGTAAACTGCCCAAACCTTTCAAAATCTGGTCAGGCTATTTCCTGTGGGAATGGAATTTCCAATGATATGCCTCTGGCACTAAATGGTATGTACTTAAGATGGCCTTTTTTTACTGCCTCATAATCAGGGGCACCTTCCCCAAATAAGTGGAGAGAACCCTCATGGGTTTTTCCTGAGAGCTTACTGTGCAGTAATAATGACTAATGTTGGGATGGCCACTTTAACTGCTGTGCTACCCACTCAAATGAAGGCTTCTATTTCTGCCTCTACAAACTTAGAAATTAAAAATTGAGATTTCTCCACTCTTAGCTGTGAGCCTGTGATGTTTCTAAGTACGCAGTAGGATTTTGCGCCTAAGATCAAGCAGTTCTCGTTCAAAGTCCATTGTGGCGGTTTTTCCTGAAATTCTCTCTTCCATCCTTGCTTTTCCGATTTCCTGTTTTTGACTCTTTCTCTTACTTGTTCATTTTCTTTTTCTTGAAATTCTAATTAATGTTGGTTCAATTTTAACTTTTCTACTGCTACTCTATTTGTTTCATTATCCTCAATTTCACCTGAAAGTCATTGGCCATCCCTTTAAAAGAGTGGGATTTCTAGCTTTTCGATGAAATACTAAACCTAAGTGGTTCACTAAATGTTTAACCTAGTTGAGAGACAGAACTTTTAGATTCTCAGAAGTAACTTCACCGAATTCTCCTAAAAGTGTTCTGGCATCACATTTATATTCTGCAGCAATATAAACTCAACAACACTTTTTGCTGACTTTTTTTCAAAGGCAGGTTTCAAATAGACAATTTACTCATTCCAATTATTTTGTTTTATCAGTCGATTCAAATAATGGACACAGGTCTTTAATTTGTTACAACCAGACCCCAGGTGAGGTTCCCCAATTCGCTATGTATTCTTGAAAAGGGGAAGAACAAGAACAACAAAGAACAAAGAAAATTACAGCACAGGAACAGGCCCTTTGGCCCTCCAAGCCTGCGCCGATCCAGATCCTCTATCTAAACCTGTCGCCTATTTTCCAGGAATCTGTATCCCTCTGCTCCCTGCCCATTCATGTATCTGTCTAGATACATCTTAAATGACGCTATTGTGCCCACCTCTACCACCTCAGCTGGCAACGTGTTCCAGGCACCCACCACCCTCTGCGTAGAGAACTTTCCATGCATATCTCCCTTAAACTTACCCCCTCTCACCTTGAAATCGTGACCCCTAGTAACTGAGTCCCCCACTCTGGGAAAAAGCTTCTTGCTATCCACTCTGTCTATACCTCTCATGATTTTGTAGACCTCAATCAGGTCCCCCCTCAACCTCCGTCTTTCTAATGTAAATAATCCTAATCTACTCAACCTCTCTTCATAGCTAGCGCCCTCCATACCAGGCAACATCCTGGTGAACCTCCTCTGCACCCTCTCCAAAGCATCCACATCCTTTTGGTAATTTGGCAACCAGAACTGTATGCAATGTGGTCGAACCAAAGTCCTATATAACTGTAACATGACCTGCCAACTCTTGGACTCAATACACCATCCAATGAATGAAGGCATGCCGTATGCCTTCTTGACCACTCTATCGACCTGTGTTGCCACCTTCAGGGTACAGTGGACCTGAACACCCAGATCTCTCTGTGCATCAATTTTCCCCAGGGATTTTCCATTTACCGTATAGTTTGCTCTTGAATTGGATCTTCCAAAATGCATCTCGCATTTGCTTGGATTGAACTCCATCTGCCATTTCTCTGTCCAACTCTCCAATCTATCTATATTCTGCTGCATTCTCTGACAGTCCCCTTCACTATCTGCTACTCCACCAATCTTAGTGTCATGTGCAAACTTGCTAATCAGACCATCTATACCTTCCTCCAGATCATTTATGTATATCACAAACAACAGAGGTCCCAACACGGATCCCTGTGGAACACCACTGGTCACAGTTCTCCATTTTGAGAAACTCCCTTCCACAACAACCCTCTGTCTCCTGTTGCCCAGCCAGATCTCTATCCATCTAGCTAGTACACCCTGGACTCCATGCGACTTCACTTTCTCCATCAGCCTACCATGGGGAACCTTATCAAATGCCTTACTGAAGTCCATGTATATAACATCTACAGCCCTTCCCTCATCTATCAACTTTGTCACTTCCTCAAAGAATTCTATCAAGTTGGTAAGACATGACCTTCCCTGCACAAAACCATGCTATCACTGATAAGCCAATTTTCTTCCAAATGTAAATAGATCCTATCCCTCAGTATCTTCTCCAGCAGCTTTCCCACCACTGACGTCAGGCTCACCGGTCTATAATGACCTGGATTATCCTTGCTACCCTTCTTAAACAAGGGGACAACATTTGCAATTCTCCAGGCACAAGTATGTCTGCAATTTGGGGCATAATCCACAGCAGATGGGTTTTCTGTTGCAGAGAGGAGTTGAGGGCAGTAATAGTCATCCTTGTTATTTCTGTAGCCACAAAAGATTGCAGACCATTTTATTTTGACTTGACCACCCCACCACCTTCGAAAGGCTGCTGTTTAGAGTTCCAACATTAGTACATTAGGTGTCACATTCCAGGGTTCCTCTCGTGATAGCTGCCAAATTTACACCTGTAGTTATCTTATAGTTGTGCGTCTTTCATATATATATTAAAAAATTGTAATTGAAAGTTCAATATGTCCATAAATACTATGGGTGTTATGATCTGTGGTCATGACATTTTCCATTCCCAAAGATATGCTGCAGTTTTTGGTGCCTCCTTTCTCTCAACATCATTTATAATCCAACACCTCACTGCCAGAGAAAAGGAAATTGGTGGGGAGAGATAGGAAAATAATTAATATTGTGTGTGAATCAGACATGA
This sequence comes from Rhincodon typus, assembly GCF_021869965.1. Classification (NCBI taxonomy): domain Eukaryota; kingdom Metazoa; phylum Chordata; class Chondrichthyes; order Orectolobiformes; family Rhincodontidae; genus Rhincodon; species Rhincodon typus. The sequence goes on along the minus strand of NC_063333.1, from coordinate 102,690,983 downwards.
AAGATAAACAGAAAAGCAGAAAAAAGACAGTGAGATATTCAGCAACATAAAGGCTGCAAAGACAATCAAAGAGAAACACTGTGCTGTCAAAATTTCATGTGTGATCAAATCATAATAACTTGAAAATCCTTCATATTAGATGCATTTCTTGAAATACCATACTTCCTATCACATTTTAGTTATGTGCTGTGACATAGTGAGTGACACTCTAGGGGATCAGTGAATATATATTTTTAAAAAGTCTCCAGGAGTACTTTTAATGACTTTCGTCCATCTTTGATTTAGATGTCTGGGGAAGATTATACACTCTCTGTCATGCAGAGTGTCTCTTTGTATTTTTGATTCATTACTATATATGTTACTAATTAGTATTATTATTAACACATTTCTATTCCTTTGAAAGGAAAAGATAGAAACAGATATGCAAATGTCCTTGTTTCAGCCTTGCATTGCATTGAAGTTTTGTTTAAATCTCAGGGTTGGCTCTCAGCCCAAAAATATCACTGATGCATTTCGGTGGTGGGTATGGGAATTCCCTGTCTTTACAGCTGTACAGAGTCTTTGAAGATACCCTTACAAAATTGTTAAAAATGTTCTTTAGAATGTATATACAGTTTCAGGAATATCACAGCTGCTTTCATGTGTAGTTAGAAGAGAGTACAGACCCAGTTCTTATGTGAATAGGAGGATTGCTAAATATAGAATAACAGATATCCTGGGAAAGAGTTACAGCATGCTTAGACTGTGTGTTACCAGCTTCTCAGACTTTTCTCAGACAATATAAGGCTCAGCAATTTGTACATTTAAAACATAATTACTTTGTGGGGAATTGTCTTTGCATTTCCTGGAACGTTTCAAGAATAAAAACAATGAAATAGGCCCTTAACTTGTGTTAGTTTGTAGAATCATAGGAGATACAAGTTCACTAACAAAAAATGTCAGCAATGACAGAGAAATAATATATTTGCCAATATCACTGATTTTCCTAGTTTATGGTGTGACGCAAGTTATATGCTCAATCCTGCAAGGTTGTAAACCAAGGACAGGGAAATAATTTAAAGGTATTATAAATCATTCATGAAGTGTAGGTGGCTGAGATCGGTTTATTTTACATAAATTGTGCCTTTTATTCAACTGATCAACTTCACTAATGTTATTACTTTTGCAATGGTCTACAACACAGAAATGATAGACGCCATCCATTTAAATTAATTATGACTTATTTTTCAATAGATCCCAAAAAACATTATGATTTAATGAGATAAAAATAATTCGTGGTTTTGTCTGAATCATGCATGCTTAGAACCAGAGCTCATTCTTGCATGTTTAGTTATATTTAACCAAGTGAACTCCTTTGGAAAGTCACTGCTAAAGCCAAGAAGGTTTTACAAAACCATACTACATATCATACATTAACAGACACACCTGACATGTATACAAACAATATGACAGCTATCACAAATCCTCAGTTAACAGATAAAGGAATCTACCGAGTGTTACACTCAAATACTGAGATTAGAAGTTTAATTAATTGTGAGTGGCAGAAGTGACGTGGGAAACATGATGAAAATGCATGTTTACTTTTGGGATTTACCTCGTCTTTGTTGTCTGGAAGATTCACAATTTTTGACTCCTTATTAGAGACATTGTTTTCGAAGTTCATTCAACATAATGATCACATAAATTTCTTTCTTGCTGGTTTCAGTGGCATATGACAGTGAAATAGATAATTTAAAGTCATCGTCCTGGGTATAATACAGTTAATGTTGGCATTCGCAAAGTAGATTAATAACTGAGCAACATTAATATGGCCATTTACTCAAACAAAAAATTGTTAAGTGAAAAATGCTGAACTCCACCGATTCACTTTTGTAAATGGGTGAGAGGCACACATATTCTTTATGTCTTTCTGCTGTTGACTTTGTCCTCGATAAACCTTTGGTACAGATCTCAGAATTACCTGGTTGTCCAGCAGCAATCCTGGCTCACAATTGCTTAAATCTATCTGAAACTTAATTGCCATCTGGTCTAACTGCTCCTGGAAAATATGCCAGGAAAAGTATTCTACAATTAAAATCAAAATAAGCACTTTGAATCCATTTACACTGCAGCAATTTGCTGTCTCTCCCTGAGCCACCAGGTGGTAGTCTATCATTGCTTGGACCATTAGAATTTTTTAAGAGATTTCATGAGGAGGTTTCACTGTTCCATTATTTTCCTTACAGTATATACACAGAGTGTTCTCAAGTTTAAATACGTAGGTTCCCAACATCCACTGGAAAACCCAAAGAAACACATGATCCGTATGTCCTTAGAAATATTACACAATGGTTGCAAAGATATTCTTATGAGCACCAGTTTCTTTGACATTGCAAAAGCTGAGAGACAAAGTAAGTGGCAAGGAGTCTGTTCCCGATAATTTCAAGTGTGGCCATACTGAGTGCCATCTTTTGAAGGTCAACAGTGTAGGCATCTTCTAAGTGTAGCAGAAACTTAAAGATTAGATAGATCATGATGTCAGCAAGTGTCAGGAGCCCAATTTCTTTTCTGTGAATTCACAGATCCTGTTAATTTCCCCTGTTAAACAATTCCAGCTGTGAAATAGAATATCCAGCTATCAGCTCCTTCTCCCCTTCTGCCACCAGCTCCCCCTCCCCACCATCCCACACACACTCACAAGTGTCATTTAAAGGAATCACCATTGAGCTTTCAGATGTGTTTCTTCTGACTTCCTTTCACTGATGTAGGTAGAAAAGTATTGTGTGAGTTAATGATGGATTGAACTATTTAAAGTTATGTTTTATCTATTTCCTGTTTATTGTTCAAGAATTAGCTGAGATACAAACCTGTAAATGCAATATTTTTGTTCATCTCCAATCATCATTTTTTGCGGTTGAATTAGTATGTCATTCATTCTATTTGTCTGTCAATTCTCAGAAGGGAAACAGTTGTCACATTTTATTTTAACTTATCGTTCATTCCTTGACAACTCTCATCCTCAACTCTGATGGAAATAAAACTGGTTTTTGGCTTATTACAAAGGCATATCTATTATTGGTATTCTTTGAGGACTCATGTCTGAAAGTTTCTGAAAATTGGTGCATCTCAGTTGCTGAGAAAGTACCTGGATCTGCTTTTTTTAAAAAAAAGTCACTGAAGGGACACTGTCAAGCATTTAAAAAAAACTGCTTGAGCCTGTTTTTCTTTAAGCCCCATGCCTTAACCTAACTGCTTAGTCTCACCATAAATCACATGTATGAGTTTCTAGATGCTGGAATCTGTGCCTACTTTGATATTGTTTAGAGCTCATTTGGGGTTTAGACTGTAAAGAGATAAAACTCACAGTTCAGCCTTTGCCACCTTTCTATTAAACTCTCTTGAGTATTTCCCATGTCAGAGATAAAAAACTGAAACAGCTATTCTCCAGGAAGGCTTCTAGAAGACTTCCTCGTGACGTATCCTGAACAAACTGCATTTGAAGATCCTAGTTACAACTGTCAATACCTGGCGACCTACATCTATACGTACAAGGACAACAGATTGAAAGCAATCTAGAACATTTCATATCTTAGCCTTTTATTCTCCAAGTATAAACAACTACCTTTGGCCAAAGATTTTTTTCATTCCAAAGTTATTGTGGACAGAGAAAATTCCTTTATTTTTTCCAGTAACTCTGTGTGTGTGTGTGTGTGTGTGTGTTGAGTTTTTTAGAAGGGGAACTGTTTATCCTACCACATTTCAAACTGTTTGTTAATCAGTTTTGCATTGTTGTCAAAAAAGTTTTGTTTTTATAATAGCCAATAATTTTGTTTATTAAACAAACTGATTGATGGATCAGAGATAGTAGGAACTGCAGATGCTGAAGAATCTGAGATAACAAGGTGTAGAGCTGGATGAACACAGCAGGCCAAGCAGCATCAGAGGAGCAGGAAAGCTGATGTTTCGGGCACAGACACTTCTTCAGAAAATCTGAAGAAGGGTCTAGGCCCAAAACGTCAGCCTTCCTGCTCCTTTGATACTGATTGATGGATCATTTATTTTGGATTTTAAAAAGTACATAATTTGCCATAATGGTAACTGGTTAAAGCATCATAATATATGTTGTGACGAGTGGAGAGGTAGGATCAGAATGTGACAGTGCGCTCCTCTGGTGTCGAGAATTGATGGCCTGTTTTACACTATAAGCTAAGTTTTTACCCTTGAGGGAGCAGTTAGAGTCAGACAATTTCCTGACTTGTTTTGCCCACTTCAGGGAAAGTACCTGTAAAGACAGGATGTTCATTCTGGTGGCAGGTGCATGTTGGATTCAGGTGTGTCATCCTTGGAAAGTTGTGGGCAAGTACAGAGATAAGCTATTTAGAAAGTTTGCCTTGATGCTGTGGGGCTTTGTTTCACTTGTAATAAAAACTATAAAGTAGAAAACATACATCTCGTCCTGTCACCTCCCACTTGCACCTTCTGCCCCACTCTATGCCAAGCAATGCTCCTCATCCATCCTTAATGCCCTGTCATGCTCTCCACGAAAACATTTGCAACTTCCACACCCATTCACTCAACATACACTCTGTACAAAGCCAATTAACCCTGTATTAATAATGTCATTAAATATTTTAACAGGTCATTCTTTGTTTTTGCTACAGCCCTATGAAAATATCAATCAAGCAGAGTCTAAAATATCAACAGCAGAAATTGCACACATGATACCTTTTCATTTTCCATGAATAAACATTGACCAAATGAAAAATAGATATGAGAAGGAAAACTATCAATCAAGTAATGTTTTTTCTTGGATTCAGCTGCTTCAAGAAACTGATGGATGTACAGGCTCTCAGCCAAGCCTCATTCAGAAGGTAATGAATGGACAGTATAAGGAGCCATGGATTTAAATAGAGAAGCATAGGTTGGCATTGAGATATAGCGGGATCATAGAGAGTGGCTGGAGGGACATAAGTTGACATAGAGAGTATGAGGGACCATGGAGGTTGTATGGAGGAGTATAGGTTCACATGAAAGCTGTTAGGAGGCATTGTGGTTGGTAGAGTTACATAGTTTGGCATGAAGAGTCTGAGGAGCCATGGAGGGGATATGAATAGGCATATTTTGGCATGGAGGCTATGAGGGGCCTTGGGGATGATAGGTTGGCATTGGGGTGCATGAGTAAGACTTTGTGATTTTACCTTTCAAAAGGTTCCCTCGTGCAAACTACGGATGTTGACATCTCTGTGAGTTCACGAACCACAAATGCTTGAATAGCTGCCCTGATTCTGTGAAAACTGTGGATGGCTAGGAGATGCTAATTTTCATAGGGTGTGAGTAGTAGCTGGTGAGCTTTCATACTACTTTGTCTGCACCTTTTTCCACCTTGACAAAACTTAGGGTTATTGGAATGGGACAGATAAACCCACATTCAGATCCCAGCTGCCATCTTTAAAGTTTCATTGAATCTCCCCAGTTCTACAAAAAGTTTGGCCCTTCATTTTAAATACATTGGAAGTAATTAAGTACATACTCAGTCAGAGTTTGAAACATCTTATTGCCTAAGGGTAAATACATCCTCAATAATTCCCCCATTTTCTTATATTTGCTAAAGACTCATTGGCTACTTTAGTTTAACTTTTCCAAATATTTCTCATATTCAGCAGCAGGAGGAATGTTTTACATTATCTTATTGCATTTTTTCTCTGCAAGTCTTCAAATGTAAATATTTCACATAATATACACAGGGTGACTGGAACAATTTGTATTAGCATATGCAGCAAATAAATCTGAAATAGTTAAAGCCCACAGAGATTGCTCTGGTGAGCAGTTTGAACCTTTTTTTACTTTTGCTTGTTTGTGAACATGTGTGATTCTATTCTTTGTTGCTGGTTTGAGATGATCGGACAAAGAAACACAGTCATGTCTGAAATTTGAAATGTCTACCTCATGTGCGATTCATAGCAAATAAAATTTGTCTTGGCTAGTTGCGCCTATCATAGGTGCTTAAATCAGCAATTTTATACTCCAATTTCTCACTGCTCAGTTGGTGCAAAAGTCCCATTTGGATTTCACTTCCATCGTCTGGCTTTTCCACTATCAAGGTATTATAGGTAATAATGACTTTAACATATACTATACTTGTGTGGCATAGCAATAATGCCGCTTCCCTCTGGCTTCAAAGGTCTAGTTTCAAACCCCACCTGCCCTAGAGGTGTGTCAGAATCTGTCCAAGCAAGTTTACTAAGGTAACTATAACTGCACTTGTGAATGTTAATTAGCTACATACACTTTAACATTTAACTAAGTAGCAACAGACTTCTTCAATTTTATGAAAACAAAAGTCAACTTTGGTGATTGTGTGTAATAGATGATGGCCAATTGATTGCCCAGTCCCCTAGCTACTTCCCCTGCCACTCGGATTTTCTCATGCAAAACCAAATTAATTCCATTGTGTCTACATCCAAGAATAGTTTCAGAAATCTGTGAGAATTGGAGGACATTTGCATTGAGTAAGAGTGTAAATCTAGAAAAAATGCCACATATCTGGGAAAAGGTTAGGGGGTACTGAGGGAAGGAGATTAAAATTAAGTTTTCCCTAGAAAATTAGCTTGCAAGAAGTAACATGTTAATTATTTGCTCCTGAATGAGTAAAAATGAAAGATGAGGAATAAAGAATTATTTGATAGCAAACAGCAGTGGATCTTCACTAAAAATAGGATTCTCTCCGACAGTTGGTTACCCTCTGACAGAAAAGCCCAGAAAGGTGGGGTAGTGTCCAACATTAGATACCTCAGTCCCTACATAGGCAGAATCCTGGCCCTTGCAGTAGAAGATTAGACTGCCACTATGGGGAGGCTGAGACATCCAAAATCCGACCAATTGAGTAAGTACTGCTATTCATTCCACTGCAACTCTCATATTAACCCCATTGTCAGTGTCACTGATTGCACAACACATCTAACTACTGACTGTGATGCCTTCTGTCTCATTTGTCTTGCAGGTACCAATAGGATGTCCACCAACTCCACGATGAAATAATACATTCCATTATGAGCCACCTCCTTGACCTCCGAGAAAGACACCCAGACTTTAGAAGAAACATTGGCTAGCTGCACACACATATACACACACGTACAATACATACACACTAGAAAGTTTGGGATGATAATCTGGTGAGCACGTCCCTGTGACAGCTCCACTGCTGGTCAAGAAAGAAACATTCCAGGCCAATAGTACGTAAATAACTGCCTGAGACCTGGCACAAGATGAGTCCCAGACAAGGGAGGACTCTTATCATGTCATCAATCCACATACACAGAGGGGGCCAGGAGCCATGGCCCTCTTTTTCCAAGGAATTGTAGGCTCCTGACCTTGGACTAACTCCACTCCACTTGACCCCCTCCCCATTCATGCTTTACCATGTTCCTCCCTTACAAATACCATTTCAATTTAATTAGCAATTTACTCCTACCTGGTGAGATATCCACCCCACTGCTTGGCAAATGTATAAAAGATGCAACAGGTTGTTCCTGACATTGAGGTCAGCCTCACCAGACTTCTTGCCTGATTCTGTCTCAAATCTTGCCATGGATCATGACACTAAGGCCTTTATAAGATTCCAGTATATCAGGCCATTTGCCTTCCTAACTGCTCATCAACACTGCTATGAACTGTGTACAAGAGCACCCAAATCCCTCTGAATACCAACATTTATTAATTTATCATCATCTACTTCTACATTGTTCCAAACAAACTGGATAATTTAATACTTCTCCATGTTACACTCCTTCTGCTCCCTTCTTGCCAAACCACTTAAATGGCCTTTCACCATGATGGTGAAATTTGAATTTAACAAAAATCTGGAATTAAATTGCAATCATGACCATGAAAGCAATGATGATTGTCATAGAACCCCATCTGGGTCACTAAGACCCTTTAGGGAAGGCAACTGTCATCATTACTTGGCCTGGCCTACATGTGACTTCAGAGGCACAGCAATGTGGACTTTTAGCTGCCCTTTGAAAGGCCTAGATAGCCATTCAGCTGTATCAACCATTGGAAAATTAAAAAGAAATGAAAATAGACAAACCATCTGACAGTGACCCAGGCACCAGAAGCAACAATGACAAAATCAGCACTGTTGACACTGCAAAGCCTTTCTTACTATCATCTGGAAGCTAGGTCCAAAGTTAGGAGAGTTGTATAGACAATGTTGCAGACACCACCATCACCATCCCTGGATACATCCTGTCCCACTGTCAGGACAGACCCAGCAGAGGTGGCAGCACAGTGGTATACAGTCGGAAGGGAGTTACTATGGGAATCCTCGACATTGACTCTGGAAGCCATGAAATGGACTGCCTAGAAGTGTGGTGGAAGCGAGTTCAATTGAGACATTTGAGAGGATTTGAGATAATTATTTGATTTTTAAAAATGTGCAAAGTAATGGGGATAAAGCAGAAGACTGATACTGGGTAATGATTCTCCTTAAAGTTACAGCTTGCTAGTGAAGATCACATAACCAAAGGCCATCCACCAGCCTTCAAGTAAATGAGAGGGAGGGGCTTTATGTTGAGTCACACAGGAAGGAAGAGATCAGAGAAAGTTTCGGGCAGATGAGGCTGTAATGCTCAAGTAAACTACATTTCTTCTTCTCAGTCCCCACAGGAGAAAGTTTAAGGCTTACCTACAAGGACTTACCTGCAGGGTCTTACTGGTTTCAGATTAGCTCTAGATATGTTTCTGCCAGCAAGACAGTAACTATGCTGATGAAGAGACAGCAAACTCGAAATGTTAACTCTGCTTTCTTTCCACTGATCCTGCTGGACCTGCTGAGTTTCTCCAGCAATTTCTAGTGTTGTTTCAGATCTCCAGCATCTGCTGTTCTCTTGTTTTCTTTATTATTGGCAGTTGCTAGACCTGATTAAAGCACTATGAGTATCATAGACATGTCAAAGGAAATCAACTTACAAATATTTGCTTTAAATGAGCACCATATTTGCTTGTAAAACCCTGCAGATGGACAAAGAAAGTGATCAGGATCTGAGTAGGTAAATTACGTATTTATTTTGAAGATTTCAATTCTGTTTTGTCTGGATTTGTAGGGTTAAAATTCACCCTATTGTTCAGGTCATTGTTTGCAATATGAGTGAAAATTCTGAAATGTGAACTTAGAAATAATTTAAGGAAAAGGACTAAAGATCTTGATTAAAAATTTAATAAAACGTTTTCAATCCATATTGACGTCAAATATGTGGAGATTTGTGAGCAAGAACCGTAGCCTGAAGATGTCAGAACTGCCAAGTGGCTTTGAATTGACTTATTTTGAATTGCCACTAATTCCCAACTTTGTTGAGATCCACTACTTTTTCTGCCTTATTACAATAAACAGACTATGTAAATACAAATTGTTGCTTTGACTTTTGTTCTGCCGTTTAGATTTCATGGGCTGAATTTTAGGTGGGAGATCGATGTAATGTCATCGAGTTCTCATAACTTTGACATTATCACACTACAAACTCAAAATACTGGAACATAATGAAATGTATTTCTCGCTGCTCTTGACCAGGCTGGTTGACTGATACACTGTTACTCATCCCGTGATTACAGCATAGCAGTGAAATTTAGCAGCTAGGACATGTATACATAGTTTCTAGATATGTACGAAGGATATAACAATATTACAGCGGGGCAAGGAATACATCCCAATCCATATTTTTCAGCAGGATATTGCCTGGCAATTTTTACTAAAGTAATCTATCTCATTGGCTGCCTGTGGGCATGACATTGAATTAAGGACATTAGGATTGATAGTGATGGTGGTGGTAGTGGTAGAAAGGGGCAAAGGGTGGAACACACTGAATACTGAAATTAGAGTCATAGAGTTATGTAGCATGGATACAGACCCTTTGGCCCAACTCGTCCATGCCAAATAGGTTTCTAAAACTGAACTAGTCCCATTTGACTGTGTTTGGCCCATATCCCTCTCAACCTTTCCTTTCCATGAACCTGTCCAAATGTTTTTTTTTTATATGTTGTAATTGTACCTGGCTCTACCACTTCCTCTGACAGCTCTTTCCATATACCCACCACCCTCTGCTTGTTTAAGTTGCCCCTCAGGCCCCTTTTAAATCTTTCCCCTCTCAACTTAAACCTATGCCCTCTAGTTTTGGACTCCCCTACCCTCGGGAAAAGATCTTGTCTATTCACATTATCTATCTCCCTCATGGTTTTATAAACATCTATAAGGTCACACCTCAGCCTCTAATGCTCCAGCATATCCAACCTCTTCTAATAACTCAAAATTTCCAGTCTTGGTAATATCCTTGTAAATCTTTTTTGCACACTTTCTAGCTTAATAACATCCTTCCTAAAGCAAGACATCCAAAATTTGAATGCAGTATTCCCAATGTGACCTTACTAATGTCTTGAACAGCTGTAACATGACATCCCAATCCTGTACTCAATGCTCTGATCAATGAAGGTAAGCATGCCAAACACCTTCTTCATCACCCTGTCTAGCTGTGATGCCACTTTCAAGGAACAATGTACCTGTACCCTTAGGTCTCTGTTTAACAACACTCACCAAGGTGTTAACCATTAACTTTGTAAGTCCTGCCTTGGTTTACCAAAATGTAATACCCCTCATTTATCTGAATTAAATTCCATTTGCTATTCCTCAGCCCACTGACCCAGCTGATCAAGTTCTGTTGTACTTATTGTGAAGATAGCCTTCTTCATTGCCCACTATAACTCCAATTTTGGTGTCATCCACAAACGTACTGAACATGCCTTCTATATTCTTATCCAAATTGTTTATGTAAATAAGGAACAACAGTGGAACCAGTACTGACCCTTGTGGCACACCACTGATCACAAGTCTTCATTCTGAACAAGAACCCTCTACCACAACTCTCTGTCTCCTACTGTAAGGCCACTTTTATATCTAATTGGCTAACTGTCCCTGGATCCCATGTGATCTAACCTTACTAAGCAGTCTGCCATGCAGAATTTGTGAAATTGCTGGAGAAGCTCAGCAGGTCTGGCTGTATCTAAGGAGAGAAAGCAGAGTTAACATTTTGGGTCCAGTGGCCCTTCTTCAGAGTGCATCTGCAGTTCTTTGTTCTATTTTAGGCTCTGAACACTGCTTTTTGTACAGGGCCAGTAGCTCTAAAGAATCATTGTACCACCAGGAAAGGTGATCACTGCTTTGGAATGCAGAAGACCTTGGCAGTTAGATATGTTACTAAAATAAAACATAAAAGATTGGAGAGAAAAGTTTTTAAATTCTTCAGCAGCCAGTTTTGGGCAACGGGAAAGATTTAGACTTTGAATTTGGCACTTAGGTTGACCGGAGTTAGACAATGAGTAAGTTATGTAGTTTCAGGCAAAGTTTTCATATCATTCAATAAAACAATGTGCTTTACTTTCATCATCACTCTCTGAACAAGTCAGGTTTCACTAAATTATCTCCCAAGAATGTTCAATTTCGTCTTTATTGAGCAATCACTTAAAGCAGAAAGCTTTGATGATTTTTATCTTTAATCCCAGTAGATGTTCAACTTGTTTGCCACAGAATTCACTCTTTAGAATTAACAAGATTAGCGGGTGATGACAAAATTCATAAAACATAAAAGTGTTTACAAAAAGAAATCATTCAACACATTGAAGATTATGATGGAACTTTTGTACCGTGGCCAAAAATAATACATTTTTGAGTGATTTCTTTGCTTCAGGTTATATTGAAAACAGAGAAAGCATTTGTCACTTTCGTAGCATTATTCCATGGAAACTAAAAAAGAAAAGGATGCTCTGCTTCTGGTTCTGGTAGAATCAAGAAAGCTTTGTTATTTTCAGGAAGCCTTTATTTAATTTCATGTTTGATTGTAACATATCGAACAAAACAACTGGAAGGCATTTTCGACAACTGCAGTATGTTTCTTTGGTACTAAAATAATTGTTCATCTTTTATCCAGCAGACAGTAATTGCAAATGTATCGTTTTCTTCAGGCTACAGATAGGTTCTTGGCACATATGCATGTTTCTGCAGCTTATCATGTGCATGGCTTATTGGTAGGGGAAGCTGGTCTTCTTGATGAGCACATCTATATGCTGAAAGGGCTTCCATTCTTACAGTTTTATTTGAGAGCTGTGATACTCTTGTTTCTGCCTCAAAAAGTTATATTTCAGCACATCTAACCTGGCATTTACACAATAACAATTGAAAGAATGCTGCACTTTTAGAGGTGACATCTTTCATTCAACCAAGCTTTCACAATAGTCTTAGAACAACACGTTTTGGAACCAACCACAGGGCTGATTATATTAGAATTGATAATGTCATGCAATTTGGATTAGTTAATGTCCTGATTTCAGGCACCTTCAGGTAACAGTGACCACAATGTGGATGAATTTTGCATCAAGTTTGAAAAGGAGAATATTGGGTCTAAGATTAGTATAATAATTCTCTTGCAGTCCAACTATGTGAGCCTGAATGCTAGGCTAGCTAATGTGAACTGGCAAACAAGGCTAGGGGATAGATCAATTGAGAAACAGTAACAGATTAAAAAACATATAGACATATAAAAACAGATTACAAGAATGCCTACAGTATTTAAAAAGGAAAAGAGTTATTTAAGTGAGTGGTGGATCTCTTGAGATTGAGAATGGGAAGTTAGTAATAAATAGTAAGGAAATGATGGATGAAATGAACAAACATCTTGCTTCTGCCTTCACGATAGAGGATAAAAAAAATCCAGTAATAACCGTAAACTGGGAGGTGGAAGGGAGAGAGAAACTGAGCAAAATTACAATCATGAGGGAAGTGGCATTAAGCAAACTGATAGAGCTGCAGTTGGGTCCAGATGGATTTCATCCTATGCTATGCAAAGTGGTTGCTGAGGATGTTATGGATACATTATGTTAATTTTCAAACATCCCTAGATTCAGGAAAGTTTCCAATGGACTTGAACAAAGCAAATATAAAAATTCAATTAAAGAAAGGAGGGAGGTGGAAAACAGGAAACCATAGGCCATTTATCTTGACATCTGTCATGTAGAAGATGTTAAAATTGATCATTAAAGAGATTTTAGCTGCGCACTTATAATACCTCCAGGCAGTTGGGAAGATTCAACATGGATTTGTCAAAGAGAAATCATGATTAACCAGTTTATTGAAGTTCTTTCAAGGAGGACCATGCACTGTGGATAAGAGGGAACTTGTAAATGCACTATACTTCAAGTTGCAGGAAGTATTTTAAAAGGCATCGTAGCAAAGGTTATTGCAAAAAATAAAAGTTCATGGTATAGGGGATATCAGCATGGAGAGAAGGTGGCTAGCTGGCTGAAAAGGGAGAGTATGCATAAATGGGATGTAAATGAGAGAAAAGGCATGATAACTAAATTTACAAACAACACCAAAACAGGTAGGAGAGTATATCACTGGGCCAAAATCCTTAAACTCCCTCCCTAATTGGTATTCTAGGCCAAGTTACACCAATCGAACTGCAACGGTTTAAGAATTAGCTCACCAACCACCTTCTTAAGGACAAGCAAGGGTCGTCAGTAAATGTCGTTCTAGCCAGCAAAACCCACACTCTGTGAATGAATAAAAAGTGTTGTAAACAAGATATAAGGAAGTTGCCAACAAATGTGAATAGGTTTGAATGAATGGGCAAAAAGCTGGCAGATAAGGTGGGAAAATATGATGCTGTTTACTTTTGTAGGAAAGATTTAAAGAAGTAAGTCATACTTAAATGGAAAATGAATGCAGAATTCTTAGGTCCAGAGGGATTTATGTTTTTTTGTTATATGAGCCACAAAAGGTTAGTATGCATTTACAGTACATAATCAAGATGACTAATGGAATGCAATATTTTACTACAAGAGGAACTGAATATAAAAGGAAGGAGGTTGTGCTTCAGTTATGCAGGGTCTGGTGACACTACATCTCAAATACTATGGGCAGCTTTGGTGCTCTCTTATAAGGAAGGATGTAAATATTTTGGAGCGATTCAGAGGAGACATATTGGATTGATTCCTGGAGTGATCAGGTTGTGGATAGGGCTTTAAACTTAATATCTGGGGAGGGGGAGTTCAGTTGCATGGAAGATCATGGAAAAAGTTAGAGGGGGTGAGGGCTCAGCAGAGGTAATTAAAGTTTCTATAACAAGTAATAGAACAGAAAGGATGGAAAGGGTCAGGAATCTAACCTCAGACTCAGCAGATGAAGGGACAACTATAAGAAGGGGTCAGTCAATGCAGGGCTGAGTGTGTTGCACTTAATTGATTGATTTATTGTCACGTCTACTGGAGTACAGTGCACGCAGTATATGAAACAAGGTAAATGAGCATGCAGTGCAAATTGAAATAAGCAGGTACAGTGTTGTGGGTCTCAGAGTGACGTGGCTTCAAGGGGATCAGGACTAGGAACTAAATAAGCAGATGGGCAGAGGATGCAGGGTTGCCTTGTTTGTAAGAAATGAAATTAAATCAATAGCAGGAAATAATATAGAGTCGGAAGATGAGGAAATTGTGTGGGTTGAGAAACTGCAAAGGAAGAAAAGACCTTAATGAGTGTTATGTACAAGCCTCCTTGCAGTAATTAGGAAGTGGGGAAGAACATAAATCAGAAGATAGAAAAGGCATGTAAGAAAGGCACAATGACAGTAATCACAGGGGACTTCTATATGCAGGTAGACTGGGAAAGTCAGGTTGGTAGTGGATCTCAAGAAAAGGGATTCATAGATCTTTTAACAATTGTGATAGCGTCCACTAAGGAACAGACAACCCTGGATTTGGCAATATGTAATGAGGTAGACTTGATTAGTGACCTTAAAGTGAAGGAACCCCTACGGCAATGACCAAATTATGATAGAATGTTTGAAAGAATATGTAGTTTGAGAGGAAGAAGCTGACATCAAATGCAATGGCATTACAAATAAGTAAAGGTAACTACAAAGACGTGAGGGAGGAGCTGTTTATAGTTGATTGGAGGTGGAGCTTAGAAAGGAAGATGGTGGAGCAGCAGTAGCAAGAGTATCTGGGGTAATTCAGGAGACATATCAGGAATTCATCCCAAGGAAGAAGTAACACACTGAGGGGAGGGCAAGGCAACCATGGCTGTCAAAGAAAGTCAGGGACATCATAAAAGCAAAAGAGAAAGCAATCAATGTGGTAAGGATTCACAGGAAACCAGTGGATTGGGAAGCCTTCAAAAGCCAACAGAGGATAACCTTAAATGCAATAAGGCGGAGAAGATGAAATATGACAGTTAGCTAGGCTAGTAATTTGAAAGGAGATTGCAAGAGTATTTTTAGGCATCTAAAAAGTAAAAGACAGGCAACAATGTACATTGGACTACTAGAAAATGAGTCTGGAGAAGTGGTAATGGGGAACAAAGAAATTGAGGAGGAACTGAATAACTACTTTGCATCAGTTTTCACAGTGGAAGACACGAGCAGCATACCAGAACTTTAGGAGGGATCAAAGGTAAATGTATTGGCCATCTCAAAGAAGAAGGTGCTAGGGAAGCTGAAAGGTCTGAGGTTGCATAAATCACCCAGACAACAGATGGGCTACACCCCAGATTTTTGAAGGTGGTAGTTGAGAAGATTGTAGAGGTGGTGGTGATCCTTCAGGAATCACTAGAGTCAGGGAGGGTCCCAAAGGATTGGAAAATAGCAAATGTAACACACCTGTTTAAGAAGGGAGAGAGGCTGAAGACAGGAAACTATAGGCTGGTTAGGCTGACTGTGGTTGTTGATCAGATTTTACAGTTCATTATTAAGGACGAGATTGCAGAGTACTTGACAGTGCATGGTAAAATAGGGCTGAGTCAGCGCAGCTTTGTCAAGGGAAAGTAATGGCTGACAAATCTATCAGAATTCTTTGAGGAGGTAACAAACAAGTTAGACAAAGGAAAGGCAATGGATGCCATCTATTTGGATGTCCAAAAGGCTTTTGACAATGTGCCACATAGGGGGTTACTAAATAAGACAAGAACGGATGGTGTTGGGGCAAGGTAATGGCGTGGATAGAGGATTGGCTGAGTGGCAGAAGCAGAGATTGGGGATAAAGGGGTCTTTTTCAAGATGGCTGCTGGTGACCAGTGGAGTTCCGCAGATGTTAGTGTTCAGATCACAATTATTCACGTTATACATTAACAATCTGGATGAAAGAACTGAAGGCATTGTTGCTAAGTATGCAGACAACACAAAGATAGATGGAGGGGCAGGTGGTGTTGAGGAAATGGGGAGACTATAGAAGGACTTGGACAGGCTAGGAGGGTGGGCAAAGCAGTGTCAGATGGAATACAATGCCGAAAAGTGTCAGGTTATGCACTTCGGAAGGCATAATAGAGGCATAGACTATTTTCTAAATGGGAAAAGGCTTTGGAAATCTGAACCAAAGGGGACATGTGAGTCCTAATTCAGGATTCTCTTAAAGTTAACATGCCTGTTCAGTTTGCAGTTAGGAAGGCAAATGCAATGACAGCTTTTATTTTGAGAGACCTAGAATACAAGAGCAAGGATGTACCGCTGTGGCTACATAAGGCTCTGATCAGACCACATTTGGAATATTCTGAGCAGTTTTGGGCCCTATATTGAAGAAAGGATGTGCTGGCATTGGAAGGGCCCAGAGAAGGTATACAAGAATGATCATGGAGATGAAGGGCTTGTCGTATGAGGAGAGATTGAGGACTCTGTGTCTGTACTCAATGAAAGTTAGAAGGATATGGGGGGGTCTGATTGAAACTTACAGAGTACTGAGAGGCCTGCACAGAGTGGAGATGGAGAAGATGTTTCTACTCATAGGAGAGACTAGCACCTGAGGCTACAGCTTCAAAGTGAAGGGACCAACCCTTTAGAACTGAGATGAGGAGGAATTTCTTCAGCCAGAGGATAGTTCATCTGTGGAACTCATTGCCACAGAAGGCTGTGGAGATAAAGTCATTGAATGTTTTTAAGGCAGAAATAGATACGGTTCATGATTAGTAATGGGTTTCAGGGCAACAGGGAGAAGGCAGGAGAATGTGATTGAGAAACATATCAGCCATGATCAAATGGTGGATCAGGTTTGATGGCCGAAAGGTCTAATTCTGTTCCTATATCTTATGATCCACAGGCAGTAAATCATCTTTTATTACAACAATATAGTTGCTTTTAAACAATGAAAACAGAGATTCTAAAATTCCAAATAGTCTGAGGTAGGGGCCACAGTTTGGAGCATTAATCAGATATGCTAAATTATAGCTGTAGAACTAAAACTAGGTTCTTCTGGATGAGATGTATCAACTTATCTTCACTTTCATTACCCGTTTTGGTCAATACTGTTTCAAACCACTATTCTTTGGTATCACCTCTGCTGTGGAGATTCTTAATGCACTATGACATTTTACAGAGGCTAGACGTCATCTTAAGCAATTTGGATGAGAGCTTGTCACATGCTTGAAACTGCCATCACCACGTTAGGAAATTATATAATGTCCCTAAATATTTACAAACAGCACAAATGTGAATTTCCTGGAATTCATTTTATTTGCTGGGTCACTTTGTCACCAAGGATGGGATACAAGCTGATCCCCAGGAAACTAGTCAAAAACTAGTCAAAAACTTTTCAACTCTAAAATTGGGATTATGATCTGCAATAGCTTCTGGATACAATGAGTCGGTTAGCTAGGTTTATATCACATCTCGCCGATGTTACTTGAGAACTCAGCAAGGAAAGTCACAAAGCAGTAGATGGCCTTTCAGAAGATAAAGGCAATGTTGATTTCCATTCACATCTTGGCCCATTACAATCCATCATATTCCATGATGCCTCAGCCGCAGATATTGGGGTGATTCTACTTTGAAAACAGCTGAAATGATATTGAAAACATTTATATTTCATTTTAATCAGTGGATGTGAGACCAATTATAACCCATTGGTCTCCTTCTTGAATGAAAATGTGTTAGCAAAAATGCCTCCTTGTGTACAAGAATTTTGCCTCAGACTTACATGATTCATGTACAAGATTCAGCATATCCAAGGTAAATATCTGAAACTGATACATGCTCGTTCCAAAGTTCATAGTTGATGTCTTCATATAGTACAACTGATGAAGAAGGGCAAAAGCACACTGGAGCAACATTGCTGGAATAATAAAGAAATGATTCTTGTTGATAGTTATTGCACTCTGGATGGCCTGAAGTTCAGTATGCAGACTGTGCTATAAAGACTTTCTCTGAACAGGCAGCACTACTTTACTGATTTTGGATGATTAGTAATTCCCATTAATTTCAGGATATTATGCAACAGATTTACCAATTTAAGAATAACTAAGTCCAGAGCAAGAACTTGTGCAGCCTTTGATGTCCAAGGATCTCAAAACAGAAAATCTTATTGTTAATTGTAATACATGTACAATACACATTAATGAATGACAGGTATCTCTTATTCTTCCAAAATTTCCTCTTAGACACTGGGCCTGTTTTGGATTGGACATTTTCATCTATGAAGGTCATTCTCATCTCATTGCTGTCAATTACAATGCAAAATGGTTTAAGACTAAAAAGCTGACATCAATAAGCACTGAAACAGGGACCCCTACAGAAGATGTTCCCCACCCAGAGTATTCTGGATACTCTTGATTCAAACAACGACCTAATAACTATTTGAAACATTTACAGACGCTTTAAACAGAGAACAAGTTTTTGCACATACCTTCAATCCAAATGGAGAGGCAGAATTAACGGTTCAGAAAGTGAAAAACCTGCTGAAAGAAAATTCAGATTATCTTACTGCTCTATTCGGTAACTGCACCACCAGTTTTCCTCAGGGTTATTCACATCAGGACTGCTGATTTGATGCAGATTACAAACTCAATTTTCTATATTACTTGGTTTGAAGAGACAGTTAATAATGCAGTTCAAATTGTTCACCGGAGTAAACATAATTGTAATAAACAGTACAGCAGCAAAATGAAGAAGGGTCCTGACCCGAAACAACAGCTTTCCTGCTCCTCTGATGCTGCCTGGCCTGCTGTGTTCAGCCAGCTCCACACTTTGTCATCTCTGACTCCAGCATCGGCAGTTCTTACTTTCTCAGCAGCAAAATGTTGCCTAGATTGGACATGGAAAGGTAGACTGCATAAGTGATCTACATAGAAAAAATACTGACAGAGACTAACTTGTGCTTGCTACTTTCTCTCTCTTCACTTTCTGCTCTGTTTCCCCATCATTGTGCTTACTGTTCACTTTCTCTTTCACCAGTATGCTCACTTCTCTTTCTCCCTTGCATATTCACTGCATTCCCCATGCTTTTTCTGCTCCATTTACATGAGGCAGTAAAGAAGGCAAATGGTATGTTGGCCTTCATTGCGAAAGGTTTCAAGTACAGGAGCAGGGATGTGTTGTTGCAGTTGTACAGGGCCTTGGTGAGACCACACCTAGAATATTGTGTGCAGTTTTGGTCTCCTTTTCTGTAGAAGGATGCTCTTGCCCTCGAGGGAGTGCAGCAAATGTTTAACAGGCTGATTCCGGGGATGGCGGGTCTGACGTATGAGGAGAGATTGACTAGGTTGGGATTGTTTTCACTGGAGTGTAGATGAATGAGGGGAGATCCACAGAGACTTATAAAATTCTAACAGGACTGTAAAGGGTAGATGCAGAGAGGATGTTCCCAATGGTAGGTGTGTCCAGAATCAGGGGTCATAGTCTGCCGATTTGGGATAGACAATTTAGGACGGAGATGAGAAGACATTTCTTCATGCAAAGAGTGGTTAACCTGTGGAATTCATTACCACAGGAAGTAGTTAATGCTAAAACATTGAATGTAGTCAAGAGACAATTCGATATAACACTTGGGGTGAATGGGATCAAAGGTTAAGGGGAGAAAGCAGGATTAGGCTATCGAGTTAGATGATTAGCCATGATCGTTAAGAATGGTGGAGCATGCTCGAAGGGCTGAATGGCCTCCTCCTGCTCCTATCTTCTATGTTTCCATGTTCCCTGCCCTTGTGCCTGCTCATTGTTCTTCCCACATATTTACTGCTTTCCCAAGAGTTCACTGCTGTCACCAAATGTTCACTCAAGTTCCTATTTTCTCTTCACATATTCTCACTGTTCTCTCTCCCACATAAAAGTGTCTCTCATCTCTTATATTTGTTTTTCTCTCTGTGCTAACTGTTGTCACCCACTTGATCACCATGTTCTCACTGGTCTCACTGTTCTCCACCCTTAAGCTGACCATTGTCTCTAATATCTGTGCTCCCATCTTTCTTGACCTGCACATACCTACTTCCCTAGTGTTTAGAATATCTGCTGTTATCTCCCCGAATTCTGCTCTCAAAGAGATTAACCGGCATGCATTAAATTACTAACTGGCAATTCTATATTTTAATTTGTCTCATTACATCAAACAAAGTTTGATTCTTATATTCTTATTTTCTGAAGAAGGGTCCAGACCCGAAATGTCAGCTTTCCTGCTCCTCTGATGCTGCTTGGCCTGCTGTGTTCATCCAGTCCTACACGTTGTTATCTTTGATTCTTATATCTTGTGTTGTCATGGTAACTGCTTTGGAAATTTTGATATTGCATTACCAACACTGAATCTCTAAGCGAAACCGTATTTTTTCGAAACTGTATTCAGTGGTCACCTACACATATGTCTATTTTGGCTTCAACAAGAGGATTATGGAAATGCAGTCACTTTGGAACCAATCACAATTACTGTTTATTTGGAAAACATTTCCCCAAGGAGTTCAGTCTTCTCATTGTAGGGTTTGGAGATACAGATCTTGTGTACTATTGTTACAAGTCGTCACTACATGTCATTAGGCAGAATTAGAAGACTTTCATCAGTTGCATTCAAAAATATTAGGAGTGATAAGGGAAATGGCCCTAATCAAAGATATTATCTCGAACTCTCTGTCGCCAATGTCAACCTAAGGACATGTTCATATACAAGCTTCATATTTCCTGACTTGGAATCAATTCAGAATTTCACAGCTTTGCTCCTAAGATGAATAAAAATTGAAGCTAGTGACAAAATTAAATCCAACCATGTTTCCAGTTTACCCACCTCAGGATTAGCAAAGATAAGCATCCCCCAGATTTAGAATTAACTTTATAAATGGTTACTTGTTTCTTAATGACCTTGTGTTGGCATGAATAAATAGTTCCAGGAGACACATTAATCTATAAGAGACAGGTCATTCTTGCCATTAAAAAGTTTGTTGCTCAAAACACAAAACCATTATGACAAAAGGAACATAGTCATGCTATTTATTTACAGCTATTTGGACCAAACAAATGTATTAGTATTTAGCAGCTGTGCTGTCATGTATGATAAATATTTTTTCCCTGTTACTCAACTTTTCTTGGCACAATGGAAACTTCATTGATGCTTTTCATTATTAAAGGGACGTTTACAAAAGAAGTGTAACGTCGGCATTAAGCAGTTTTGCTTTGCCCTGATGTTGAAGTCAGTAAAATAAAATCATTGTTGGCAATGACTGGTAATGAGTATTATTGTCCACCTTGTAAATTCCACATCACTGACTCTGGGTTCTGTGGGTCATTGTGTAGATGATAAACCTGATCCTGCATCTCCGACCATACATTTGGCATGTGTTCCAAGGAAATGGAATTGGCCCTTGGCTTTGAGATCACTGGTATTCCTTTCTTCAATTCCCTTTCTCATAATTCCTCCTGCCAACTTGTGTTCTCTAAGAATTATACACCTTCATTCTGAGCGAGGGTGTTCTAAGCATTGACGTTTGTGGTATACATTTTGAGGGAAGTCTTCATGGAGTCTTTGAAATGCTACCTTTGTACTCCACTCACTTGATTGACTTCCTTGAGCTGGGTGAAGAAGATTTGCTTTGGCAGTTGGAAATCAGGCCTCCTAAGTATGTGGCTGGACCAGCGGAGTTAGTTTCGGATGATCATGGCCTCAATGCTGGTGCTATTGTCTTCTTCAAGGTCGCTGATGTTAGTACACCAGTCTTTCTGACAATACATGTCAAACAACGTTGATGGTACATCTCAAGGGCCTTGACATAACATCTAATTGTAGTCCAAGTGTCAAAGCCACAATGAAGAATTGGAAGATGATTGCTTTAGGCACAAGAGTCTTGGTATGAATACAGATGTCACAGCCATTGAAGACTCTTCTCCTAGGCATCTGAAGGTGATCCTTACAGATTGAATACAATGTTGAATCTCTGCATCAATGCCAGCTTTAGATAAATGGTAGCTTCCCACACAAGAGAAAAGTTGCATGTTTGGAAGGATTTCTCTGTTGATCCTAATGGAGCAATGGACCGGAGCTTGACCTGGGATGGATTGGTAAAGGATTTCTTGAGGTTGTGGTTGAGACCAATGCCTCAGTATGCTTCTGTCAAGGAATTAAGTGAGGTTTGAAGGTGATTTCCAAGAGAACATTTTTGAAGTTCCCCTACTGATGTCAGTATCTTGGACTTCTTGGATTTAAGCCAGTTAATATTGAAAAGTTTTCCATCCATCCTGTAGACAAATATGCATACCACTGGGAAACGTGTTCTTGATAGAATGAAGAATGGTGGCAATGGAGAAGAGGTTGAGGGCAATGACACATTTCCACCTGTCCCCTGTCTTGACCACAAAGGATTCTGTCATATTACAATCGGTGTGGACCTTCACCGACATCTTGTTGTGAAGGAGTTGGAGGATGTTGATGAATTTCTCTGGACAGCTGGTCTTTGACAGGCTCTTCATTAGCACTTCCCATTAACTGAGTAAAAAGCCTTGGTCAGATTGATGAAGGCCTTGTAGAGTGGTTGTTCTCGTCATTTCACTTGGAGTTGCCAAGCATTGAAGATCATGTGCATAGTTTCAGGGTTTGGTCGGAAGCCATGTCGGCTTTCAGGAAGGATTTCCTCGGAGACTAGAAGATGCTGCCTAACGAGGATTGAAGGGATGATCTTCCCCAATGATGAAGAATAGGGAGATTCATCGATAATTTCTACCCAGTCCACTTGGTCTCCTGTCTTGAAGACATTGGCATCCCTCAGATTGGCAGGGAGTTCTTCTTTGTACCAGATTTCATGAACAGTTGATGGAGATGATGTGTAAGCTCTGCTTCTCCAAGTTTGAAAATTTTAATTGGAATTCCATCCGGTCCTACAGCTATTCCTTCCTTCATTTGTCTAATGGCGGCTTCAACTTCTGCCACACTAAGTGGGAGTCCAAGATCATCTCAAACAAGTTCTCATCAATGATTGCATCATGGTTTGAAGTGCTATCTCCATTGGAGGCAAATATTTACTCTGCTTCTCAAAAGGGTTTCATCTTTACTGTGCACCAGTTTGAGGTGAAGTGTTTTGGGTCTGTACATTGCCTTGGTGGCACTGAAGAAACTCTGGTGCCATGTTTGTTGGCAAGGAGTTGCAGCTTCTTTTCTTTTTGAGACCACCATTGTTTCTTGATTCCTCTCATTCTTCTTTATAAATCTGTCTATGCTGTTTGATGAATTCTCCTCTTTGCTTTGCTGGTGATGTTGTTTTGCCATGCATGGAGAGCTGTTCTTTTTTTGTCAATGAGGTCATGGATGCTTTGGTCATTCTTGTGAAACCAGTTCTTGATGTTTCCTGATGTTGTATCTGATTGTTTCTTCACAGCAAGTGATGATGCCTCACTTCAGCTCTTCCCAGATTAGCTCCACTCCATTAAAATGAACTCTTTGGAGATTTTGGTAATGACATTGTACGAAGTTCACCAGTCTGCTTGGTTCTTGAAGCAGCTCCATGTTGAGTTTTCTCCTGAACTGTTTCTTCATCTTCAATTGCTTGTGGAGACATCTGATGGACATTGAAGAACAATGAGCCAATGGTCTATCCAGCAGTCATCTGCACTGGTCTTTGCTTTGGTAATGAGGACATCCTTTAGTCTCAGGATTGAATGATGATGTAGTTGATTATGTGCCAATGCTTTGATCATGGATGCCTCCAAGAAGTCTTGAACTTGTCTTTTCAGTAGCACAATGAGTTGGTGGTGACCATCCAGTGTTCCATGCCTCTGGTGAGCAGGAGAACCCCACTGGAGTTGCAGTGCCAAACTCTTTCCGTTCTGATGGTTCTTTTCCAGAGTTCAGTGTCCTTTCCAACCCTAGCTTTGAAGTCCCCAAGGATGCTAACTTTATCTTCCATAGGGTTGTTGGTGAATAGTTGTCCAGAGTGGAGTAAAATCCTTCTTTGGGCTCAGTTATGGCATCAAGGGTTCAGGCGAAGGCACTCATGGCCATTGCCTGTAGGTTCTTGGCAAGTTGCAGATGAAGAGTCATGAGGTGAACACTGATGCCAACAGGGAGCTCCACAAGTCAGTTGATGAATTTGTTCTTGATAGAGAATATTGTTTTTCCTGTTACACAACTTTTCTTGGCCCAGTAGAAACTTGATTGAGGCCTTTCAATGTTTAAGAGATACTCACAAAAGAACAAAGGTGTCAAGTGGTTTTTCTTTGCCTGAGGCAAAAAAAAAGAAAATCGCGTTATCCAGAATCGTGGCTTGATCTGACACAATTGTGAAGTGGAATAAACCTTCTCAGAGAAGAAAGTCTCACCTGCCTTATCAGTAAGAAAATTGAGCCCTGATCTTAAACTGAAATGGTTTCACACTCACAGATAGATAGTCATTTTTGGTGAAAAGGTGAAAGTGGGCATTAAATAGAAACTATACTAATAAAATGTACCTGTTTGGAAGTTTGCAATTTTGATCTTAACTGCTGATGAACAGTTTGAACTTACCCTCATGCACTAAAACAGACTTATTAGGTTTAGACTTCAGCACTGATTAAAAACACTTTTCTGGAGCTGCTTATGGAAGCTCCATGCTAGCACAGGCTCAGCAATGTTCATCCCCAACCCTAACCTGTTCACCACTCCCATCCCAGCAAAGTCCACCCCTTTCCCATCAATGTTCATCCCTATCCCATCAATGTTCATCCCTCCCTACCCACCTCCTGTCTCATCAATGTTCATTAATTAAACCTCCGCAATACCCCCAGCAACTCCAGCAATGTTCATTCCAGTTGTCTCTGCCCCCTCAACCTCTCCTCCATGTTTCTTACTCCCACCTGCAGTCCCCTCCTGAACCACATTCCAGAATCCCTAGCTCCTATCCAGCCATTGTCAAAAATGTCTGGAGCATAGGAAGTTGAGAGCAACTTTGTAGTTTATAAAATAATGAGGGATATAGATAAATTAAATGGTAGTTGTGTTTTCCCTAGGATGGGAGATTTCAAGACTGGGGGAACATTTTTAAAGTGAGGGGAGAGAGATTTAAAAAGACTTGATGTGCAATTTTTTTTTACACAGAAATGGTTCCTGAGGAAGTCGTGAATGTGGGAACAATTACAACATTTAAAAAACATTTGGATAAGTTCATGAATAGGAAAGATTTGGAAGGATATGGGCCAAGATCAGGTAGATGGGAATAGTTTAGTTTGGGATTATGTCCGGCATAGACTGGCTGGACCAAAGGGACTGTTTCCGTGTCGTATTTCTCTACATCTCTATGGGTCTATGTCAACATTGCCAGTGAGTGCAGAGGTGAGAGGGTGAGCTCTACCAAGGTGAACAATAACAAGGGTGATGGGGAGCAATGCTGGAGGTGAGAGTGGTGAGTAAGGGAGCTTAAGTATTTTGTTTTGGGTGGGGTATGCTGAGGGAGGGGATCTTGCATTGCTGGGTTTCAGAGGCTTTACAATTTGGGATGAGTTTCATTTAAAGCAGGGTAAACCAATGAGCTGGAGACAGACCTTAATTGGCAGGTCTTCAGTTCACAATGAAAACAGAGATGTGGTCTCACTGGAATTATACCTTCCATTTGACCTCCTGATTCTGTTCATCACTGTAGACTGAGTTAGAGCCGACAACAGAGGATGTGGCTGCTCCAATGTAAAATCTTATGTGGGGAGATGAAATCACAGTCACTGGCAAGTGTACCCTCAGTACCGAACATGAGATCTGGGTCCAAAGATACTGACTCTCTGATTTGGCTGGATATGGTTCATTTGCAAATGCACCCTTAGGGAAGACAGCTCATCAGTACACAGTCAGTGAAATATGGATTCTGAACCCTCATTTGTTCCTGAAGACTGTGGGAAAATCCAGCCTAATGGCTCCTAAGGATGAGATCAAAGAGGTACCGTTGTATTCTTTGTTGGACAATAGGACAGGATTGATCATCAATGAGAAGCAATGGAAGATTTATTCAGAATCATTACTCAGTAAAATAAATAAATGGGTGGAATCTGGGATAGTAAAAATATCTGGTCTGCAGACAAATGTCTTTTCTTATTCCATACTTTGTTACCTGGTAACCGTTATTTTGGATCTCAAACAGAATTAGAAATAAAAGTCTACAGTGGTTCTTTTGACTGAAGGGTGAAAATAAATGCCAAGTTTGGTTTGTATTTTGTCAGGAATTTTCAGGCTAATTGATGATAATCATTATAACTTGAACTTGCCAGTAGGAGTTGAAACCAACAGGTTTAAAACTCAGCTGATGATTAGATTCATTTCTTCTTGGAGCTGTATTTATATTCCTTACAATCACCCACCTCTGCAGAGCGTATGTTATGTGCTGGCTGGGTTCAGAGCCAGTGTGATAGGATGTTGCAAGCAGCTGTCATGGTGGGATTTGAACCTATGTCCCCAGATCATTAGCTTGGACTTCTAGATTAAATGTCTTACCCATGGCCACTTACAACAGTTTATGTTTCATAGCACCTCTAATATAATAAAATATCCTAAGATTCTTCAGAGAGCCATTATAAAGCCCAAATGAGGCACAGGGCCACATATCAGGGCAGAAGACAAGAACTTGGTCAGTGGTTTTATAGGGTGCCTCAAAGAAAAAAAAAGTTAGAAAAGTTTGAAAAGGGAATTTCAGAGTAGGTCTTGGTCTACCAAAGTCCTAGCTATCAATAATGGAGCAATTAAAATTAAGGATACTCAAGTGGCCTGTGTTGGATATCTCATGTGACAGTCTCTCAAATTTTTATCGACTGTGTGTGGCCTGTTTATTGTTTATCTTAAAGACAACAATGTTCGTATGTGGCGTGTTTGTTTCCTGTGTGCTACAATCCGGGTTGCTGCTTGGCTTGGCACTCATGCAATTTTGTGGAGACGTTGATTGTGAGGCTACAGAGATTACAGAGATGGGAAGTGTGAGGCCATTGGAAGATTTGAAAACAAAGATCAGGTTGTTAATTTAAAGCTCTATTTGACTGGAAGCTAGTGTAGGTTAGAAAACATATACATTCTGGAATGGTCCGATTTTAACTTGCCAGCTCCTGACCACAAGAAGATATGAATTGGTGCAAATAAGGATTTGGACTGCTGATTTTAGAATGATCTCGAGCTTATAGACAGTAGGATGTCAGAGTCCATCCAGCTGTGAGTTAAAATGATCAAGTCTAGTCATAATTATGGTAGAGATAAAATGAGCTGTAATAGGGATGAGTTATAGTGATATTACAAATATGGAAATTGGTGTCTTGATTATGTGGATATGTGGCCAGAATCATCCACCATGGGCATTTTAAGCACAAGGAATGACACGCAAACAAACAAGTTCAAGTTCCACCGTGCTGCTGGTGGAATATAATTTCAATTAATTTTTAATAATGCCCATGGTGAATGATGAGAGAACCTAAAAGAGGCAAATTATATACTTGACCACATCCCGACAGATCAACTTGTCACAGAGCATGCCAGGAGCAGAAGCAGGTGTTTAAAAGGGATATGCCAACCTGGTGAAGTTACAACACAGGGCTTCATGCATTTGATAGAGCAGAAGCAGCATGCAGTATATAAAACAATGTGACTCCATATTCAATGGATCAGATCAAGTCCTCCAGCCCTGTGTATGATCCCAGTTGATGGCACTACTGGACAAGTCACATTCCAGAATGAAACCTGGCCTAATAAATCATTTATTTAATTTTGTAATTAGTAAGCATGGTGTTTAGTCTCTGAAGCATATTCATATGAGTCTGCAAATGTTCTCTAACAATAGAACATGATGTTGTCACAGGAAAAGAGAAAAAAACTCAAAGTAATAAAGATGTAGAAGCCAGTTTAAAAAGCGTGTAACATAAACAACGAAACAAAGTTTCAAACTCATTCCCAAAATTATCTGTTGTAGAGACTGAAGTCCAGAGAAATTTAAGTTTCAACTGAACTGAACTGTATCTTGCCAGTTATTTTCCAAAGTACAGCAGAGATAATTCTTTTCTGGATCTGCAGGCATGAAACTTTCATAAGTCTGAGAATCTAAGCGTTCCCAGTTCTAACAACTTTAAAACGTCTATGCAAACTCCCCTGTCTTGGAAAGTCCACAGACTAGAAAACACTTCCAATGAAGTGAGAGATAGTAGGAACTGCCGATGCTGGAGAATCTGAGACAACAAGGTGTAGAGCTGGATGAACACAGCAGGCCAAGCAGCATCAGAGGAGC